>NC_058082.1:537269843-537579542 GCF_014858855.1 Bufo gargarizans | reverse complement strand
ATTATTCGCATCGTGAAAAGTTTTGGTATTTACTGCGTATGTACAAGTACGGCAGCGCAAACTTCCGCATTTAGTGAAACCCTTGTATATAAGCCAGGGATCCCGTTTATATTTGTTTCGATGTATATACATGGAGGGTGATAAATCATTCCCTATAGTTCTTGGCCGTCTTGACACAATTCTACAACCTTGTTTTAGCGCACAGTGCAATATTTCGTCATCATGAAGAATAGGTAAATATTTTTTAATAATTTGTTGAATTTTTTCAAATTGTTTACTGTACGTCAAAACAAGTGTAGGTAAATTGTGTTTTTCATTTTTATTTACATTTATATCTGAAATCTCACTTTTTGATATCTGTTTAGAGATATTTTTATTTTTAGGAGTTGAAAAGAGTAAGGCTTCTCTATTTTTCTTTTTAGTTATAGCTAGGCCTCTGGATATCATCCAGTTTGGATATGCTCTTTGTTTTAATCTATTTATAATAGTTTGAGCCTCTATTTCAAAAGCCGCTGCGGTACTGCAGTTTCTGTAGGCACGTGTGAATTCTCCCACAGGAATTGATTTTATTGTGTGTAGGGGGTGATGGCTATTTGCCCGTAGTAGTGTATTTCCTGTTATTTCCTTGCGGTAGGTTTTAGTTTGTATAATCTGGTTCAGTTTTCCTGTAAGTGTTAAATCAAGAAAATTGATACTTTGCGGATGTTCCGTATATGTAAATTTTAAATTATATGTGTTATTTTCCAGATATTGCATGAAGTGTTGTATGGCAGGTACATCACCACTCCAGATAAGGAGCATATCATCGATGTACCTGCCATACCACACCACATGGTCCGCAAATGGATTTTTAATATTATATACATATGCCTCCTCCCAATAGGACATTGTTAGATTGGCCAGGGAGGGTGAGTACTTCGCACCCATTGATACACCAGATATCTGTACATAGTATATAGAGTTGAATGAAAAATAATTGTGAGACATCAGAAATTGAGTAACCTCCAGAGTATAATCTATAAAATCCTCAGAAAAATTGCTGTATTTGTGCAAATGGAATTCAAGTGCTAGCATCGCCACATGATGTGGTATTGATGGATAAAGCGATACCACATCAATGGACAACCATCTGTAGTTTTCAGCCCAGGTCATGTCATAAAAAGATTGCAGAATTGATGTGGTATCTTTAATATACCCTGGGATTCTTTTGACAAGGGGCTGTAAACTACAGTCTAGCCATTCACCCAGCCTCTCTGTTAGGGATCCAATCCCGCTGACTATGGGGCGTAGAGGGGGAGGAAATTGGCCCTTGTGGACTTTAGGGAGGGCATGCATTATAGGTGTAACTGTAAATTCTACATTTAAATAATTAAATTGTTTTTGGTTAATGTGATTATATTCCAAACCTTTTCGCAAAATCTCAAGAAATTCCCCTTTATATTTGGGTAAAGGGTCAATATCTAACCTTTGATATACTGAGAGATCAGAGAGCAATTTATTCATTTGTTCACAGTACATGTCACAGTCCAGGACGACGACGGAACCTCCCTTATCGGCCATTTTTATAACAATACGTTCATTATCGGCTAGTTCCTTGATTGCTTTTTTATATTTCATAGGCAGGTTGGTATATCCCCCCTCGTCCTGGATGTGACTATGTATTTCTTTTAGCTCCCTCTCTATGATATCTTGAAAGGTGTCCATATTGGTAGTTCTGGACATGATAGGATAGAAATCCGGATTAGTGATTTTAAATTTCTGAGCATCAACACATCTATCATATTCCAGTGATTCCCCTTGAAGATCGGTGAGACATGTTAGGGCCAATTGTTCTTGGAACGATAAATGAAAATATTCATTTTCAATTCTACTTTCCGAACATGTCTGATCGATATTTCGTATGGGCTCATTCATATCCACATCACTGAAATGTCTAGTCACTCTCAGTTGTCTTATAAATCTATTTATATCTAATAAAGTAGAAAATAAATCAAAATTGACAGAAGGTACAAAATTTAAACCTAATTTGAGAACTTCAATTTGTTCAGTTGAGAGGATTGTGGCAGACAAATTTATAACATCTAATTGTGCACAGTCAGCTATCTTTGTTGGTAGCGTGTTGACCTGGTTTGGGGCGTTTTTGTGTTTACGTCCCGCCCGGCGCACTCGTTTTTTGACGATTTTGTTGCAGTATCCTCCTTTTTATTTTTATTGTTCTCCAGGTTAATATTTTTAGATTTTCTATAGTATGACAGTTAGGGTTTCGCTCCATATTCCATGATTTGCTGAGGGCTTTGTGGTAAATCCTGTGAGCCATCAGAGGTGTCAGCGGTATCCAGTTCAGAGGAAAAGCTCACTCTTGGTGATTTATTTTGTGACTTATTTATAATTGCGGTTATCTTGCTTTGATTTATTTTTGTTTTTATTTTTCAAAATGGATCTGGGGGTCGAGTAAAGGTTTTCCCTCCTACCCCATTCATATACTTGATCCTGTTTGTAATCATATAGATCTCTCTGGAATTTATTGTGTTTAATATCCGTGATATATTCTTCCATATGATGTATATTATTCAGCATTTCTGTTTGCAAACTTTCAAAATCTGCCCCAGATTCAAGAGGTTTTAAAGATAATTTACAACACTTCATGCAATATCTGGAAAATAACACATATAATTTAAAATTTACATATACGGAACATCCGCAAAGTATCAATTTTCTTGATTTAACACTTACAGGAAAACTGAACCAGATTATACAAACTAAAACCTACCGCAAGGAAATAACAGGAAATACATTACTACGGGCAAATAGCCATCACCCCCTACACACAATAAAATCAATTCCTGTGGGAGAATTCACACGTGCCTACAGAAACTGCAGTACCGCAGCGGCTTTTGAAATAGAGGCTCAAACTATTATAAATAGATTAAAACAAAGAGCATACCCAAACTGGATGATATCCAGAGGCCTAGCTATAACTAAAAAGAAAAATAGAGAAGCCTTACTCTTTTCAACTCCTAAAAATAAAAATATCTCTAAACAGATATCAAAAAGTGAGATTTCAGATATAAATGTAAATAAAAACGAAAAAGATAATTAACCTACACTTGTTTTGACGTACAGTAAACAATTTGAAAAAATTCAACAAATTATTAAAAAATATTTACCTATTCTTCATGATGACGAAATATTGCACTGTGCGCTAAAACAAGGTTGTAGAATTGTGTCAAGACGGCCAAGAACTATAGGGAATGATTTATCACCCTCCATGTATATATATCGAAACAAATATAAACGGGATCCCTGGCTTATATACAAGGGTTTCACTAAATGCGGAAGTTTGCGCTGCCGTACTTGTACATACGCAGTAAATACCAAAACTTTTCACGATGCGAATAATTCGCACATATATCCAATCAAATCTTATATTAATTGTAATTCTATGGGGGTGGTATATATCATAAAATGTATAGCCTGTGACATGTTATATGTGGGATGTACCACTAGAAAATTTAAGGTCCGAATTCTGGAGCACCTCAACTACATAAAAAATCCGCATAGTGTGAACACATCCAATGCGGCTAAACATTTTATTAGTAAACACGAAAGCCAGGTGCGCAATTTCAAAGCCTTTGCAATTGAACAGGTGAAATTACCTAACAGAGGAGGAGATTTTAAACGTTTAGTGAGACTCAGAGAGGCTTTTTGGATTTTTAAGTTGAATACCAGACATCCAAATGGCCTCAATAAGAAAAATGAACTTATGTATTTCTACTAACTCATGACTTTCCTGTTTTTTCACATTTCCTTTCATCATAGCTATGTATGCATGCATTTTTTCAATTCAATCAAGAGCAGTAATGGAGAAAAGGGATCCATGCCAGAATTAGCAACACAGCACTAATATATGTGGATCCATACAAATAAATTGGCTATATATAACCAATATGGTGTTCTGATGCTATCCTGACAATTGACATTCTTTGACAATTTTAATATGTTCACTGTTTTTATTTAATGGTTATTTTTCAACACAAATTTTTGTAATAATCAGTGACTTTGTATAGATGCATGAATTTTCTATTGTGAAACATATGAGCAGTGCCTCACCTGGAAAACAAGAGGTTAAAATGTTCCCTGCCTCCTACACTCCCCCACCCCTCAGGTGGAGGAGAAAAGCAATTACATTTTGGTATAGACTGGTATAAAGGTGCCAGAGGAGACACTGCTCATTGTTACGACTAAGAACTACTGTTCGAAACGCGTCAAGGTTGCTGCACTTGTGGGTGGATGTCCTGTTTATATGTCTACTGCCTGAATAAAAGACGAAGATTTTAGCTACCAAAATCGTGAGTGCTGGAATTTCATTGTGCTTTCATATCCAGATCCAGATGGGGCCTGATTCTACATATGATTTATTTAGTATCTGGGGCAGCATTCTAAGTGGTGTCAGAGGTGACAATTTCCCCCTCCCTTTGTTAAGCGCCTCCGTTCTACTACAAGCAATAACAGTACTTTTCGTGATGACGCAAATCAGGGATTATTTATCAGGTTTTTTTAAAGGGAACCACAGCATATAGTCTGCTGAGTTTCCCATTAGGGCGAGCTCCATCTCCACATGCAATGGTGGGGGTGTAAGCCTCACTAAGGCAATCCATCTCTCCAGGTGTATAGCTTGTACATATTGCTCCACATCTGGGAGTGATATGCCTCCTCCTTCTTTCTCCTAGTAAGCAACCCAAAGGGGAGTCTAGCCTTTTTGTTCGCCCAGATGTACCTCCCTATTATCCGTCTAATCTTAGATATGTAATTGGCCGGTAAATACAATGGAAGAGATCTTAGGGTGTATAACAGCTGATGTAGTATGTAAGCCGTGATCACATTTTTCCTCCCTAGCCAGGAAAGGAATGGCAGAGAACTTTTGGTAAGGAAAGTTTCAATCTTATTCAGCAGAGGAGGGAAATTCAGTCTGAACAGCAGTCCAGGATCACTAGATATATTAATTACTTAATGGAAGTTGGAGGCCACTTGTGGAAGTAGGCAGTTAAGTCTAATTTGTTGTGCGGAGGAGAGGGATATTCCTAATGCTTCTGAATTGTCCAGGTTGATCTTAAAGTTGGACAATGTTCCGAACTGCTGGAAAATATTCAAAACCTCGCTCATAGCATTTACTGGGTCAGTTAACATGAGGAGTAAATCGTCGGCGAACGTCGCCATTTTATGGGTGTATGTACCTAAGCGCAGCCCCGGGATAGCAGGGTTTTGTCTAAATTTTAGAAGTAAGGTCTCTAAGGTGAGTATAAAGAGTGTGGGGGATACGGGGCATCCCTGCCGCGTGCCATTACGTATCAAGAAGGCGTCTGACAGAGTCCCATTCACCATGATGCGTGCTGATGGCGACGAATATAGCGAAAATATGGCGTTAATATACTGTTCTGGAAAGCCAAATGCCTCCAATGCACTCCGCATGTACAGCCAACTGACCCTGTCAAACGCCTTCTCCGCATCGGTACCTAGTAGCACCATTGGTATCCGATTCTTCTTAGCATGACAAACAGCATGGACCACCCTACTAACATTGTGTCTCCCCTCCCGTCCTGGGACGAACCCCACTTGTTCCTCTCCCACAAGCTCAGGCAGAAGCTTAGAAATCCTGGTACTAAGCAATTTAGCCCACCACTTCAAATCAGTGTTGAGCAGGGAAATAGGCCTGTAGCTTCCACATACTTCTTGGTCTTTCCCCTCCTTATGTATTACTGTAATATGCGCTGCCTGAGCCTGCGGGGGTAGAGTCCCCCCTCTGAGTAAACAGTTGCATAAACGGACAAAATGAGGAACAAGTATGTCTCTAAACTTTTTATAGTAAGCAATGGGGAACCCATCCGGGCCAGGGCTCCTCCCGGACGGAATGGTGTCTAGAACTCGTGTCACCTCCTCTGCTGTAAAAGGCTTCAGTAACTCAAGGCTATTTGCTTCTGAAACTGATGGAATCTTAATGGAGCTTAAAAATTCCTTAATCTGCAGGGCTATATCTGGACGAGGGCCACTATCCTTCAAGTTATATAGGGATCCATAAAACTTACAGAACTCCTTTGCTATGGCTGTCATGTTTGTGAGTCTATTCCCGCTTGAGGATTTTATCGCCTGAATGAAGGACTTATCTCTCTGATGCTTTAAAAGAGCGGACATTAGTTTGGAGCTTTTGTTACCGTGAAGGTAATGTTTAAAACGTAGGGCCTGCAGTATTTTAGCTGTTTTAACATTGAGGAGATCTCTCACCTGCCTACGTAGGGCAGCTAGGGAGTTATACACCTCACCAGACTGCGATTTATTTTGTGGATGCTCTCAAGCGTAGATACTGCAGCAATAAAGAGTTCAGCTCTTTCAATCTATGTCTCTTTAACCTAGTGCCCAGACTAATAAGTTCTCCTCTAATCACTTCTTTGTGAGCTTCCCACAGAATGGGGCTCGAGATCTGATCTGAGTCATTATTCAGAAAATAATCCCTCCGCTTTTGTGTGATTGACTGCGCATGGATTGCATCATCTATTAATGTGGTGTTTAATCGCCAGGTCCAGGATCTACACGGCAAGTCCGCAAACTTCACACTTACACTTATGGGAGCATGATCAGAAATAACCGCATTGTCTATTGTGGCTTTCGTGACCAACGGGAGTGCTTGGTTAGATAAGAAAATATAATCCAGTCTCTGGTACAAATCATGTACTCTAGAGTGGAACGTATAATCTTTATCTTCTGGATGTAACAACCTCCATACGTCCGACACCCCCAAATCCGACAATGCAAGGTGAAGTTTGCAGAGTTGTTTAACCGACGTGCTCCTACCCCTAGATGTGGTGTCCTTCATGGGTCAAAGATCATGTTCAGCTCCCCTCCCATGATTAATAAACCTTCCGCAAAGGGCTTCAGGATGTCAAGCGTCCGTAAAATCCACCTAATCTGATTACAGTTGGGAACATACAGATTTGCCATAGTAACAGTTAAGTTAAGAATTTTCCCTTTAACCAACAGGTACCTGCCCTCCGGATCTGCCATTTTAGCTAACATTTGGAACAGGACATTCTTCCCTACGCCTATAGAGATGCCCCGTGAGGCCGACGAGTAGGACGCATGGTACCATAGGGGGAATTGTTTGCTGATCACATTAGGTATATGCATATATCTGAAGTGAGTCTCCTGTATAAAAGTGATGTCAACACGCTCTTTCTTTAAGGTGTGGTATAACTGGCTCCTCTTTTGAGGGATATTAGCGCCATTAACATTAAGGGAGTAAACTTTCACTTCAGCCATATCCAAATAAGCGTCTATCTAAGAGACTAGCAGTACAGTGGATGTCAAGCAAGACAGGACATAAACAACAACAATCAAAAGTGAATATGAACAAAACAAGTTGTTAGGATCTGGACTTGAACCTGGGACCTCTGCTGTGTCTGGCGGTGCCTCTACTTGCTGAGCCACCTGAAGTGCTGGACAGTTCCTTAGACTATTCCTTGAATGATCTTGTCTTGAATCTTGTTTGCCTTGAACCTTGAACCCCTTGCTCCTCCCATGAACTTCCTGATTTAAGCCATGTCTCTGCACTTCCTGGTTGCCAGATTATTGTGCCTTACCAGCCAATATCTTGCTCTTGTCTTTACTGCTGCCGACCGTATCTCTGCTACCATCCGTTACTGACATTTGGCTTGTTCCTCGACTACGCTCCTGCTTAATCCCAACCTGCACTATTTGTTACCGACTTTGGCTTGTTATTCAACCACGCTTCTGCTTGATCCCTGTCTGCTATATCTGCTACTGGATCTCGGCTTGCTCACCTCCTGCTGGGGCTATCCTGAGGACCGCGACCTGGTACTAACACGCAGCAAAGTCCATCTCCACCATCAGGAGCTCTGGCGAATACCGGTTAGTACTTAGACCCCGCACCTCAGGTGAACCCGTGTCATCAGCCAGGGTGACCAGTGTGAATATCTGCTCCGCTGCTATAGCTACTGGCCTCCGAGCCTGACTCCAGACCGTGACAGAATAATCTGGCCCAAAACATGGAGGCCGCTGTAGCAGCTGCTGTGGCTCCTCTCAGGGTACAAATCTCTGAGTTGCAGGCATTTGGTGTTAACTACCAGGAGAAGTTTGCTGATTTACAAATTGAAGTGAAAGGGCTACAAGAGGACATCCTTGATCTGCATAGACAATTGCGGGACTTTCGTTCCCGTGACACTGCTGCTGTAGATACTAATGCACGAATGCCCCTACCACTCAAGTTTAATGGAGACCGTCACCATTACAGAGGTTTCCTTAATCAGTGTCGTATATACTTTCAGATGCAACCAGCTGCATTTACTTCTGACAGGAAAAGGGTGCTGTTTATTATTAATCTCCTGACTGAGGAAGCCTTAGCCTGGGCCTCCCCTTATGTGGAGAAAGATGATGTCATCCTGGATAATTTCAATAATTTTGTGGCTGCTATGAATCAAGTTTTCGATGATCCTAACCGCTGCGCTACTGCTGAGGCAAAATTACACAAATTAAGGCAGGGCAGACGCTCAGTTGCAGAGTACACCACAGAATTCCGACGTTGGATCTCAGATACCAATTGGAATCCAGCAGCACAAAAGAGTCAGTTCCGTCAAGGACTCTCTGAACAAGTAAAAGATGAGCTAGCCAGAGTAGAAAGTCCTGAAGACCTTGAGGCTTTTATTAAATTATGTATTCGAATTGATCAGAGGCTTACTGAAAGGAGAAAAGAGAGACTGGGAATCCTAGGCAGTAATGGTGACATGCGTTTTTCTACTAGCCAGTTTACTCCTAAGGGTCCAAGAGTTCTTCCAGATTCTGACAGTGCTGAACCTATGCAGGTGGATGCTATTAAAAGATCTATTACTACTCAGGAGAAAGAAAGACGACGTTCAGAGAACTTATGTCTTTATTGTGGAAACGCTGGACACTACGCAATTAATTGTCCCAATAAATTTAGAAGAACAATTGCGGCAACTGATGTTGTATCTGAACAAATAAACTCAATTTCTCAGTCTGTCTCTCCTTTGATTCAGGAAGCAAATAAAGTTCATTCTTTATCAACTCATTTTATCATCCCTATAAAGCTTATCGTTGAAGATAGTGAAATACCTTGTTCTGCTATGCTGGACTCAGGGGCCGGGGGAAACTTCATGGACATTGAATTTGCCCAAAATCATAACATTCAAATAAGAAATAAACTCACCCCTGTTGATATGGAAACTGTGGATGGCTCACCCTTATCTTCAGGACCTGTTACCCATGAGACTGTTTCACTTAAACTCCTAATTGAGACTGACCATCAGGAGACTATCAGTTTTCAGCTGATCACATCACCCAAGTTCCCTATCATCCTGGGCATTCCTTGGTTCTCTATCCATAATCCCTCCATCAACTGGGAAACACGTTCTTTAAGTTTTACCTCTGACCATTGCAAAAAACATTGCAGGGAATCTTATCAAATAAGCCCTCCACCAACCCTGGATTCACAAGCAGTTATGGTAACTACCCAGTCATATGACAAGCTACCTCCACAATATCTTGAGTTTTGTGACGTTTGTGATAAAAAGAACGCCGATCAGCTGCCTCCTCATCGCTCGTATGATTGCCCCATTGAATTGCTTCCAGGGGCAGAAATACCCTTTGGTCGCCTTTTTTCTTTATCAGAACCTGAGCTGAAGGTGCTCCGGGAGTGGCTTAATGAGAATCTGGAGAAGGGTTTTATCAGACACTCAACCTCTCCTGCTGGGGCAGCCTTGTTCTTCGTGGAGAAAAAGGACTCAACCCTGCGTCCGTGTATCGACTACAGAGATTTAAACAGGATCACAATTAAAAATCGCTATCCACTTCCACTGATTCCAGAAATGCTCGAGAGACTCCGCTCCGCCAAGCTCTTTACCAAATTAGATTTACGGGGGGCATACAACCTTGTCCGCATTCGTCCTGGAGATGAATGGAAAACTGCTTTCAGAACCAGATATGGACATTTTGAGTCTTTGGTCATGCCCTTTGGACTGTGCAATGCTCCCGCAACCTTTCAGCATTTTATTAATGATGTTTTCCGAGATTTGCTGGATCAGTTTGTAATAGCCTATTTGGATGATATTCTAATTTTTTCTGATAATTTGGAAGAACACCGCAAGCATGTCTGTATTGTCCTCAAGAGACTAAGGCAGAATCAACTTTACATAAAACTAGAGAAATGCGAGTTTGAACAAAGTCAGATCCAGTTCTTGGGTTACATAATTTCTTCTGAAGGGGTAAGCATGGATCCCGATAAGATCAAAGCAGTGGTGGATTGGCCTGTCCCTACGAATGTTAAGGAGATACAACGATTTGTTGGATTTGCTAACTTTTACAGGAGATTTATAAGGAATTTCTCCAAGGTAATAGCTCCAATTACACAGATGACAAAGAAAGGAATACCCTTTTTGTGGTCATCTGAGTCACAAGCTGCCTTTAGTAAACTAAAGACTCTCTTCACTACTGCACCAATACTGGTACATCCAGATCCTGAACTACCTTTCATCGTAGAAGTTGATGCTTCAGATTCTGCTGTGGGAGCTATTCTTTCTCAGCGAATTGGAGAAAGAATGCAGCTTCATCCTTGTGCTTATTTCTCTCGACTGATGTCTCCAGCCGAGAAGAATTATGACATTGGAAACAAGGAGCTGCTGGCAATTAAGCAAGCATTTTCTGAGTGGAGGCATCTGCTGGAAGGGGCTAAGCACCCTGTAACCGTTCTCACGGATCACAAAAATTTAGAATTTATTCGGTCTGCCAAGAGGTTGTCATCTAGACAAGCACGTTGGACCCTATTCTTCTCGAGGTTCAATTTCGTTATCTCGTACCGCCCCGGGTCAAGGAATGGTAAGGCTGATGCCCTGTCACGGATGTTGTCTGGGCCTCTCCAGGAAAGCAACTCCGAATGTACGATCCTGCCTCAAAAGAACTTTCTAGGGGCCATGAGTTCTAAGACCTTTCTTAATCTTCTCAAGAAGGGGTATGAGAATGACCCACTTCTTAATCATCCTCCTAAAGACTTTAACCTCAAGTACAGCAACGGTTTTTGGACTCAAGCGCATTGCCTCTATGTACCTGAATCAGTTCGAGTAGAAGCCCTCAGGTTGGTTCACGACTCTAAACTTGCTGGTCATTTTGGGGTTTCTAAGACAGAGGAACTCTTATCACGTTCCTTTTGGTGGCCTGGGTACAAGAAAGATGTCAAGAATTATGTGGCTTCGTGTCGAACCTGTGCTCGCAATAAGACACCCCGATCGTCTCCTCTGGGGTTACTTCAACCACTGCCTGTTCCATCAAGACCATGGGGGTCAATTTCGATGGACTTTGTGGTTGACCTTCCCCTTTCTAAAGGGATGACCACCATCCTGGTAGTTGTGGACCGTCTCACTAAAATGGCTCATTTTATTCCAGTTAAGGGGGTACCCTCTGCCGAACATACTGCAGAAGTAATGGTCCGGGAAGTTTTTAAACTACATGGAATTCCTGATGATGTGGTGTCTGACAGAGGAGTACAGTTTACCTCTAAATTTTGGAGAAGTTTTTGCTCAGCGTTGGGTGTAGCAATTAATCTGTCCTCAGCTTTTCATCCACAGTCTAATGGTCAGACCGAGAGGACCAATCAAACCTTGGAGCAATACCTTCGATGCTTTGTGAGTTATCTTCAGGATGATTGGGTGGACTACCTTCCTACAGCAGAGTTTGCTTACAATAACTCTAAACATAGCTCCACTTCCCAAAGCCCCTTTTTCCTAAACACTGGGTATCATCCAGTTTTTATTCCAGGGCTACCTATTTCAACTCCAATTCCTGCTGTTACAGACAGATTAACTTCATTACAGGAGATCCAGGAGAAAGTGACGGACACATTGAAGGAGGCTCAGGAATATTACAAGAAAGCTGCTGACAGACATCGGAGATCAATCCCCACCTTTCAAGTAGGTGACAAAGTTTGGTTATCTACCAAAAATTTGAAGGTTCAGGTTCCATGTGCTAAGTTGGGTCAAAAGTTTGTGGGACCTTTTGAGATTTCTTCTCAAATCAACCCGGTCACTTTTCGCCTAAAACTTCCCGACAATATGAGGATTCACCCTGTTTTTCATGTATCGCTACTTAAAACGTTTCATGAAAATACTTTTTCTGGAAGAATTCATCCTCCTCCTCCACCTGTTGAAGTACAGGGTGAAGAAGAATTTGTGGTGGAAAAAATTCTTGACTCCAGGATCTTTCGGAAAAAATTACAATATCTGGTTCAATGGGAAGGATATGGGCCAGAAGAAAACTCTTGGGAGCCGGCTGAGAATGTTCACGCCCCTAGATTAACAAAGGAATTCCACCAGAGGTTTCCTCACAAACCTGGCCCTAAGACATCCAGGGGATGTCCTGGGAGGACGGGAGTACTGTTAGGATCTGGACTTGAACCTGGGACCTCTGCTGTGTCTGGCGGTGCCTCTACTTGCTGAGCCACCTGAAGTGCTGGACAGTTCCTTAGACTATTCCTTGAATGATCTTGTCTTGAATCTTGTTTGCCTTGAACCTTGAACCCCTTGCTCCTCCCATGAACTTCCTGATTTAAGCCATGTCTCTGCACTTCCTGGTTGCCAGATTATTGTGCCTTACCAGCCAATATCTTGCTCTTGTCTTTACTGCTGCCGACCGTATCTCTGCTACCATCCGTTACTGACATTTGGCTTGTTCCTCGACTACGCTCCTGCTTAATCCCAACCTGCACTATTTGTTACCGACTTTGGCTTGTTATTCAACCACGCTTCTGCTTGATCCCTGTCTGCTATATCTGCTACTGGATCTCGGCTTGCTCACCTCCTGCTGGGGCTATCCTGAGGACCGCGACCTGGTACTAACACGCAGCAAAGTCCATCTCCACCATCAGGAGCTCTGGCGAATACCGGTTAGTACTTAGACCCCGCACCTCAGGTGAACCCGTGTCATCAGCCAGGGTGACCAGTGTGAATATCTGCTCTGCTGCTATAGCTACTGGCCTCCGAGCCTGACTCCAGACCGTGACACAAGTGGACTATAGAACCCAATGGCGTCTTGCGACGCTGTAAAGCACACGCTGGACAAGTAATCAAGGCCAGTGGGGGGTGACATGTGTAGAGAAGTCACAGGACCCATCTCCATCCACCCGGCCTATCAAGCTAGAAAAAGAATACCCGTAATTACATAGTTTAACAACATGTAAGTGCAAAGTTGTAGGTTAGCATTAAACCCCTAGCTGGGGAAGATAACTCTGCTTCCTCAGTGGAAAACTCAAACATATATAAGGTGACCTCGATGAACACAGAAATAATAAACAATCTAGAGGAAGAAACTTCTCTTATAGGATCAAAGTCCTGTTTCTCAGATGGCCTTCTTCCTCGACGAGCGACCTTTGCTCGCCGTCTGCCACTGCAGGTTCTGCGGGAGCTGAGGTAGATCTGGCGGGAATGACATCGGTTGCCATGATGGGATTTCCAGTGGTTCCATCTGCAATGCATCCCACATCCTGGGCAAATCCTCTGGTGCTTGCACAGTATATTGCCGTCCCTCAATTGTGGTTGTCAGTCCAAAAGGGAAGAGCCACTTCACAGGGAGCTTCTTCTCCTTTAAGGCATTAGTTAGTGGACGAAAGGCTCTCCGTTTCGCCAGTGTGCTGGCCGCTAAGTCCTGAAACAATAGGATCTTATGCTCATCCAGCAAGAGGTCACCCGCCTCTCTCGCAGCTCTAAGCAAGGCCGCAGTGTCCAGGTAGTTCATAAGAGCACATACCACATCCCTGGGAGGTTCTGTGGCCGGCGGTTTCAATAACAATGGCGTCTGCGCGCTCTTTGCCCACAAGCATCTCAAACAAATGGCGCACTGTGGCCGTCAGCTCCTCTGCAGTGATCGACTCAGGGACTCCTCTTAAACGAATGTTCTTGCATCGACCCCTGTTCTCTTGGTCTTCCAGGTACAAGAAAGCGGTATTCACCTGTTTGCAGACCGAGGCAAGTTGCGACTGCATCCCCGCACTGTGCTGCGTCATGAGGGAGTGAGTCCTCCAAGGCCTCCACTCTGTGGCCCACATGCAGGACCCCTGTTTTAATGTCCAACAGCTCTTTCAGGACTGGCGACAAAGCTTTGTCCAGCGATTGAGCTAGCGACTGTTGCAGGAAGGCTCTGGTGATCGGTAAGGCGTCACGCTCACCTTGTATTTCGGAGCAGGCATCCGAGCTGTCGCCATCAGAGTCGTCTTCCCGCCTCTCCACAGCTGGTGTAGATCGCGCTGCCTTCCCCCGCTCCGACTGAGACGAAGAGGTCTTTTTGCTGAGGTATTTGTTCATGTCGCTTTGCGAGCTTTTCAGTTTCGGGGTGCTCTCCACTTCCCCTCTCTTTTCTCTACCAATCTTCCCCATCATCTTGTCGGGTAGCTGTGAAATAGGCTAAAAGACAGGGCTTATGGCAAGGAGCTCAGACGCACACATCCTCCACCATGCTCAGTCGGCCTAAAAAAAATTATCTACTCGTCTAAATCAGTGTATACAGAGATAGCTGTCAGGCATTGATAAGATGATCCTCGTTTACAACTAAACTCAGAAAAAGCTGAGATTTACCTGTATGAATTGCAAGTTTTCTGAAACTTTACCCACAAAACTCAACCTGTTCAGCTGGTCCTGCTCTATAACATGCTGCATTTCATGGTGACAGGTTCCCTTTAATGGTACAGTACCGACATCCGATTATTACCGATTATAACGTGTGTACGAGGGACAGTGTTGGTCCAGAAGGACTGCTAACATTTTAGTTTTCATCTGTAGTGTATCTTTCACTTGCATTTACTGAACCACTTTGGATCCGTGCAGAGACATATACAGTATGATGTGTTCTTTTTTATTAGCGCTATAAAGTTTTATGTTGCTGGCTCCCTGTTCAAAATGCACCTAAACCTTCTGTCATGAGCTGAACTGTATCTCTCACACAGACGCCTACTCTTTGATCCTCTGAGCAAAAACGAGCCAGTGCTGAAATCTACTTTTACAAGGAAAAAAAGAAACAAATATCTTTTGTAAAGGGCAGTTAAGTGAAGGAAACATGTGACAAAGAACAACATCATTAGGACTCCTGCACAACAAACGTATTTTCTTTCCCTGTCCGTTCCATTTTTTTGGCGAACCGTATGCAGAACCATTCATTTTAATTGGTCCGGAAAAATAACGGAAATTACTCTGCTATCCATTTCCGTATGTCCGTATTTCCATTCCACAAAAGAATAGAACATGTCCTATTATTGTCCGCATTATGGACAAGGCTAGGACTGTCCTATTAGGGGCCCGCTGTTCCATTCCGCAAAATACGGAATACAATACAGATGTCAGCTGTATTGTTTTGCTGCTCCGTTTTTTGCGGACGGTAAAATGCATATGGTTGTGTGCATGAGCCCTTAGGGAGTTTTCCAGGAATAAAATATCTATCCTGAGGATAGGTCATCAGTATTGGATCGGTGGGGATCCAACTCCTGGCACCCCGGTGATTAGCTGCTTGAAGAGATGGTGGTCCTCATACTACATGCTTGGTATTACAGCTCATCTGATTGACATCTTTATGGGAGCGAGGAAAGCCCCCTCTTTGCCTATTTATTCAATGTTTCCATAGACCCCATAAGTAGATTCCTGTTAAATACCCTGATTGTTTGGAAAATTATGTTAAAGGCACTGTGGTGAAAGTGATGGCTGTTGTGGTGATAACCCATCTTAGAAACTTCCTGCACATGCCTTTGTAATTTCTCAACAAGTTTGGAGCATTGGCAGGATTTATTTTTAATGTAGAAAAATCTGAAGCCCTCCTCCTCAAAGATCTGCACAAACCATCTTGGTCACATAATATTCCCATAAACTGGTGTCTAAACGCTGTAAAATACCCGGGCTTTCAGATGTCTAGACATCCTTTAAAACTTGCCATGAATATTACTCCTTATATAAAGAAAGCTGGAAAATTCCTTGCTCATATGCAACAAAAATGCCACTACTTCTTTCTTTTGTATAAGTAGGCCTCATTTGCTTAAAATGCTAGAGATTTTTAAATTCTTTACTTTTTTCAGGCCCTGCCTTAAAGGGAGTCTTTCAGCTAAAATCACCATTATAGAACACTAACATCAGGATCTCCATTACTTTCCCCATATTAGAATGCTACCTTCCATATTGCTGTCCATCGCCGATTTTCTCAGAAAAACACTTTTATTTAATATGTTAATTAGCTTCTGAAGGTGCCCAGGCCCCTTGATGCTTTTCATACAAAACCCCTCCCCTTTCACCCCTCTGGCCCACCCTAGGTTCTTCTGATTACATCTTCAGAGGCACAAGGCCGGCTAGATCGGGATGTACGGGCCGGCACATGCCATTAACCATTAGACGCATTTGCCCATAATGGGGAATGAAGTGCACAGGCGCGGCAAATCTGTTGAACAGCACTGGTGCTGGATTTCTCACTAAGAGGAGGACGTAATCAGAACCTAGGGCCGGCCAGAGGGGTGAAAGGGGAGGGGTTTTGTATGAAAAGCGCCGAGTGGCCTGGGCAACGGCTGCATGAAAGCCGCCCCTGGGAACCTTCAGAAGCTAATTAACATATTGAATAAAAGTGTTTTTTCTGAGAAAATCAGCGATGGACAGTATACTACCAATTGCGGGTGCAGATATCTACCATTGTTTGTGGTCTTGCCCATCTGTGTAGAGATTTTTGTGATGCTAGTTAGGATTTTTACCCTACGTTATAATACTACTTTTTACTCTTTAACTTGTTGTGACTGCCCTATTACAGGCTGTGGTATTACAGTGGAGGTTCGAGCGAAGTGCGCCGGCCGGCGCATGCGCACTTCGCTAAACGAGGCCGCTGCTAGTAGTCCCCCACTTGGCTGAATCGAGCGGACGTACGAGAGGCGGTGTTGAACTGAGGTAGGCGGATCGAAAGAAAGGGAGGACGCCAATTTCAGCATTGAAGGCGGCGCTGGGCACCTAAACTAGATGGCTGCAGCCGGGCACCTTTCACCATGAGACGTCCCCTTGGACACATTTCGAAGTGATTGGCAGGTGATATAAACATCTTTTTTATGAATATAGAGCCACAGGGGCATTTAATAAACTCACTTTAGGATTCAGTGTTTTACAAGGGACATCACCATATGTTTAGCTTATAGGACCAGTTTCTCATGACAGAATCCCTGGTTAAATGCACACAACCGTACCTGTTTTCCCTCCACAAAACACAGATCCGCAAAATATGGATACGTTCTGTGTGCGTGCTGCAATTTTCTCACTTCCAAAAATAGGGCATGTCATATATTTGGCAGAATGGCCACATTGGATTAGGGTTGTTGCGGGTATCGAAATTTCGATACCCAATCGATACTTTTGTTCCGGTATCGATACGATACCGGGATTTCCGTTTTTCCGATACTGGGCTGCGCTTCTGCGCAGCCTAGTATCTCTGAACATGAGTGCGCTGCTATCGGCGCGCTCATGTTCTCTCAGCAGCACAGGGGAGAAGGAAGCTGTCTTCCTCCCTCCCCCCTGTACTGCTGCCGATGCCACCAATGAGAAGAGAGGGGCGGAGGAGGGGCGGGCGCACTGCGCCACCAATGATAGGACTATTCCCACACACAGCGGCGCCCAGCGATGTCTCAGCACTTACCATTAGTCCTGGGCACTGCTCCATTCACCCGCAGTGCCCCATTACTGTCTCCTCTCCTGCTCCACATGCTGCTGATTACTATCAGAGCGATAGGAAGGAGACATCAGCTTCACTAGTGGGCGTTCCTTCTCCCAGGCTGTAGCGCTGTCCAATCGCAGCGCAGGGAGAAGGAACGCCCACTAGTGAAGCTGCTGTCTCCTCCACATCGCTCCTATAGTAATCAGCAGCATGTGGAGCAGGAGAGGAGACAGTAATGGGGCACTGCGGGCGAACGGAGCGGCGCCCAGGACTAATGGTGAGTGCTGGGACATCGCTGGGCGCCGCTCTGTGTAGCCTGAAACTTAGTCTGGACGCAGTGGGCACAGGGTCCTCTCCCCTCCCCCTCATTTGTGGTGCAGTGGCAGCTTCTGATCGGAGCCCCAGCTGTGTAAGCCTGGGGCTCCGATCGGTTACCATGGCAGCCAGGACGCTACAGAAGCCCTGGCTGCCATGGTAACATCCCTGATGCTGTGTGCACAAAGCACAGAGCAGCAGGGACAGTGTGAAGTCCTATTCACCCTGATAGAGATCTATCAGGCTGAATAGGACAAGGGATGAAAAATCCTAGGTTCTAGCCCCTAAGGGGGGAAATGGTTTTAAATAAAAAGTGTAAAAAAAAAAAAAGTTAAAAACCCCCCACCAAAATATGAAGTCCAAACTATTAAAAGATAACAAAATCTAGGTGGTGAACGCCGGAACAGAAAAAATAAATAAAAACTGCGCGATTCGCCATTTTTTAAAATGCGGAATGCACGTGGCTTTTTTGGTTTGTTTATTTTTTTTGCGTGGTATCGAATGGTATTGAGTATCACAATACTTTTTCATGGTATCGAAACCGAATCAAAAATTTGGTATTGCAACAACTCTACATTGGATGAAATAACATGCTTCCTGTGTTTATTCTGATCCGCATGGGTTCCGGTTTATACCTTGATATTGGTTCCGATCCTGATTCTGTGTCTTTGATTGGGTTTGCTTGCGATCTTGATTCTTGTCTGTTTGGTATGCTTGGGTTCTGGCTGTGTAAACTGGTCATTGCAGTTCTACCTGTGGGTGCTTGGACTAGGTTCCTGCCAGCATCAGGACTGTTCCCCAGTTGGGGGCTGTCATTCAGGAGAGATCATCCAAGCAGGTGGGAACAGTGTTTTGTTCCTTTGTTTAATAAAGTGTTCGTTTTTGCACATTCTGTTTCCTTATGTCATCTGTGAACGCTTAGAATATGTTCAATGGATCTCTCAAACTCCTGAACATGACACTGGGCAGGTAGTGTAGTATCAACATGGGTAAACAGGTTTGGTCATACAGTGAAGGGTCAATATGGTAGTAAGCACAGGTCAGGCGGTGAAGGGTTAATACTGGTAAACAAATAAAGGTTGGTAGACAGGCAGACAACAGAACGGAACAGCTTAACTTAGGGCACTACAAAAACCTATTGCTCAGGCACCCTCCCAATAGGGACCGTGCCTGAAATACCCCAGGATTGCCAGCCATTAGCTGCGGAAGAGTAGGGTGCGCAGGCTGGCCCCCTAATAGCCAGAAGAATAGCTGATACTAAATTTGGAGCTATTGATACATTCAAATTTAGCCATTTGTCTGCTCCACATCTCCATATTGCTGCTGAACACTAAGGCCCCTTTCACACGGGCGTGGTGGATTGGGGCGGGATGCGTTGAGGGAAAATGATGCGATTTTGACACTAAGACAAGTCAGTTTTCACTGCAATTGCCTTCCACGTTTTTTTTTTTTCTGCGCGGGTTCAAAACATTGTAATGCGTTTTGCACCCGCGTAAGAAAAATCAGCATGTTTGGTACCCAGATCCGAACCCGGACTTCTTCACAGAAGTTTGGGTTTGGGTTATGTGTTGTGTAGATTTTATTATTTTCCCTTATAATATGGTTATAAGGGAAAATAATAGCATTCTTAATACAGAATGCTTAGTAAATTAGGGCTGGAGGGGTTAAAAAAAAAATGTAACTCACCTTAATCAACTTCATCACGCAGCCCGGCTTCTTTTCTGTCTTCTTCTTTAAGGAATAGGACCTTTGATGATGTCACTACGCTCTTCACATGGTCCATCACATGATCTTTTACCATGGTGATGGATCATGTGACGGACCATGTGATGAGCGCAGTGACATCATCAAAGGTCCTTTTCCTGTGCACAGCAAAGAAGAATACAGAAGTGAAGCCGAGCTGCGCGATCAAGTGGATTAAGGTGAGTTATATATTTTTTTAACCCCTCGAGCCCTATTGTACTATGCATTCTGTATTAAGAATGCTATTATTTTTCCTTATAATCATGTTATAAGGGAAAATAATAATGATCGGGTCCCCATCCCGATCGTCTCCTAGCAACTGTGCGTGAAAATCGCACCACATCCGCACTTGCTTGCGGATGCTTACGATTTTCACGCAGCCCCATTCACTTCTATTTAGAACATGCTGCGATTTTCACGCAATGCACAAGTGATGCGTGAAAATCCCCGCTCATGTGCACAGCCCAATAGAAATGAATGGGTCCGGATTCAGTGCGGATGCAATGTGTTCACGTCATGCATTGCACCCGCCGGAAAACTTGCTCGTGTGAAAGGGGCCTAAGGGTACTTTCACACTAGTGTTAACGTTTTCCGGCATTGAGTTCCGTCCTAGGGGCTCAATACCGGATAAAAACTGATCAGTTTTATCCTAATGCATTCTGAATGGAGAGCATTCCATTCAGTTTGCATCAGGATGTTTTCAGTTCAGTCTCTCTTACGGTATTTGGCCAGAGAAAATTGGTATTTTCTGAGTCCAAAATTCCAGAACACTTGCCGGAATGCTGGATTCGGCATTATTTTCTATTGAAGTGCATTAATGCCGGATCCGGCACCAAGTGTTCTGGCAAAACTGATCTGGTTTTCCGGTCTGCGCAGACCTTTAAAAATGCAAAAAAATATATAATACTGGATCAGTTTTTCCAAATGACACCGGAGAGACATATCCGGTGTTTCAATGCATTTGTTAGACCGATTCGCATCTGGATCCGTCTACAAATGCTATCCGTTTGCACACAAATTTCCGAATCCGGCAGGCAGTTCCGTCGCCAGAACTCTTCACAACGCAAGTCTGAAAGTACCCTAAATAGAAGCATTGAGTCGGGGAGATCTGTGCTATCACCGGGTGATTATCATACTTATTGGTTGATTTCTTTCATTATTTACCTGCTGTGTGTTGTGGAGAACACTTCTGTAATTTGGATGCCAATGAAAAAAGTCTTGAGGATTAGGAATTACAGATGCAAATTAGGCTTTATTTCTATTTCCATTTGTATATAGCTTATATAATGTAGCAGTTATCAGGGGAATGCAGGCTTTAGCCCATGCAAAGTGAATTCATTGAACTTCTAACTAAAAGCATTATTACTTTGCCCCTACAGTAGTTTCATTTCATATTTTCTTTTTGTTCCTATTCCCGTTTGCTTATCTTAGACACCTAAGTGACCTTGTTTGTCGTCGTTCTATTTTCTATTTCCTTATGATGCTTATTTGCCCTATTCTTGCTGTTCTGCTAAGTGACTGTTGATAGCAAAAATATTCCCCTAAGGAAACAGGAATATGTTTCTTTCTTCTCTTTGTAAACCCCTCCTGGATGTGATCAATCTATGGTCCCTTGTCTTGGATGTTACTACATAACCTACAGAACAAGCAATGTACAACATACATCAATGACTTTGTTGTTTTTGCAGATCTTTATTTTCTTTTTCTTTAGAGAAAAAGATCTCATAAGTTACATCCTACTAAATCTTCAGTCCATTTTTGAGGGGCTGGAGTTTTTACCGCTAGTTGGGGATTTCATATTTATGTCGACGGACATTTAGAAACTTTTAGTGAAGCTACAGACCAGTGTCATCAAAATTCATGATTAACAATTCTAACAGTACAGAGATTTTGCATTTGCTAATTAACCCATTTAGGATGCAACCATTTTGGGTCCTGAAGATTCATTTTTTGTTGTTGTTGTTGTTGTTGTTTTTTTCATCACTTGGTTTCAAGAGCCATAACTTTCACATTTTCCTATAAACTTTGTTTGTACAACATTCACTGTGCTATATAAATAAATATTTTAACCACTTAAAGGCTATGTACAACTTTTGGAGGCAATTTTTTATGATTGAATTTTACTAATTTTTGGCTCGAAATCATATTTTCATTTGTCCTTTATAAAAAATATTGAGATGTTCTGTCTCAAAGGGTTAACTGTTCTAACTGTGTGACTGGTACTTTCACTTTGTGCCTATCAACTAATAAACTTTATCTCTAAACTACTAATAGGTCATAAACACTTATTTAAGCCATTGAGCTGTAATGAGTATTTATAATGTCAGAGAGCAGAGATAAGGATCCCGTCAGCTCCTGGTCTGAAGGAAAAGACAGAAAATCCACAGGCTGCTACTACAGTATCTCAGCTATGTATATATATTCCATATTTTTAGTACAGACCAATTGCAAAATTGTTTTTTTTTAGATCAAAATGAGTACAATGCAATAATTAAAAATATTGCCCCCAAATGTGTACATAGCCTTTAAGTACATCCCCTCCTTTAATACTAAGGGGGCATTTATCAATTCCTGTGTATTGTATGCTGATCTTCATTCCCCCTGTGCTGCCGGAGGATAGGCCAAATTTATGTAGAGACTCATGCCGTCTTCTGCTCTTGCTGTGCGATACATTTAAATCTATGGTCGCCTCCTAGCTGCCATACATTTTAGTCTTTCTTTATGTCAGAAAACCGATGTAAAGAAAGAAGAACATGGCGGGCCAACATCGCTATCCGCTTCCTGCACATGGCACTCCTCCTTTCTTGCCACTTCTGAAAAGTGACATGAAGGGGATTATGTCACACATACTGTATATTGTGTGGGACAAAATGTGCAACCTATTAATGCCAGAAAAGTGGCATAAATAGGGTAGGGAATGTCCACTTAAGTTAATTTTGGTGTAATATTTTTATTTTTAGGTCTCACAACATTCAGAAAGCCGTAGCTTTTTTTTTTTTTTTTTTTCTGACAGTATAGCCATGTAAGGACTTTTTTTTGTGGGAGTTGTATTATTTATCGCACCATTTAGTGAGTGGCACATAACTTATTAATTAATATTTATTAACTCTTTCTTGGGAAGCATGTAAAAAAAATCACAAATTCCACCATTGTTTTATTTTTATTTTTAAATGTATGCCTTTGGAATAAATAATGTGTTACCCTAATCTTACAAAACCAAAGAATAAAGGCGATATCAAATATGTATCATTTTTCAGTCTTACTACTTTTGCAAAATAATAGTGCATCATATAAATTGCCTAGCACTTGTTTTTAGTTTGCAAGAAATAAAAACTCTTTGTTTTGTAATTTTCTATAGTCACAGAACTCCTTAGAGACTTTTAAGGCTCTTTTCACATTACAGGTATGTCAGAGCCTTCCCTCAGATATTGGTCCATGTATATAGAGGACTCTAATATGTCATGTGTATTTCGAAGTTTTTCTTGGTTACCTTTGCATAGAAAAGCGTAGTCAGCTACTACCACCTCCCTGCTCCTGGCAGACATGGACACTGAGGTTATCACCTGTCCTGCAGCCTTCCTGCTCTGGTGGTCCATGCCCGCAGACATCTTCTGCACAGCCAGCCGCTGGAGCTATTAGCTCTGCATACTGCCCTGAGGCCTTGCTGCCTCCTGAATGCTGGTCTCTCTGCTCTTAGGGTGTTTGTGCTCTCTCTGGCTCTTAAAGAGCCAGCATGTATACATACAAATCTGACCCCAACCTATGGCTAGCCTTCCCTGGGTAATTGATGGCTCTATCCCCCTATCAGAGCGGGCCTGAGCAATAAGTTATCTAGCTTCCTAGTCACTGTGAAATTGAACTGTTATTCTGTTTTGACATGCTCAATCTCTGACACCCATATTGACCCTTTTCTGGCTGTTCCCATGTTTAAACGGTTTTATTGGATTGAATATAATCTTCCTGCCCTGACCTTGGCTTTTACACTGATTATTTTACCTGTACATTAGGTGTCTGTTGCTTCAGTGTCTATTGACCTGCCAAGGTCAACTGTCCCTGAACAAGGACTACTTCAAGAGGTAGTGGTCTGGTAGTTCCCCTGTAATGAAGTCTAGATCCCTGTACAGGGATTAAACGGTGAAGACCAGAGGGCCACTAAGAAAATCGCCTTAAAAGTAGCCCTAAGCCAAATCTGTTTAGTGACAGAGAGGGTCCACACCCACTTTCTTAAAAAAAAAAAAAAAAAAAAAAAAAAAAAAACAATAGAAGACTACTGTATATAAGCATGACCAAGGACAAAAAGGCACAGGGACAACATCAACTGAGCCTTATACTTTCATAATTTACAATAGAGATACTCTGTCCAATATATACATTTCATTACCACCAGAACCCTGTAATAGGGTCTCCCACCCACCATTTGTTATTTATAGTAAAGATGTCTTTTTATGTTGCAGAAGGGCCTTTGGTAACAGGGTCAAGGTGTGGTTGCTACATTTGCACCACCTATAGCCACCTCCCTGAATATAGGCACATTTGTCTGTTTTCCATGATCTATATTGATAATCAGTTTACTTTGGAGGAGAACTGAAGGAAGAATAACTCCTTCTCTAGTCCAGCAGTCAGAGGTACTTCCTCCACCTGCTCATGTAATGCTGTGCAGAGGGGACCACAGAGACTAAAGTCAAAAAATGAAGAAGCTATCTGATCCTCTGAGCAGACCCTATGCTACTTTGCAAGTAATTGTTCAATATGCACAGTTCAGAGTGGCATATACAGTACAGTCAGTTGGGGCGTGAAGGGCTTCTGCCTGACGTCTTCAATAAAAATATTGGGTGTCACCTCAAAGTTCTATAATCGTTTGTACTCTTTTATGTTCTTAATACAATTTTGTGGCTATAATTATTTTCAACAATTTGCAATAGAAGGCACTGTACATTATCCCACATATATTTGGTATCCTTGAATCTGTAACAACCAATAAAGTTAACACAGTGAGTAGAAAATGGCTTACTATAAAAACTCAAGATAAGAAAATAGTCACCTTAATAAAAAGGAAAATTAATTAAACTGTAATTAAAATGTATCGCAAAAGGACATTAAAAAGAGAACACAAGTCGTGCTGGAGCAATGACAGCGAGAGCAACATAAAATACAAAAAAATAGCTGCAGGAATAAAAAATAAAAAATGAAAACTCTTCTGGTCCTTAAAGTGTACCTCAGCTTTTCATGCACTTTTCAGAACAGGCTGTTGTGTCTTCATTAGCAATAACACTATTTCTGACCATTCTATCACTTGTATCCTACATTTTTCAACAGTTTTCTCCTCTTCAGGCTTTATCTGTAGTCCTCAGTCTCGGTTCTCCTTGAACCATTGGGTGGAGACTAGCTACTATGGAGTCTTCCACAGTAAGCACAGCATATAGACAGGAGATTCTGCTCCCTAACTTTAACTTTCTATTCAGAAGCTGCATCAGTACCATATAGGACATTACGTTTTTGCAGTTTTGATGTTAATAAAGCTCTTGGGTGAGATAGATAATTTACAATTAGCTGCTCTAGCCTTTTTGTGTTTCTCAGTTGTTAATAACTGTGCAGCTCACTCCCACTCCCTATCTATAGACTTCTATCAGAAATTGTAATCTTACGCTCCTGTGACTTGACGGTATGTTTCTGTCTCTCAAGATTGACTTGAATTCAGAGTGAATGTTAGTTTAGGAAAGGAGGGGAGAGCTAATAAGAGGATAATTAAGCATTTACCTGTGATACTATATATTGCAAAGTTTCTTATATTCATCTTTACCATTGATTAACAGATGTGTGTGTCAGAATTGTACCATTTTATCTCCATGACCAGACACATTTTATTTTTTAGTACATGTGGCTTTAAAAGTAATATTTATTTGTTGTTATTTACCGTATTTTTCTCTTTATAAGACACATCTGATGATAAGACATACCTTGGTTTTTGAGGACGAAAATAAGAAAAAAAAGGTGTTTTTTAACCAAAATGTGTGCTTTTGGTGGGTTTTGAACTAACGGTGGTCTGTGGATGATGCACTGTTATGGGGTATCTGAGGATGACACTATTATGGGGGGGATCTGTGGATGACACTATTATGGGGGGATCTGTGGATGACACTATTATGGGGGGATCTGTGGATGACACTATTATGGGGGGATCTGTGGATGACACTATTATGGGGGGATCTGTGGATGACACTGTAATGAGGGATCTGTGGATGACACTGTAATGAGGGATCTGTGGATGACAATGTTATGGGGGGATCTGTGGATGACACTGTAATGCGGGATCTGTGGATGGCAATGTTATGGGGGAATATGTGGATGACACTAATATGGGGAATCTGTGGATAATACTGTTATGGAGGAATATGTGGATGACACTAATATGGGGAAGCTGTGGATAATACTGTTATGGGGAATATGTGGATGACACTATTATGGGGGGATCTGTGGATGACACTGTTATGGGGGATCTGTGGATGACACTATTATGTGATTATAACCCCCCTCATCCATAGGAATCCACCCATATACTGCATTACATAGGTTGATTCTTATGGATGAGGGGGTTATAGTCATATTTAATATACTGTAGACACATGCCAATTACAGAACAGTGTTTATTTTAAATATGACTATAACCCCCCTCATCCATAGGAATCTACCCATATACTGCAGTACATGGGTGGATTCCTATGGATTAGGATAGTTATATGTGGCACACATTTTTTTATTAGGGTACCCGGACAGGTCATATGGCGCGAACAATGTGAGAAGCTAATTGGTGGAGGAAATGTATGGAACTGATTGGTGGAGGCAGGGGGAGCAGGACTCGCTCACAACCAATCAGCACAGAAGGCTCCTGCTGCTGGTTTGAGTGGAAGAACTTGCAGGCTGGCGGCACTACAGGGTATACAGAGAAGCCGCCAGCCTGCCCAACGATACTGTAGTGTAGGGCAGCGCAGCAATGAATGAAATGGAAGCACGGCTGCCGGCATTACTTAACATTCAGTGAAGCCGCCAGCCCGCCCAAGGTGCTACTTACTGCTGAAGCCTAAGTGCTGCCAGCCTGTGCTAACTCATTCACCCCGGCCCGCACCACCCACCTAGTACATAACCAAGAGAGCGCAACATGAGAGAATGGCAAGCACATTCTTGTATGCCCGCCCACACGAAGTTCTGTGGGTCACCTTACTTTTATAAGACACTCTGCCTTTTTCCCTCCACTTTGGAGGGGGAAAAAATGTGCGTCTTATAAAGGGCTTTTTCTTCAGTAATAGGGCTTTACTTTGATGTCATTTTTATTTTGGTATTTTACTGCATCTAAAAAGATTATATTTTTTTTTTTTTATTGTTTCCCCCTTACTCTTGTGGTTGTTTTCATATAGGGGATGCATAGTTCACAGACACTGTGGCTAGGGCAAGAATCACCAGTGGTAGAGGCCTTTTTTGTCTTAGTTCATTTTTTATATTTGGATTGGATAGAACCGGCACTCGAAACAATCGGATTGTACGTGGAAATAAATTAAAATTATTTATTAAACAATAAACGCTCAATAAGCTATATTCTGTGTACATCAGAGTAAAATCACAGTAAAAATCACATAAAAGGCATATAAAACATATGTATATACCAAATGAATATCTCTGATATAGAGAAATCTCAAATGCTGGGCACAGCAGGCTGCATCCGTGTCCCCCCCAGTTGGGTAAGGTTGTTAGATCGCAGGCGTCTGTGACAAAGCAGAATGGTGTATTTGAAATATATTCAGTGGTATTTATGCATAAAAAATAAAGCTATGTATAGATGGATTCAGTAGCATATATCCCACATAGTCCTAAATTTATCACCGTATAGGATAAGGGATAGAGAATAGTCAGATATGGTCTATATTTTGACCATGAATGGATTGTCCAGCATCAATAGCAATCTAAGATTCACAAGCACTTGTCCAGCACGTCTGTAATCACAGTGCCTGTGCGCCTCTCATGCAAAGAATCGGTATAGTTCCACTGAACTTGATGTTACTCACTGTGTCTCCGTGTAGGCTCACTCGGTTAGGTCTGCGGAGGGATTTCTGCCGTGGCGTCCCACGCTTTAGCTTTTCTCCGCTGTATTTGTGTCGGGTCCAGTTTGTAATGGGATCCCGTCTCTACTCTCGTGAGAGACCTGTGTTAGACCTGTATTAGCTGTTTCAGCTGTTTCGCTTCGGTGAGTCTTACAACACTTACTGGTCTTCTATAAGTGGATGTATTCTCTCCATCCTTTTAGTACATGGCCATGTACCGCTGAGATGATTCTTTCACAGGTAATACGCCCAGACGCGTTTCGAGATATCTTATCTCTTCCTCAGTGGGTATGACCTGTGAACACTGCTCTTGTGTTTGATATACTCTCATCTCAATTAATTGATTCCTTTCACCTGTTCCAAAACTTGTGTAAGAGCATGGAGGATTTGCTTTTCATTAACCTTTTCTTTTCCATATAGTGTTTCTATCTTAGAATCCTCTTTCAGTAGCATTAATAATGTCAGACATCTCTGCATATATATATATATTTATTCACATATGGTAACTATATAATCAAATATAAGATAAAAATAAAATAAAAAGTATATGTAATCTAAAAAGTATAAAAGAACCACTACTCAATAATATATATTGGCAGACATTTGAAATCCTACATTGTGGGGAAATGTTTTTATATCACTCATGTGGTGAATAGTTCTCCACCTACATATTCCATTATTAATATCTTAAAATGTGAGATTTTTTTACATATCGGTCCTGAAGGGCAT
Source organism: Bufo gargarizans (assembly GCF_014858855.1). Taxonomy (NCBI): domain Eukaryota; kingdom Metazoa; phylum Chordata; class Amphibia; order Anura; family Bufonidae; genus Bufo; species Bufo gargarizans. The sequence goes on along the minus strand of NC_058082.1, from coordinate 537,550,932 downwards.
ATGTCAATCCCCATCTTCCTAAGGGCTGATTGGCTAAATCTCAAAATACTGTTAAAATTCAATTGTTCCTTTTCGGGATATGGTCCTCATTTTCAATCTATTTTTCTTTCTTGTATACATTTTTTTCTATAGTCTTTATTCCTTATTTCAATATAATTCATACCTGCACTTATTTGAAATTTTGCGTTTTTTTATTGCGGTTTTTTCATGCGTTTTTTTTCCCGATTTTTCTCTGCGGTTTTTCTGGGGATGCGTTTTTTTTTTTTTTTTTTTTTAAAGTTCAAAAAAAAAAAAAGGTTTTTTAATTTTTTACATATATATAGAATAGTTTTATCTTCCTTCCTTCTATTTAGGGGATTTTGGATTCAAAATGTTACTATATTTTCATTTCTCAGAATCTATCTCTATACTCATCTATAATGCTGTAAATGGTTAGAGTCTTATAATCTAAATAAAACCAAAAATCTCCAAGTCTGAGTTCAACCCCGCAGGGAGGAGACTACCAAAATCATAAATTCTTCTGGACTCAGCTCGTGACATCCTCATAATGTGATTACCTCCTCTCCAGTGTATGTCCACCTTTTCCAGGGCCACAAAGGAAAAGCCCTTGGGGTCACTATTGTGTGACACTTTAAAGTGTTTGGATAGAGAATGATTTTCATATCCTTTTCTGATATTATTTAGATGTTCTGTTATTCTCACTCTCAAGGGTCTTTTCGTTCTGCCAATGTATTGTTTCTGGCAGGGGCACTGGAAAAGGTAGACAACACTGGAGAAGTCACATGTCAGGCAACCCTTAATATCCAAACTAAATTCATTTTGAGTGGATTGGACCTTGCTTATCTTTTTTGGGAATGTGGAGTTTTTACACCCCGAACATCTCCCACATCTGAAAAACCCATTCATATTCAGCCATTTTTGAAGTGTGGGTGCCTCTTTTTTCTTGTGATTAATTATTGTGGGTGCTATTTTTAAGCCTAAGTTAGGTGCCTTGGTGAAAGTGATAAGTGGGGAAGTGTGCAACATGGGTCCAATGACCTTATCTCTTAGTAAAAAGTGCCAGTGTTGATTTATGATGTGCCGTATTTGTTTGGATTGTGAACTGTAAGGTAAAATAATTCTCAATTCCCCTTCCTTATTTGTGTTTTTGTGAATATTTGGCTGAAAAAAGGTCCCTCTCTCTGTTTCTCTTATTTTTACCAGAGCATCTGTAAGGACTTTTTCGGGGTAACCTTTACATTCGAACTGTTCTTTCATTTTGAGGGCCTCAATTTCAAAGTCCACTTCCTCAGTACAATTTCGTTTTATACGGCGAAACTGTCCTGAGGGAATATTTAGTAGCCATTGGGGTAGATGGCAGCTTGTGAATGGTATAAAACTGTTTTTCGCTGTTGGTTTATAGTGGGTATTACACCTGTATTTATTGTCACATTGTGTAATCTGCTTTGTCACAGACGCCTGCGATCTAACAACCTTACCCAACTGGGGGGGACACGGATGCAGCCTGCTGTGCCCAGCATTTGAGATTTCTCTATATCAGAGATATTCATTTGGTATATACATATGTTTTATATGCCTTTTATGTGATTTTTACTGTGATTTTACTCTGATGTACACAGAATATAGCTTATTGAGCGTTTATTGTTTAATAAATAATTTTAATTTATTTCCACGTACAATCCGATTGTTTCGAGTGCCGGTTCTATCCAATCCATTTATATCCATTAGAACCAAGGGGTGTTTTTTGAACCTGCGCACCTGTCGTGGCAAATCAAAGTGAGCCACCTGCTTAAATATCTTTAGCATTTTTTATATTTGTTTTGTCTTTATTCATTTATTGTTGTTTAATTTACACATTGTTCCCCCAGAAGATTATACAAGACATATGGGGAGCATTTTCCCATTACTTTTTTCATTGCTGATTTGTCCTATAACTGTGAGTGAAATACAGTCTCTGGGCCCTCACTGCAGAGCTGCTCTGGGTTTGCTTATACATAGCCATTCCTGTTACCCACGGAAAGGAGTAGGAAACATAATGAAAGCTTTCTGATCTGTATGCAGTTCATGGCACTGTACACAGCGATGGGAAAGGCTGTCACTAACATATGGCCTCCTATTCCTGCATCTGCTCCCTGTTCAACTACAAAGTCTTCAAGGACACCAAGAACAGAATTTTAGAGTTAAATGCAGATCTGACAGATTTTTTAAGTGATCTGATTCTGTGTCTAGGAGCAAGCCAGTTTTAGGAGAGTCATTTTTGTTTCTCCCTCTTCCAGGACTATCTATAGATACCATATTGGGGTTCATCAGATTTTTTTTTTATTTTTTTTACTTGATATATTTTTTTTTTTATGGTGTTCCCAAGGCATTATAAATAGCATGATTTTTTGGAAATATTCGGATGCGATAATACCATATCTATTTCATAGTTTTTAACTTTTTTGCTTTAGTCCCCGGCCCTGTGATTGTTCTGCTGTAAATAGACTTTACTGGTGTTCTATTACAGATTTAATAGGAGATTCAGGATGCAATAGTAACAGTAACATGGCAGGCCTCTGAGCCTTCAGTAGGTCCCTGGCTGCCATGAATATTGATTGGCACCCCATGTTTGTGTCATGTGTGGTGGGAGGCAATCAGGATGCTGCGGTCACTATTGACCATGCCACCTAAGGGGTTAAGCACCTGGATTCAGAGTTGTTCCCAATCCTAAACAAAGCAGGTAGGCGCTCTATGCATATCCACATACATCATTGGTTGTTACGGTGTTAAAGGGTTAGGCTGACACAATCCTTTTTGCACACTTAATAGAACTGTTTGCATCTTCCTCGTGACTTGATACTGATATCATATTTTCTATGGACATTTCGCATGGAGCAAGAAAATGAGACGCATTTAGTACACAATCCATTGATGTACACAGTCAATAATTATGTGTTTGACATTTTGAGATAGTGAAGTCTATGCAAAATAGCTTGTGGGCTTACAAATGAAACCGGTGAGCATTTTAGCCTTGCAGTTTTGCAGTATTTTACAAAATAGAAAATATGTATAAAATATGACTAATATGGGAGTAAATTGTTTTAAAGGGGTTGGCCACTTTGTGGCTACTTGTGACCAATATGTAGGTAAGATGACTATATGGCCCTTACTATAATATATGCATTGTTGATATTCTGTGCCGTTAGCTAGATTTCATAAGCCAGATCCCCCCAATATTCTGTGATATCCACATCGAGGTCTTGTCCATCAAATGGCGGCTGATGGAGGGTCAGGTGACCAGACACATCACTCTCCTCTATTCTAATACACTGCATCTTCACTAAACTCACAACTGTGAAATGTAGATGGCAGGTGTAGTGTATTTGAATGGAAGATACATCACATGGAGGGGATTTGCCTGGTCACATGACCCCTCATCAGCAGATGTTTTATGGACAGGACCTGTGTGCCGACAGGACAAAAAGACAAGGGGACATACCTTATTAAATATAGAAAATGGAGCAGAATTTCAACAAATGCTACATTAGTAAGTGTCATATACAGTAATCATCTTACAAATGCATCGGTAAACCGTATGCAGAACGGAGCCTTTAAGTATTTTGACAGACAAGGGCTAATTTCTCAGTAATGTGCAAGGACACGTTCTGGCACTACGTAAAAACTGTCATTTTGAGTAACACCTGTGGTAAATTTGTTAAAAAGTTGAACAGCTCATGATACTACTTTTATAAAAATAGACACCAAGCTTTACACCAGGTCTGTAACAAAAAAAAATTCTGCCTCAAGACCATGATAAATGTGTCAGACTCCAGAACTGAGGTTACCTAGATACACCCCCTGCTCGCCCATGCTCCATCGAAAGCCAAAATTTGACAAATACGTAACTTAGGTTTATCTCCCATATCTGCATTATGGATCCATGAGGTATGGGTCAGTATAACATTGCCCACATACAGCTATGGACCCTTAATGGAGCTCAATATGCCTTGACACATGACATGTTCAGGGGCATGCCACAACTCAGAAGAGAGAATCATGGAGGCTCCATGAGACTGTACTAGGCTAAATGTAGATCCTCGCATGTTGAGTTGCTGCATGTATGGGGCATTGATACTGTTCACAGTAGAGCGGTATTGTGTCTGAAAGAAAGCACTGATATTTTTCTAACCTGAAGCAAACTTTTAAAAGGCAACTTGTCACGTCAGATCCACTGTACCTTATTCGTATGCATATGGAGCTCTGGAAGTCGTTCTTGTCGTGGTAAATGTGCTGAAAATCCACTTCAAATCTTCTTCCCCTTGTATGCAAATGAGTCTGTTTAAGTCAAGAGGCAGGTGTATCCTCCTCCCAGTCAAGGTCTCCCTGCCCTCCTCCTGCCTCTTGATTGATGTTCTCTCAGGAAGGGATCTCATGTGGACAGGGGATGATGTTCCCTTCTCGAGAGGCTCACGATCAGTCAAGATGCAGGAGGTGGAGGGTGGGCAGGGAAACTGCCGGCCTTTTTAAAAATTCCTTTTAATGAAATCAAGGCTTTAATGAAAATAGCCTTGATTTAATTAAAAGGAATTTTCCAGATGGCCTTTGCGTGGTGACTGTGGTTTGTTCCTGTGATTCTACAAGCGATCCTGGCCGGGGGAGTTTAGCCTTTGGGTGTTTTATGCTTATCCCTCAGGCTATCTCCCCCAGTGAAGTGAGTTACTTATATATATTTTATTCATTTTATTGATATTTATTTTATTTATTGATCTTTACCTATATTTGCAACCGTACTGAGGTTTTTTAACCATTGAACCTTCTTAACGCACGGCCATCCTTCTATATACAGATCCTATATACAGATCGTATACACTCCTACAAACCACTCTAGACAGTACTATATTCCCTACATCATTCTATTTTGCTCCATTCTACACAGGTGATTTGGCGCCAACCTAGTGGCTGGGTTATTATAGTTTTTTTGATTCTTATACTTTATTATTATATACAGCGATCCCTGCTGTGTATTCAGCCACCTCTGGCAGCCTACCACCGATCCGCCTCCCTACCCACTACAGATCTTTCTCTCTCCTCCCTGGTGGCGCCTGGTTGTTGTCTATTGGACCACCTTTGGAGATATTATCCAAGGGTAATCTGATACTAACACTCTTTTTTTTTTTTTTTTTGGGGGGGGGGGGTCTATTTCCCCTCCTCCTTCTATACCCTTGTCACAGTCCTGGGGATAAATAGATGATGGGAGAGATCTTTGTACTGACCCCTGATATAGTTATACATACAGTTGGAAGAAAAAGTATGTGAACCATATGGAATGATATGGATTTCTGCACAAATTGGTCATAAGATGTGATCTGATCTTCATCTAAGTCGCAACAATAGACAATCACAGTCTGCTTAACCCCTTAGGGACACAGCCTTTTTACACCTTAGGACCAGGCCATTTTTTGCAAATCTGACCAGTGTCACTTTAAGTGCTGATAACTTTAAAACGCTTTGACTTATCCAGGCCGTTCTGAGATTGTTTTTTCGTCACATATTGTACTTCATGACACTGGTAAAATGAAGTAAAAAAAAATATTTTTTTTGCACAAAATAATACCTAATTTACCAAAAAATATCAAAAATTTGCAAATTTCAAAGTTTCAGTTTCTCTACTTCTGTAATACATAGTAATACCCCCAAAAATTGTGATGATTTTACATTCCCCATATGTTTACTTCATGTTTGTAGCATTTTGGGAATGATATTTTATTTTTTGGGGATGTTACAAGGCTTAGAAGTTTAGAAGCAAATTTTGAAAATTTTCAGAAATCTTCGAAATCCCACTTTTTATGGACCAGTTCAGGTTTGAAGTCATATTGTGAGGCTTAGATAATAGAAACCTCCCAAAAATGACCCCATCTAAGAAACTACACCCCTCAAGGTATTCAAAACTGATTTTACATACGTCGTTAACCCTTTAGGTGTTGCACAAGAGTTATTGGCAAATGGGGATGAAATTTGAGAATTTCATTTTTTTGTCTAATTTTCCATTTTAACCCATTTTTTCCACTAACAAAGCAAGGGTTAACAGCCAAACAAGACTGTATCTTTATTGCCCTGACTCTGCCGTTTACAGAAACACCCCATATGTGGCCGTAAACTACTGTACGGCCACACAGCGGGGCGTAGAGTGAAAGGTGCGCCGTTTGGTTTTTGGAAGCCAGATTTTGCTGGACTGGTTTTTTGACACCATGTCCCATTTAAAGCCCCCCTGATGCACCCCTAGAGTAGAAACTCCATAAAAGTGACCCCATCTAAGAAACTACACCCCTCAAGGTATTCAAAACTGATTTTACATACATTTTTAACCCTTTAGGTGTTGCACAAGATTTAATGGAAAATAGAGATACAATTTCCAAATTTCACTTTTTTGGCAGATTTTCCATTTTAATATTTTTTTTCCAGTTACAAAGAAAGGGTTAACAGCCAAACAAAACTCATTATTCATGGCCCTAATTCTGTAGTTTACAGAAACACCCCATATGTGGTCGTAAACTGCTGTACGGTCACACGGCAGGGCGCAGAAGGAAAGGAATGCCATACGGTTTTTGGAAGGCTGGATTTTGCTGGACAGTTTTTTTTTGACACCATGTCCCATTTGAAGACCCCCTGATGCACCCCTATAGTAGAAACTCTAAAAAAGTGACCCCATTTTAGAAACTACGGGATAGGGTGGCAGTTTTGTTGGTACTAGTTTAGGGTACATATGATTTTTGGTTGCTCTATATTACACTTTTTGTGCGGCAAGGTAACAAGAAATTCCTTTTTGGCACAGTTATTTTTTTTTGTTATTTACAACATTCATCTGACAGGTTAGATCATGTGATAATTTTATAGAGCAGGTTGTCACGGACGCGGCGATACATAATATGTATACAATTTTTTTTATTTATGTAAGTTTTACACAATGATTTCATTTTTAAAACAAAAAAAGTTTTAGTGTCTACATAGTCTAAGAGCCATAGTTGTTTCAGTTTTTGGGCGATTATCTTGAGTAGGGTCTCATTTTTTGCGGGATGAGATGACGGTTTGATTGGCACTATTTTGGGGTGCATATGATTTTTTGATCGCTTGTTATTGCACTTTTTGTGATGTAAGATGACAAAAAATTGCTTTTCTTACACCGTTTTTATTTTTATTTTTTTACGGTGGTCACCTGAGGGGTTAGGTCATGTGATATTTTTATAGAGCCAGTCCATACGGACGCGGCAATACCTAATATGTATACTTTTTTTAAATTTATGTAAGTTTTACACAATGATTTCATTTTTGAAACAAAAAAAATGATGTTTTAGTGTTTTCATAGTCTAAGAGCCATAGTTTTTTCAGTTTTTGGGCGATTATCTTAAGTAGGGTCTCATTTTTTGCGGGATGAGATGACGGTTTGATTGTTACAATTTTGGCGTACATGCGACTTTTTTGATCACTTTTATTACCTTTTTTTGGGAAGTAAGGTGGGCAAAATTTCTATTTCATCATAGTTTTTAATTTTTTATTTTTATGGCGTTCACCGTTCGGGTAAAGTAACATGACCGTTTTATAGATCAGGTCGTTACGGACGCGGCAATACCAAACATGCGTAGGGAATTTAATTTTTTTCATTTTTAATCAGTGATAAATGTGTTTTTTGATTTTTGCTTTTTTTTCACTTTTTTTAACTCTTTTTTTTACCCAGACCCACTTGGTTCTTGAAGATCCAGTGGGTCTGATGTCTGTATAATACAATACTGTACTCTATATAGGGTACTGCACTGTATTTTACTTACTGAACAGATCTATGCTTTCAGCATAGATCTGTTCAGTACCATGGACAGCAGGATGCCTGAGAAGGCATCCTGTTGCCATGGGAACCTTCCCCGTCTGTCACAACTGCGCAGACGGGGAAGGGTGAGGACTGGGGTGTCGGGGGGCTGTCTGGGGGCTCTCTCCCTCTCCCATCGGGGGGCTGCAAAGGCACAGCAGCCCCCCGATCGGAGAGGGAGGGAGCTCCCTGCGCTGTTAACCTTTTCCATACAGCGGTCCGTACGGACCGCTGTATGGAAAGGGTTAAACGGCTGACATCGCATCAACGATGTCAGCCGTTTATACCAGGGTGCCAGCAATGTGCTGGCACCCTGGTATACCCACTAGAAACCAACGATTATTGAAGGGGAGGCGGGCGGGGGATCGCGATCCCGCCTGCCGCACCGCCCGCCTCCCGCACCGCCCGCACCGCCCGCAACCCTCCCCCTGTACCACCCGCCCACATAATATCATTCAGGGGTGCAGGGGGAGGAAGAACATATATATTCTGGGCATTGTAAAGTTTCTGATCCCCGCGGTCAGGGACCGCAGGGATCAGAAACGGCAAAAAGCGCATCAAACCGCAGGTCTGAATTGACTTGCGGTTTGTTGCGATCGCCGACATGGGGGGGTCACGGGACCCCCCCGCGCATTTAGCCTAGGTGCCTGCTCAATGATTTGTGCAGGCACCTTGTTCCGATCACTGCCAGCCGGGCGGCAGTGATCGGAACAACACATGACGTACCGGTACTTCATGTGTCCTTAAGTACCAGGGCATCATGACGTACCGGTACGTCATGTTTCCTGAAGAGGTTAAACTAATAACACACAAAGAATTAAATGTTACCATGTTTTTATTGAACACACCATGTAAACATTCACAGTGCAGGTGGAAAAAGTATGTGAACCCTTGGATTTAATAACTGGTTAAACCTTTTTTGGCCGCAATAACTTCAACCAAACGTTTCCTGCAGATCAGACGTGCACAACGGTCAGCAGTAAAATAAGCTCTTTACAGAACTGTTTCAGTTCAGCAATATTCTTGGGATGTCTGGTGTGAATCGTTTTCTTGAGGTCATGCCACAGCGTCTCAATCGGGTTGAGGTCAGGACTCTGACTGGGCCACTCCAGAAGGTGTATTTTCTTCTGTTGAGGCCATTCTGTTAATGATTTACTTCTATGCTCTGGGTCGTTGTCCTGTTTCAACACCCATCTTCTGTTGAGCTTCAGCTGGTGGACAGATGGCCTTAAGTTCTCTTGCAAAATGTCTTGATAAACTTGGGAATTCATTTTTCCTTCGGTGATAGCAATCCGTCCAGGCCCTGACGCAGCAAAGCAGCCCCAAACCATGATGCCCCCACCACAATACTTCACAGTTGGGATGAGGTTTTGATGTTGGTGTGCTGTGCCTCTTTTTCTCCAGACATAGTGTTATGTTTTTCTTCCAAACAACTGAACTTTGGTTTCATCTGTCCACAGAATATTTTGCCAGTACTGTTGTGGAACATCCAGGTGCTGTTGTGCAAACTGTAAATGTGCAGCAATGTTTTTTTTTTTTTTTTTGGACAGCAGTGGCTTCCTCTGTGATATCCTCTCATTAAATCTGTTCTTGTTTAGTGTTTTACGTATCGTAGATTCGCTAACAGGGATGTTGGCATATGCCAGAGACTTTTGTAAGTCTTTAGCTGACACTCTAGGATTCTTCTTCACCTCATTGAGCAGTCTGCACTGTGCTCTTGCAGTCATCTTTACAGGACGGCCACTCCTAGGGAGAGTAGCAGCAGTTCTGAACTTTCTCCATTTATAGACAATTTGTCTTACCGTGGACTGATGAACAGCAAGGCTTTTGGAGATACTTTTATAACCCTTTCCAGCTTTATGCAAGTCAACAATTCTTAATCGTAGGTCTTCTGAGAGCTCTTTTGTGCAAGGCATCATTCACATCAGGCAATGCTTCTTGTGAAAAGCAAACCCAGAACTAGTGTGTATTTTTTATAAGGCAGGGCAGCTGTAACCAACACCTCCAATCTCATCTCATTGATTGGACTCCAGTTGGCTGACACCTCACTCCAATTCGCTCTTGGAGATGTCATTAGTCTAGGGATTCACATACTTTTTCCACCTGCACTGTGAATGTTTACATGGTGTGTTCAATAAAAACATGGTAGCACATTCTTTGTGTGTTATTAGTTTAAGCAGACTGTGATTGTCTATTGTTGTGACTTAGATGAAGATCAGATCACATTTTATGACCAATTTGTGCAGAAATCCATATAATTCTAAAGGGTTCACATACTTTTTCTTGCAATGGTAGTTATTAGATCTCCCCTCAGCTGTCTTTTTTCTAAAGTGAATAACCCTAATTTTGATAATCTTTTAGGGTACTGTAATTCCCTCATTCCCGTTATTACTTTAGTTGCCCTCAGGGTGGATTTGATTTAAAGGGACACTGACAGGCCAAATAAGCATATTGGTTGTATATATGTATGCACAGGTCTTTTATTGTATAATAAAAACATATAAGTCTAACCCCTGTCCACCTTATGAATACTGTAAAATGATGTTTTATAACCTGTTAGAATTGCTCGTCTTTCTGCCCAAGGGGCGGCGTTTCTGCTTCACTTCTGCCCAGGCAGCCTCCCCCCAACCGCCGTTCTGAAGCGCCGGCCAGCTCATCAATATTCACTTTGCTGGGCGGCTTCTGCTGTTCCGACATTACAAGATCCGGCGCATGCCCAATACAAATCAGTGAGGGTGCCGGGCACATGCGCAGAAGATGAAATGGAGTCCAATGCCCATAGATTTGTATTGGGCATGCGCCGGATCTTGTAATGTCGGGAACAGCAGAAGCCGCCCAGCGAAGTGAATATTGATGAGCTGGATGGCACTTCAGAACGGCGGTTGGGGGAGGCTGCCTGGGAAGAAGTGAAGCAATTCTAACCGGTTATAAAACATCATTTTACAAAATGCACATCAATGCCTCATTCAACATCCAGCATAGAGGCAGGGCAGGGTGCTGGTTTGCAGAGCGTGATTGCATTTGTGTTTTTGCGTTTGTATCTGTAATTCACCATAGCAATGTGCACCTGCATAGGGTTGTGCTGACTGAACCCCCCACATTTTTTTCTTTGTAGTATATATTGGAGGTGTGGAGATCTCCAAGCAGTCATGCACACCTGACCAGTTAGACTGCCCTGGAGGCTGGTTTTAAAGTCAGTATAAAACTGAGTCTGCTTATATAGCACCTACCAGTAGCCATTTGGCTCCAGGAGAAGTATATAGTGGGCTCAGCATGCATGTTGGTACTTGCATCCCTGGATCCGATGAAAGCTGTAATGGCACCTGACGGGGTTAAAAGCAGAGTGTGCTTGGCGTGCATGCTGTACCTGCGCTCCCTGGACTTTGTGTGGCTGTCATGGCCGATAACAGGTAGGAACTAGTGTTAGGGACCACTTATAGAGGCGACCTTGATGTGGTGAGTGGCTTATTACGCTTTGGCCAAAATGTACACCAATGCCTCATTCAACATCCAGCATAGAGGCAGGGCAGAGTGCTGGTTGCAGAGTGCGATTGCATTTGTGTTTTTGCATTTGTATCTGTATTTCGCCATAGCAATGAGCACCTGCATAGGGTTGTGCTGACTGAAGTTTTGAGAACTGCAAAAGTAAACCAAGCATCTGTGATAATATCTTGTAGGCAGATAAACTGCCCAATAATCTTACAAAAACTTCTGGAAGAGCATGACAATGTGAATGGATTAATGGAATTTATTTACCAAAAAAATTACACATGTAGAAACATAGAATGTGTCAGCAGATAAGAACCATTCGGCCCATCTAGTCTGCCCAATATACTGAATACTATGAATAGCCCATGGCCCTATCTTATATGAAGGATGGCCTTATGCCTATCCCATGCATGCTTAAACTCCTCCACTGTATTTGCAGCTACCACTTCTGCAGGAAGGCTATTCCATGCATCCACTACTCTCTCAGTAAAGTAATACTTCCTGATATTACTTTTAAACCTTTGCCCCTCTAATTTAAAACTATGTCCTTTTGTAGCAGTTTTTCTTCTTTTAAATATTCTCTCCTCTTTTACCTTGTTGATTCCCTTTATGTATTTAAACGTTTTTTTTTATCATATCCCCTCTGTCTCGTCTTTCTTCCAAGCTATACATGTTAAGATCCTTTAACCTTTTCTGGTAAATTTTTTCTTGCAATCCATGTACTAGTTTAGTAGCTCTTCTCTGAACTCTCTCCAAAGTATCAATATCCTTCTGGAGATATGGTCTCCAGTACTGAGCACAATACTCCAAATGAGGTCTCACTAGTGCTCTGTAGAGCGGCATGAGCACCTCCCTCTTTCTACTGGTAATGCCTCTCCCTATACACCCAAGCATTCTGCTAGCATTTCCTGCTGCTCTATGACATTGTCTGCCTACCTTTAAGTCTTCTGAAATAATGACCCCTAAATCCCTTTCCTCAGATACTAAGGTTAGGACTGTATGACAGATTTTATATTCTTCTCTTGGGTTTTTATGCCCCAGGTGCATTATCTTGTACTTATCAACATTAAATTTTAGTTGCCAGATTTTGGACCATTCCTCTAGTTTTCCTAAATCCTTTTCCATTTGGTGTATCCCTCCAGGAACCTCAACCCTGTTACAAATCTTTGTGTCATCAGGAAAAAGACACACCTTACAATCGAGGCCTTCTGCAATTTCACTGATAAAGATATTAAACAATATGGGTCCCAGAACAGATCCCTGAGGTACCCCACTGGTAACAAGACCTTGGTCTGAATATGCTCCATTGACTACAACCCTCTGTTGCCTGTCCCTCAGCCACTGCCTAATCCATTCAACAATATGGGAGTCCACGTACAGCCTTATTCTACATAATTAAAAAACTAATCTTTATTGCATGATGGAATAACCTTTTGGATGGTAATATATTTTCCTCAAAAAATCTGATTTAAATTAAAAAAATCAATTTTTTTTGATAAAAATAAATAAAAAATCATCGATTTTTATCCACCCTGGTTGCCCTCCTCTGGACCCTCTCCAGCTCTGCTATGCCTGCCTTGTTCACAGGAGCCCAGAACTGTACACAGTACTCAATGTGTGATCTGACCAGTGATTTGTAAAGTGGTTGGACTATGTTCTCATCACGGGCATCTATGCCCCTTCTGATGCAACCCATTATCTTATTGGCCTTGGCAGCAGCTGCCTGACACTGGTTTTTACAGCTTAGTTTGCTGTTTACTAAAATTCCTAGGTCGTTTTCCATGTCAGTGTTACCTGAGTGTTTTACCATTTAGTATGTACTGGTGACTTGCATTATTCCTTCCCATGTGCATAACTTTACATTTATCAGTGTTAAACCTCATCTGCCACTTCTCTGCCAAGCCTCCAATCTATCCAGATCCCTCTGTAGTAGTATACTGTCCTCTTCCGTGTCAATCACTTTACACAGTTTAGTGTCATCTGCAAATATTGATATTTTACTGTGCAAGCCTTCTACAAGATCATTAATAAATATATTTTCAAGAGAATATGGCCTACTGACCCATGAGGTACCCCACTAGTGACAGTGACCCAATCTGAGTGGGTACCGTTAATAACCATCCTATGTTTTCTATCACTGAGCCAGTTACTTACCCACATACAGACGTTATAGAAATTGATTAAATTAGTTTGACATGACCGATTCCCTCATGAATCCATGCTGATATGGCATCAGAAAATTTAGTTTAGTTTAGCCATACGGTCCATTGTGGTCACTCTGAATGAAATTATTGCAAAACTCAGACGTTTGTCCACAACTATGGAAAAAATATTGTAAAAACCACTACATAAGAATAAACCCTTCAAAAGATAAGTAAATGCATTAAAGGGGTATTATCATCTTAATGATCACTGTTAAATCTGTTAATGATTTAACAGTGATAATTTTTCTAAATATATTTCATTAACAAATCCCCACCCCTTAGAAAAAAATAAACCTATACTTACCTGACTGTTGTCTTCCATCTCCCCTGGTTACAGCCACTGCTCTTCTCAGGAACCGCAGTGGCCGCGCGTGCACAGACGACTTATTTTCTTCTCCCGGCCGGCCGCACGCTGTTCTGAACGTGCACGCTGAGTCCGCGCATGCGCCCTGGTGACGTCTTCCTGGCTAGTATACTAGCGCGGACTCTGTGTGTGCGCGTTCAGTACAGTGCGCGGCTCGGCCGGGAGAAGACATCAATGAAGATGGAGCCCGCCCCCTGCCAAAACTAGGAAGTGGACGGCGCGCCGGGAGCAGGTAAGTAGCAAATAGCGTGTTGAGAAAACCCCTTTAAAGGGGTTGTCTCACTTCAGCAAATGGCATTTATCATGCAGAGAAAGTTACCGTATTTTTCGCCCTATGAGACGCACCTGCCCATAAGACGCACCTAGGATTTTGGGGAGGAAAATAAGAAAAAAAATGTTTTATCCAAAAGGTGTGCTTTTGGCGGGTTTGGAACTAATGGTGGTCTGTGGATGGCACTATTTCTAGGGATCTGTGGATGGCACTGTTATGGGGGAGATCTGTCACCATTGGAGTGGTAAAATATTACTCCTTTTGTTCTTTTATAGTATTATAAACTGTTAGATTTTATTTTTTTTTTTTATCATAGGGTTAGACATCATGGCACATTTCTTTTTGCACTTGGAAGCATTCTCGGGAATTTTAATTTTCACTCTTTGCCCTGTAGCTCTGTCAGCAACCTGTATCTTCCAAAGGACATGCATTGTCTATTACCGGAAGACTATTAAAGGGGTTGTCTCACTTCAGCAAATGGCATTCATCATGTATAGAAAGTTAATACAAGGCACTTACTAATATATTGTGAATATCCATATTGCTTCCTTGGCTGACTTGATTTATTTTTCCATCACATTATACACTGCTTGTTTATAGGGGTTATGACCATCAGTGGTGGTTGTGCTTACAGATCATAGGAAATGGCATCGGCCTCTCTCACTTTTTTCAATAGTGTACGTATGCGTTCACTGCTGCTGGTTTGCAGAGTGGTCCTAGAAAGCAATATGGTCAATCACAATACATTAGTAAGTGCCTTATATTAACTTTGTCTACACGATAAATGCAATCTGCTGAATTAGCTTTATGACAGATTCGATGGCACACTACTATCACAGATTCAATGGCTCTCCATTCCTACTGGGCGATTGCCCTTTTCTATTTAGCGCTGTTTCATTGGGGCTTCTGTGTTGCTACAATTTCTTGCCCTCTGGTGTGGCCGACAGCTATCTTCTTGACTATTTCACAACTCCCTCATATGCATACATGTTCCCGTTGTCCGAAGCTCTTTATACAACAATACACTATTGTGTATGTGGGGCTTTAGTTGCAAATTCATAAAATCCAATAATATGTAATACATTTTAGAATTGTAACTTTTTTTTAAATGATGGGAAATAATGACATGAATTAATGACATGAATTTCAAGTGTTACCATGCAAGCCGGTGTTGACCAACTGTGCCACTAAATGGATTTGATTTGGGGCCTCTCCTGGGGGCATTGCAAATATAGATCCCAGGTGTTCACCCTTTCATCTCTTTCTATAGGGATCTGGACTTTGCTGCAGGGTCACCAGACTGCTACCTGTAGGAGTAGTCTCCATCCATAAACCATTTACCCAGGCTGGTCAAGAGACACTGGTGCATGACACCACGGGGACAGGCAAAAGCGTGGTCAGAGAACAAGCCAAGGTCAGGATAGGCAGAGTTCTTGCAATATGGTAAACAGGCAATAGGTCAGGGCAGGCAGCCGAGGGTCAGTGCGCATGGCAGGACCATCGGCATCACACATTATATTTTGGTGCCTTTTTATTTTAAAACATTTTCAAGTAATTTTTTACTGCAGTATGGGGAAAACACAATCTACACAGAACATGCTACATTTTGAAAATTTTCCACAAAAACATCACAGACCAAACTGCTTTATACGTAGACTGCATATATACAATATATACATATATATATATTTCACTATAGACTCTAAAGTAGCTTATTTTCAAAATGTTGTTTGATTCCTCCCTTAAAGGGATTGTCTGGCCTAATTAAAAAATAAAATAAAATATAGTGACAGACAGCAGTGAATTAAAAACAAAACAAAAAAACTCTTTACTCGCCTCCGTTGCCGCATCACAGCTCCCACAACAGTGACATGCCATTCTTGTACACATGAACACTGAGGCCAATGACTGGCTGCAGCAGTCTTGTATAAAAGAACCGCTCGCTGTTGCTTCTGTTCTGGCAGGACCACTGTGAGCCATGGTGCTGAAGTGAAGGGCATTTTAAAAGGTAAGGATTTTATTATCTTTTTTTTTTTTTTTTTTTCAAGCAAACCTTTCACCACAAAATGCAATGCAATCTGCAGGCAGCATTTTATAGAACCTGTGGAGCTGAGCAGATTGTTATGTAATTTTGTAGGAAAAGATTCAGTATAACTTGTATATATGCATTCAAATCTCTGCCATTTCTCACTTCAGCTGTACATGGGGGAGCTGTTGTCAGTGATTGATAGCATTGTGGGCATAGAGAGATAGCTGTCAGTCACTGATGTGCAAAGGGATGGATTTAAAGGGGTTATCCAATTTCTCCAACCCCCCCTCACATGTCCCATGCCCCTCACCAGTAATATATTTACCCCGTTACCCCCAGTGAGGGGCCCAGCACATGTGGGGTGGGGGGTCGGGGGTTAGAAATTGGATAACCACTTTAGGTCCAGAAAGCAGAGATTTGAATGTATAAATTCACATGTCCATCCATCCCTTGATTGAACTTGATTGATATGTCTTTTTTCAACTGTATTAACTATGTAATTACGTAACTATATGAATTACAAGATTAGGCCTCATGCACACGACCGTTCCGTTTTTTGCGTCCGCGGATCAGCAAAAAAATGGAAGCTGCCCATGTGCCTTCCGCAATTTGCGGAATGGAACGGGCGGCCGTCAATATAAATGCCTATTCTTGTCCGCAAAGCGCGGACAAGAATAGGACGTGTTAGATTTTTTTAGCAGGGCCGCGGAACGGAGCAACGGATGCGGACAGCACACAGAGTGCTGTCCGCATCTTTTGCGGCCCCATTGAAGTGAATGGGTCCGCATCCGAGCTGCCAAAATGGCGGCTCGGATGCGGACCCAAACAACGGCCGTGTGCATGAGGCCTTAACTGAATGTTTTACCTAGGCTACTTTCACACTGGCGTTTCTGGGTCCACCTGTGAGATCCGTTTCAGGGCTCTCACAAGCGGCCCAAAATGGATCAGTTTAGCCCCAGTGCATTCTGAATGGATAAGGATCCGTTCAGAATGCATCAGTTTGCCACTGTTCTGCCTCCATTCGGCTCTGGAGGCGGACACCAAAACGCTGCTTACAGCGTTTTGGTGTCCGGCCTGGCGCTGCAGAGCCAAACGGATCCGTCCTGACTTACAATGGGGACGGATCCGTTTACATTGACACAATATGGTGCAATTGTAAACTGATTCGTCCCCCATTGACTTTCAATGTAAGTCAGGACGGATCAGTTTGACTTACACTTAGACTTAGGCCTCTTTCACACTTGTGTTGTCCGGATCCGGCGTGTACTCCACTTGCCGGAATTACACGCCGGATCCGGAAAAACGCAAGTGAACTGAAAGCATTTGAAGACGGATCCGTCTTCAAAATGCGTTCAGTGTTTCTATGGCAGCCAGGATGCTATTAAAGTCCTGGTTGCCATAGTGGGAGCGGGGGAGCGGTATACTTACAGTCCGCGCGGCTCCCGGGGCGCTCCAGAATGACATCAGCGCGCCCCATGCGCATGGATGACGTGCCATGCGATCACGTGATCCATGCGCTTGGAGCGCCCCGGGAGCCGCATGGACGGTAAGTATGCGCTCCCCCGCTCCCCACTACACTTTACCAAGGCTGCCAGGACTTTAGCATCCCGGCAGCCATGGTAACCATTCAGAAAAAGCTAAACGTCGGATCCTGCAATGCGCCGAAACGATGTTTAGCTTAAGGCCGGATCCGGATCAATGCCTTTCAATGGGCATTAATTCCGGATCCGGCCTTGCAGCAAGTCTTCATGCTGCGGTATTTTCTCAGGCCAAAAAACGTTCCGGTCCGGAACTGAAGACATCCTGATGCATCCTAAACGGATTTCTCTCCATTCAGAATGCATGATCAGGATTCTTCCGGCATAGAGCCCCGACGACGGAACTCTATGCCGGAAGAAAAGAACTCGTGTGTGAAAGAGCCGTTAGACTTTTTTTTTGACAGAGTTAATATGCAGACGGATATGTTCTAAAAGGATACCAGCGTTTGCAGTATACAGGGAGTGCAGAATTATTAGGCAAGTTGTATTTTTGAGGATTCATTTTATTATTGAACAACAACCATGTTCTCAATGAACCCAAAAAAACTCATTAATATCAAAGCTGAATATTTTTGGAAGTAGTTTTTAGTTTGTTTTTAGTTTTAGCTATTTTAGGGGGATATCTGTGTGTGCAGGTGACTATTACTGTGCATAATTATTAGGCAACTTAACAAAAAACAAATATATACCCATTTCAATTATTTATTTTTACCAGTGAAACCAATATAACATCTCAACATTCACAAATATACATTTCTGACATTCAAAAACAAAACAAAAACAAATCAGTGACCAATATAGCCACCTTTCTTTGCAAGGACACTCAAAAGCCTGCCATCCATGGATTCTGTCAGTGTTTTGATCTGTTCACCATCAACATTGCGTGCAGCAGCAACCACAGCCTCCCAGACACTGTTCAGAGAGGTGTACTGTTTTCCCTCCTTGTAAATCTCACATTTGATGATGGACCACAGGTTCTCAATGGGGTTCAGATCAGGTGAACAAGGAGGCCATGTCATTAGATTTTCTTCTTTTATACCCTTTCTTGCCAACCACGTTGTGGAGTACTTGGACGCGAGTGATGGAGCATTGTCCTGCATGAAAATCATGTTTTTCTTGAAGGATGCAGACTTCTTCCTGTACCACTGCTTGAAGAAGGTGTCTTCCAGAAACTGGCAGTAGGACTGGGAGTTGAGCTTGACTCCATCCTCAACCCCAAAAGGCCCCACAAGCTCATCTTTGATGATACCAGCCCAAACCAGTACTCCACCTCCACCTTGCTGGCGTCTGAGTCGGACTGGAGCTCTCTGCCCTTTACCAACCCAGCCATCTGGCCCATCAAGACTCACTCTCATTTCATCAGTCCATAAAACCTTAGAAAAATCAGTCTTGAGATATTTCTTGGCCCAGTCTTGACGTTTCAGCTTGTGTGTCTTGTTCAGTGGTGGTCGTCTTTCAGCCTTTCTTACCTTGGCCATGTCTCTGAGTATTGCACACCTTGTGCTTTTGTGCACTCCAGTGATGTTGCTGCTCTGACATATGGCCAAACTGGTGGCAAGTGGCATCTTGGCAGCTGCACGCTTGACTTTTCTCAGTTCATGGGCAGTTATTTTGCGCCTTGGTTTTTCCACACGCTTCTTGCGACCCTGTTGACTATTTTGAATGAAACGCTTGATTGTTCGATGATCACGCTTCAGAAGCTTTGCAATTTTAAGAGTGCTGCATCCCTCTGCAAGATATCTCACTATTTTTGACTTTTCTGAGCCTGTCAAGTCCTTCTTTTGACCCATTTTGCCAAAGGAAAGGAAGTTGCCTAATAATTATGCACACCTGATATAGGGTGTTGATGTCATTAGACCACACCCCTTCTCATTACCGAGATGCACATCACCTAATATGCTTAATTGGTAGTAGGCTTTCGAGCCTATACAGCTTGGAGTAAGACAACATGCATAAAGAGGATGATGTGGTCAAAATACTCATTTGCCTAATAATTCTGCACGTAGTGTAGGTGCGGATATGTCTGTGCAGATACCAGAAAGATTCGCACCTAAACGCAGGTGTGAAAGAAGCCTTAAAACTATATATCAATCTAGTCGGCTCCTCTGGCTCTGAGTTGTCGCACCACATTTTATGGTGACACGTTCTCTTTAACTCATTGCTGTTTGCCATTAATTTCTATTAAGTCCTAATAACCTCTTTAAGGTATAGTCACATTTATGCATCCAGAACAAATGGAGAAATTTAATTATCCTAATGTGAAGGTTAATCGACAACCATTGAACTTTTTAACCAAGTCAATATGTTCTTGTTGCCCAAAGCTGAATAAAAATAACTTCAGCTCTCAAAACAGATAGAAAGTTTTTCTGCAAATTAATAACCGACTTGGGCTGGAAAGTTTTAGACTGTGCGTGTCAATTATCAAGCAATACTAGGAATTTAAATATCCCAACCTAAGAAGTATGCTTTGATGCTTTTACTTATTCACATCTCAAATTTGCTGAATGTCTGTATTGCATAATTAATAATACTGCAAGATTCAGAATTATTGCTTTGGCCTAGATACATACCTGCTGATACATAATGAATTAGTTCATATCTTTAATTTTATGGTTTCCATGTACTTTTTTTTATCCTGCTCCGGTGCTTGACATAAAATTATACATATGTACATTGTAGCCTATAATGACCATGCACTATAGCACCTAAATGTGTGTGTGTGTGTGTGTGTGTGTGTACATATATATATATATATATATATATATATATATATATGTGTATATATATATATATATATATATACAGTACAGACCAAAAGTTTGGACACACCTTCTCATTCAAAGAGTTTTCTTTATTTTCTTGACTATGAAAATTGTAGGTTCACACTGAAGGCATCCAAACTATGAATTAACACATGTGGAATTATATACATAACAAAAAAAGTGTGAAACAACTGAAAATGTCATATTCTAGGTTCTTCAAAGTAGCCACCTTTTGCTTTGATTACTGCTTTGCACACTCTTGGCATTCTCTTGATGAGCTTCAAGAGGTAGTCACCTGAAATGGTCTTCCAACAGTCTTGAAGGAGTTCCCAGAGATGCTCAGCACTTGTTGGCCCTTTTGCCTTCACTCTGCGGTCCAGCTCACCCCAAACCATCTTGATTGGGTTCAGGTCCGGTGACTGTGGAGGCCAGGTCATCTGGCGCAGCAGCCCATCACTCTCCTTCATGGTCAATCAGCCCTTACATGGCCTGGAGGTGTGTTTGGGGTCATTGTCCTGTTGAAAAATAAATGATGGTCCAACTAAACGCAAACCGGATGGAATAGCATGCCGCTGCAAGATGCTGTGGTAGCCATGCTGGTTCAGTATGCCTTTAATTTTGAATAAATCCCCAACAGTGTCACCAGCAAAGCACCCCCACACCATCACACCTCCTCCTCCATGTTTCATGGTGGGAACCAGGCATGTAGAATCCATCCGTTCACCTTCTCTGCATCGCACAAAGACACAGTGGTTGGAACCAAAGATCTCAAATTTGGACTCATCAGACCAAAGCACAGATTTCCACTGGTCTTATGTCCATTCAAATCAAAGCAAAAGGTGGCTACTTTAAAGAACCTAGAATATGACATATTTTCAGTTGTTTCACACATTGCACTTTAGGGCTATTTATTCCCTGGGCAGGGAAGGAAGGGGTTAACAGTAGCTGATTGCAGTGCACTCCTGCCAAGTGCAGGAGCTTGATTGTCACATGTGAACAGCTAACCCACCCACATAAAGGGAAGATTCATATCCTCCAGATATATGAGTAAAAAAGTGAAAAAAAAAAAGATGAAAGTTACACTGGAGGGCAGCATGTTTTCACATTGTTATAGTTAATATAATGATGCACATTACTGCAGATAATTTTATTTATATATTTTTTGATACATAGAATAACCCCTGTAAGAAAATCTTAGAACCATTGTTTGCTTGCACAATTGCATTTCTCTGGAACAGAGGTGTCAAACTCATCAGCCTTATGGTTCTCTGCAAAGGGCCGTTAGTAATTCTGCGACTGTATAAATGTAACTATGCCAGTTAGACGTAGTTACATTTATAGCCTGTTAAAGGCAACTATAAGGCTTTAGTTAACATGAGTTCCCCCTAAGAAAGCCTGCTGTCTTGTACCCCCCCCCAACATTGCCCTCAGAGAGCCTGCTGCCATATTGCCCCCAGTGTGCCTGCTGCCATATTGCCCCCAGTGTGCCTGCTGCCATATTGCCCCCAGTGTGCCTGCTGCCATATTGCCCCCAGTGTGCCTGCTGCCTTATTGCCCCCAGTGTGCCTGCTACCATATTGTCCCCAGAGAGCCTGCTGCCATATTGTCCCCAGAGAACCTGCTGCCATATTGTCCCCAGAGAGCCTGCTGCCATATTGTCCCCAGAGAGCCTGCTGCCACATTGCCCTCAGAGAGCCTGCTGCCACATTGCCCTCAGAGAGCCTGCTGCCACATTGCCCTCAGAGAGCCTGCTGCCACATTGCCCTCAGAGAGCCTGCTGCCACATTGCCCTCAGAGAGCCTGCTGCCACATTGCCTTCAGAGAGCCTGCTGCCACATTGCCCTCAGAGAGCCTGCTGCCACATTGCCCTCAGAGAGCCTGCTGCCACATTGCCCTCAGAGAGCCTGCTGCCACATTGCCCTCAGAGAGCCTGCTGCCACATTGCCCTCAGAGAGCCTGCTGCCACATTGCCCTCAGAGAGCCTGCTGCCACATTGCCCTCAGAGAGCCTGCTGCCACATTGCCCTCAGAGAGCCTGCTGCCACATTGCCCCCAGTGTGCCTGCTGCCACATTGCCCCCAGTGTGCCTGCTGCCATATTGTCCCCAGAGAACCTGCTGCCATATTGTCCCCAGAGAACCTGCTGCCATATTGTCCCCAGACAGCCTGCTGCCATATTGCCACCAGAGAGCCTGCTGATATATTGCTCCCAATGTGCCTCCTGCCATATTGCCCACAGTGTGTCTGCTGACATATTGTCCCCAGAGAGTATGCTGCCATATTGCCCCAAAGAGCCTGCTGCCATATTGCCCCCAGAGAGTATGCTGATATATTGCTCCCAGTGTGCCTGTTGCCATTTCCCCCCCGGTGTGCCTCCTGCCATATTGCTCCCAGTGTGCCTGCTGCCATTTTCCCCCCGGTGTGCCTGCTGCCATATTGCCCCCGGTGTGCCTCCTGCCATATTGCCCCAGTGTGCCTCCTGCCATATTGCCCCCAGTGTTACTTCTACCATATTGCCCCCAGTGTGCCTGCTGCCATATTGGTCCCAGAGAGCATGCTGCCACCAGCTGTATTTACCTTCTTCTCCACTCCTGCTCCATGCAGGCACAAAAAGTAGATGGCGCCCAGCAATGATCTGTGCTCACCAATCCAGTCCTGGCCGCTCAGCAATCGCGTTAAAGCATCACAACCCGGCTTTGTTACCACTGCATAGAGTGGTGGAGCCGCGGCACGCTGCATCCATGTGATTGCTGAGTGCCCGGGACAGGATTAGTGGGTGTACATATACATCGGGCACTACTCACACTTATTTCTCATCAGCCATCCATAGCACCGGCGGTCCACAAAAAAACAAGGCCACGTGTAGGATTTGGCCCGCTGGCCTTGTGATTGACACATGTGCTCTAGAAGGATGAAACATTCTCTCCTGTGCAAACAGTTCTCACACAGGTAGTCAAACTTCTTGCTTCTTTAGTACCAGCCCTCAACGACTGTCTACGCATAAAGCAATGGCCAATTCTTGAAGCACCTTTCTATAATGTCTTCATGCAGATTATGTGCTCTTGGCAGTTAAACCAATCACCACGACATACATTTATGTCATATTGCCTGGAAGACAACCTTCCTTTACATGGGATGACCCAGCTCTTTGAACAGTGCAGTAACCTATGATGCTGTGCGCTCCCGTGTGCAGGATGTATGCCGCTCCGGGACATATAGCCCGCTCACGTACCGTATGTCTCGGAGGGCATATGGTCGTGTGCATGAGCCCTAAGTCTGCAAGGTTTGCACACCTAGATTTGGAGATTTTCTGCCATTCTTTTCCACAGATCCTTCCAAGCTCTGTCATGTCTGTCATGGGGACCGTCGGTGGAGAGAACTTAACGTTCTCTCCAGTGATGTTTGATTGGATTAAAATCAGAGCTCTGAATAGGCTAGTCAGGAACATTTACA
Organism: Bufo gargarizans; assembly: GCF_014858855.1. Taxonomy (NCBI): domain Eukaryota; kingdom Metazoa; phylum Chordata; class Amphibia; order Anura; family Bufonidae; genus Bufo; species Bufo gargarizans. The sequence continues at coordinate 537,526,987 of NC_058082.1, read as the reverse complement.
AAGTTATCCCCAAGCCACTCCTGTGTTCTCTTGTCTGTGTACTTAGTCATTGTCTTGTTGCAAGGTAAACCTTTGACCCAATCTGAGTTCCAGAGCACTCTGAATCAGATATCATTAAAATAGCTCTGTACTTTGCTCAATTCAGTTTTGCCTCAACTCTCCCAGCCACTGAAAAATATCCCCACAGTACAATGCTGCTGCCACCTTGCCTTAGTGTAGTTTGGGGTGCCTAGGGCCCACCAGTAAAAGTCATTTTGGGGGACCACTGAAGAGCTACATGCATATACTACCTGCCCCCACTACCCAGATTTTATATGAACATAGGCAATAGCCAGCCTCTATATATGTCAGTCTACTGTGCCATGTGCCACTTGTGCAGGGATGGGGACTAGGGGCCCACCTTGCTCTGGGGCCCAATGGGGTATTCACCTGTTCCCCTGTGGGCCAGTCCAAACCCGAATTTAGTGATGGCATTGGGCAGGTGATAAGCAGTACCTGGTTTGCTGCAAACATGACATTTGGAATTGATCATTCATCAGACCTGAGAATCTTGTCTCTCACAGTCTTAGAGTCCTTTAGCTGCCTTTTTGCAAATTTTCTCTTGTGTTTGCTTAGGGGCAGGCTTTCTGTATACTCTGCCATAAACATCCGATTGGTGGAATGCTGAAGTGATGGTTGACCTTCTGGAAGTTTCTCCCTTCTACGCACAGGATCTTTGGAGCTCAGCCAGATTGACCATTTTATTTTTGGTCACTTCTCTTACCAAGGCCCTTCTCCCCCAATTAGTCAGTTTGGTTGGGTGGCTAGCTCCAGGAAGAGTCCTGGCTGTTCCAAACTTCTTATGTTTAAGAATTGTGGAGGCTACTGTGCTTTTGCGAACTTTCAGTGCAGCAGAAATGTTTTTGTACCCTTCTCCAGACCTGTGCCTCCACAAGCAGTTCATTCCTCCATACAGCTTGGTTTTTACTTCGATATGCATAGTCAGCTGTGCAACCTTATATAGACAGGGGTGTGTCTTTCCAAATCATGTCCAATCATTCAATCAAGGTGTGGAAACATGTCAATGATGATCAAGATAAATGGGAAGCCTACAGAGCTAAATTTCAAGTGTCATACCAAAGGGTCTGAATACCTACATCCATGAGAAAAGTTAGCTTTTCCTTTTTAATAAATTTGCAAGCCTTCCTAAAATTCAGTTTTCACTTCCTCATTATGGGATATTGAGCACAGATTGATGGGCAAAAACTTTATTTTTTTAATTTCTTTATTTTAGCACAAGGCTGCAATATAACGAAATGTGAAAAATCAAAAGGATCTGAAGACTTTCCGAATGCACCCGCCTCATGTGTTGTACATGGGTTGAAAATGGGTTGTTGTCATGAGAAAAGTTTAAAAGTCCACTGTATAAGATATTTAACAAAAATTTACGGTATGTGCCATTTTAGACTTAAATATCTAATTTTCTCAATATTTTTAAATAGGCTTTTAAGCATTTATCTCTAATTGATATTTGCCAAACAATGAACACAATTAATGCTAAAAAAAAAATTGCCAATAGGTATTTGGCCAGGAAAACACAATGCACATATGTTCGTACTATCCTATTTAGCAATAGATAATGGCGGTTTGAGAAAGTGTGGGCAGTCAGCTATGTAATGAATTCCTGTAGCATTTGCTTAATAATTTTACGCTAGTGCAGCATGATAATTACAACCAGTGCACCACTGCTGTAATCAGTACAATAAGTCCTTGTGTACAGTGTATGCCTATAGTATACATATTTATAAGATCACCTCTGAAGCTGACCCGTGGAACTGGCCAACAATATAACGTGTAGGTGGGCTTCCTGACTCTCCCCTAATGGCAGACATGGGGAAAAATTCAACTACCCTATCCTTTTTTTTTTTTCTCATGGAGATAAGCCACATCTAGAGAAGTCTGACAGCTGCTTTCTGTCAATTATGAACACATCCATTCTCAACTTAATCAAATATGTATCTGTGGGGCCTTCAAGAGCTGTTGGCCAAACAAGCATTAGACAACAGGTATCTTAGGTGTATGGCCATTGTAAGCCTTTTTTTTCCCTAAACTTAAGAATCCCAAGCTTTCATTTTTTTAAAAATGATCTCACATTTCAATCACATTTCAATTATTTACTTTTCGTCCCCACCTTTAAACCCTCTCTAACTCTACTACATCCTATTTTAGAGTATAATGCCAAAAAAACACCCTTTGGGGCTATACAAAAAGAGAAAATGGGCCGGTCACTGACAGGATATAATGAGTTGGAATATGTAGGTATTCTGATGCATTGTACAGTAAAGCTGAAAAAGGATCATACGTAGGGACAGAGAAAAAGTTGGAAAAAAAAAGGTTTAATAAAGTTTAGAAGAAAAGTTAAAAAAATTAAGTAAAACAAACTATTTTTGTGCTGCATAATAAACAGGGTGAAACAAGATTAAAAAGGCAGATTTTTTGGCTCTTTTTCAGCAACCCACCACCCCACCTCACCTACGTTCAAAGAAGAAAAAATAGCAAAAATGTCAACTCTAAAGATGCAAGCGGAATAAATAAAGAAATACACATTTTCTACTTAAAGGGAACCTGTCACCTAGATTTTGAGTATAGAGCTGAGTACATGGGCTGCTAGATCGCCGCTAGCACAGCCGCAATATCCAGTCCCTATAGCTCTGTGTGCTTTTATTGTGTAAAAAAAAAAAACACACGATTTTATATATATGAAATGAGGCTTCTAACAATACCGGAGCCCAGCCACACCCACTGTGAAGGAGCCCAGCACCGCCCCGCATACTCCGAATCTCCTCCTTGCTCCCCACTGTAATCTCGCGATGCGCAAGCTAGCGCATGCACAGTGTTGACATAGTGTTCCTTCCCTGTGCTGGCATCAGCCTCAGGGAACAAACTGCGCATGCGCTAGCTCGCACATCACAAGATTACAGCGCTTTAGCTTTGTGTTGTCGGTTAGCAAGGAAGAGATTCGGAGGATGCGGGGCGGGGCTGGGCTCCTTCACAGTGGGCGTGGCTGGGCTCAGAGTCAGAGAACGATAGACTCCTCTCTGAAGCATGGAAGAGACAGGACTCATCTAAGGTTTATTTACATACATATAAAATCATTTTTTTGACACAATTAAAGCACAGAGAGCTTTGGGGACTGGTTATTGCGGATGTGTTAGCGGCGATCTAGCAGCCCACGTCCTCAGCTCTATACCCAACATCCAGGTGACAGGTTCCCTTTAAATCGAGAAACCACTTGTGAAGTTTGGGTGAAGGTTTAAAACTAGTGCCAAAAGAAAAAACTAAAATAAATTTTTTGCATAAGCAACATCTATCACCAGGATGGTTGCTAAATGTATGATTGCTGGCGGTCCTAGGGCCCTGACAGATTAAGATTGAGAGTTCCCTGTGTAAAAAGAATCAGAAGCTTGCGGGCGTAATCAGCGCTCAATTTATTGTCTATGAGATTGAAGGAGTATAGTGCTCAGTGGTCAGATCTCCAATGATCGTACATGTATTACCTATCCAGTGACAGACTTTACCATCACACAGACCAAACAGATGCTTGTGGCCCACAAATCAAGGCTTCCCTGCTGATCACAAGTGGTCTTCTAGAAAACACAACTTAAGGAAAGGACATACAGTCTATGCAGACGGTTAAGCTGCATGGGTGGTCCGAGCTGTAGAGCAGGAGTAGAAGTGTCTAGGCTTTACTGCTAAGCGGACATTGGGTCTTAGCGGTCTGGGCAAGGTTTAGTGGCCTCCAGACATAATGTTAATTGGTGCCCAGCCTCAAAAATGGCAAATCCACCTCTGTACCTGTTCTGTGGATATGTGGTAAATATTACTTCTAGCAATATGCTCTAAAGAGAAAGAGAAAAGCAGAACATTTTATTTGTGTGACTTTTTTCATACTTACATTTTGAAATAAAAAGCAAGACTTCATTGCCATTTTATATTGTTCTTAAAAACATGAATATAAATTAGATATTTTTTTCCAGCATGTTGGAAAGCTTTTCATGTGCATATTTTCTGACAGGCCATAAGGTTTTAGAGTTTTCGAGATATTCTGGATTTAGGTGTGAGATTTTCCCTAGGGGATTGTCTTTCTGCAACAGAACTGTGAAATCATGTGTCGGGAATACAGCACACAAACTTTTCACAAAGCTGACTGGGAATATAAAAAATACATGTTTGTATGCAATATATATATAGTATGAATGACCTCAAAATCCTAAACTGAAACCATGAGTTACAATATTAAGAGAATGTGCTCTTATCAATTGAAGGTACAGAATATTCTTAGCATATACCTTGCACCTTTAAGGCAACATATACAGATCTCAGTACAGCCATATTCGTATAGCATCTGTGTAAAGGGGGATTCATTCCCCCAAGACGCACTTCATCAGACAAAAGGGCACGATCACACTCAAATAAGTCAATAATCTTATCAATGAACCCTAGCCAGTAGATTTCTAGTTTTGGGCAGTTCCATATCAATTAATTCATATTAGGCTACTTTCACACTTGCGTTCAGGGTTCCGCTTGTGAGTTCCGAACGGATCCGTACAGCCCCAATGCATTGAGTGGATGCGGATCAGTATGGCTCCGCTTGGCCTCCGTTCCGCTCAGCAGGCGGACACCCGAACGCTGCTGCAGCGTTTTCGTGTCCGCCTGGCCGTGCGGAGCCAAACGGATCCATCCAGACTTACAATGTAAGTCAATGGGAACGGATCCGTTTGAAGTTGACACAATATGGTGCAATTTTAAACGGATCCGCCCCCCCTATTGACTTTCAATGTAAAGTCTGGACGGATCCGTCTGACTACAAATTGAACTTAGATTTTTTTCTGAAATATAATGTAAACGGATCCGTTCTGAACGGATACCATCATTTGCATTATAGGAGCGGATCCGTCTGTGCAGACACCAGACGGATCCGCTACGAACGCAAGTGTGAAAGTAGCCTTTTCCTTACAAAGACACTTAATTTTTATTTTTTATTTTTTTGAATGTGTAGCTTTTAATCTATGAAGTATTATAAAAGGCCTGATGTATAAAAAGTATTGAGATGTTGTAGATTAAATAAACAGACAATAACAATACAGATTTAAGGATATTCATCCAACCGGCATGTTTTATGGGGGAACAGTCTTGTTTCCATTTCTCAAAGACGCTCTTGATATGTTTCATATGTAGCCTTGATACAACCTTCTAAAGCTTTCAGATTCCATGTTTTATCTTTGGTCTCTCAAATATTGTTCTTAAATGTCCAAAGTCAATACACTTGACTTAACCTGGAATCGAAATTTATCAGGGGAACTATATTTAGGTTCTCAAAAGCTTCAATATCCCATGAAACACAAAATCCAACATATCTAAAAGCTGTTTTCACAAATGAGAAATCCACTATTACAAGGTTGAGGGATAGTGAGTGAAAGCAATATTGAGTTATCATTAGTTATCAATTATTTGTTACCTAACCCTTTAACAACCATAATTCCGCTCCTAAAAGACCTGATATATAGATATATAGATATATATAGATATATATATATATATATATATATATATATATATATACCTTATGTTTTTATTTGTTGGCCTACCAACATATTTTTGAGACATTTTTTCATGAGGCATACTGTAGGATAGTTTTTCTCTTTTTTAATACCCTTTAACAGAAATATAGAAAGTTCAGATAAAATGGAGAAGCTTTTTTTTTATACCAATTTATAGTTCTTTGTTCTATAAATTTGCAAAGTAACAAATCAAGTATTAAAAACAGTTCTTTAATTTGTTTAACCACTTCAGCCCCGCTAGGTGAAACCCCCTTCATGACCAGGCCACTTTTTACACCTCGGCACTACACTCCTTTCACCGTTTATCGCTCGGTCATGCAACTTACCACCCAAATGAATTTTACCTCCTTTTCTTCTCACTAATGGAGCTTTCATTTGGTGGTATTTTATTGCTGCTGACATTTTTACTTTTTTTGTTATTAATCAAAATATAACGATTTTTTTGCAAAAAAATGACATTTTTCACTTTCAGCTGTGAAATTTTGCAAAAAAAACGACATCCATATATAAATTTTTCACTAAATTTATAGTTCTACATGTCTTTGATAAAAAAAAAATGTTTGGGCAAAAAAAAAATGGTTTGGGTAAAAGTTATAGCATTTACAAACTATGGTACAAAAATGTGAATTTCCGCTTTTTGAAACGGCTCTGATTTTCTGAGCACCTGTCATGTTTCCTGAGGTTCTACAATGCCCAAACAGTATAACTACCCCACAAATGACCCCATTTCGGAAAGTAGACACCCTAAGGTATTCGCTGATGGGCATAGTGAGTTCATAGAACTTTTTATTTTTTGTCACAAGTTAGCGGAAAATGATGATGATTTTTTTATTTTATTTTTTTCTTACAAAGTCTCATATTCCACTAACTTGCGACAAAAAATAAAAAATTCTAGGAACTCGCCATGCCCCTCACAGAATACCTTGGGGTGTCTTCTTTCCAAAATGGGGTCACTTGTGGCGTAGTTATACTGCCCTGGCAATTTAGGGGCCCAAATGTGTGAGAAGAACTTTGCAATCAAAATGTGTAAGAAATGACCGGTGAAATCCGAAAGGTGCACTTTGGAATATGCGCCCCTTTGCCCACCTTGGCAGCAAAAAAGTGTCACACATGTGGTATCGCCGTACTCAGGAGAAGTTGGGGAATGTGTTTTGGGGTGTCATTTTACATATACCCATGCTGGGTGAGAGAAATATCTTGGCAAAAGACAACTTTTCCCATTTTTTTATACAAAGTTGGCATTTGACCAAGATATTTTTCTCACCCAGCATGGGTATATGTAAAATGACACCCCAAAACACATTCCCCAACTTCTTCTGAGTACGGCGATACCAGATGTGTCACACTTTTTTGCAGCCTAGATGCGCAAAGGGGCCCAAATTCCTTTTAGGAGGGCATTTTTAGACATTTGGATCCCAGACTTCTTCTCACGCTTTAGGGCCCCTAAAAAGCCAGGGCAGTATAAATACCCCACATGTGACCCCACTTTGGAAAGAAGACACCCAAGGTATCCAATGAGGGGCCTGGCAAGTTCATAGAATTTTTTTTATTTTTGCATAAGTTAGCGGAAATTGATTTTTTTTTTTTGTTTTTTCTCACAAAGTCTCACTTTCCGCTAACTTAGGACAAAAATTTCAATCTTTCATGGACTCAATATGCCCCTCAGCAAATACCTTGGGGTGTCTTCTTTCCAAAATGGGGTCAGTTGTGGGGTGTTTGTACTGCCCTGGCATTTGAGGGTCTCCGCAATCATTACATGTATGGCCAGCATTAGGAGTTTCTGCTATTCTCCTTATATTGAGCATACAGGTAATGAGATTTTTTTTTCCGTTCAGCCTCTGGGCTGAAAGAAAAAAATGAATGGCACAGATTTCTTCATTCGCATCGATCAATGTGGATGAAAAAATCTCTGCCAAAAAAAAAAAATGGAGGGGAAAGGCGTCTGCCAGGACATAGGAGCTCCGCCCTACATCCATACCCACTTAGCTCGTATGCCCTGGCAAACCAGATTTCTCCATTCACATCAATCGATGTGGATGAATAAATCATTGCCGGGATTTTTTTTTTTTTATATATATATATATATATATATATACAAAATGCTTGCCAAAGCATAGGAACGCCGCCTCCTCCTCAGCTCGTATGCCTTGGCAAACGTATCTGTCACTGCAGAGGAGAAAATCCCGTCTTGCAGCGCCGCATACACCGACTTGCGTGTAATCTGACAGCAGCGCAATGCTTCTGTCAGAATGCACATCGGTGCTGCAGCTAGTAGATCGGTTGGTCCACCTGGAAGGTAAAAAGACAAAAAAAAAAAGAAAAAACCAGGCCACAACGCAATAATTTTATTAACTTTGGAACAGAACATGTAACTTTAACTTTTGGAACTAAACATTAACCTGTTTGCTTACCTGTTTTTTTTTTTTTTTTTTTTTTTACCTTTATAGAACAAACCTCTCCTTCCCCATGGGTCAATGTGCAAAGCGCAAATCGCCCAAAGATGTGGCGAAGTGCGTTATGCACTTTGTCCCATGTGAAAGGAGACGTTTGCAGCAGCTGTGAGTGAATGGGCCCTAATAGCCCTGTGTGCCTATCCTGGTGAGATGTGATCCCTATGCTAGGTGTACCTGTGTGTGGTACTTTCGGAAACACTCCCCTAAGCATAGGGCAGGGTGGTCGGGACAGTCAGGACAGAAATAACGGGTGTCACGCCTTATTCCACTCCTGCTACAGACACGACATTTTTTTTCGGGGTGGCGGTCGGTTTGAGGTACCAGCAACGACACTGGGGAAGTGTCGCTCGTGTAGACGGCTAACTACACTGGTGGATGGGGCCACGGAACCTCCTGGATACAGGAGGTTCGCGATGATCTCTTCCTGAAATTTGAGGAAGGATCCAGTTCTCCCAGCCTTACTGTAGAGAACAAAACTATTGTACAGAGCCAATTGAATTAAATATACAGACACCTTCTTATACCAGCGTCTGGTGCGTCGGGAAACTAAATACGGAGCCAACATCTGGTCATTGAAGTCGACCCCTCCCATGTGGAGGTTATAGTCGTGGACTGAGAGGGGCTTTTCAATGACACGGGTTGCTCGCTCAATTTGGATTGTCGTGTCTGCGTGAATGGAGGAGAGCATGTAAACGTCACGCTTGTCTCTCCATTTCACCGCGAGCAGTTCTTCGTTACACAGTGCGGCCCTCTGCCCCCTTGCAAGACGGGTGGTAACGAGCCGTTGGGGGAAGCCCGCGCGACTAGTTCGCGCGGTACCACAGGCGCCAATCCGTTCTAGAAACAAATGCCTAAAGAGGGCCACACTTGTGTAAAAATTGTCCACATAAAGATGGTACCCCTTGCCGAATAAGGGTGACACCAAGTCCCAAACTGTCTTCCCACTGCTCCCCAGGTAGTCAGGGCAACCGACCGGCTCCAGGGTCTGATCTTTTCCCTCATAGACCCGAAATTTGTGGGTATAGCCTGTGGCCCTTTCACAGAGCTTATACAATTTGACCCCATACCGGGCGCGCTTGCTTGGGATGTATTGTTTGAAGCCAAGGCGCCCGGTAAAATGTATTAGGGACTCGTCTATGCAGATGTTTTGCTCAGGGGTATACAAATCTGCAAATTTCTGGTTGAAATGGTCTATGAGGGGCCGAATTTTGTGGAGCCGGTCAAAAGCAGGGTGGCCCCTGGGACGGGAGGCGGTGTTGTCACTAAAGTGCAGGAAACGCAGGATGACCTCAAATCGTGTCCTGGACATAGCAGCAGAGAACATGGGCATGTGATGAATTGGGTTCGTGGACCAATATGACCGCAATTCATGTTTTTTTGTCAGGCCCATGTTGAGGAGGAGGCCCAGAAAAGTTTTAAATTCGGAAACTTGGACTGGTTTCCACCGGAAAGGCTGGGCATAAAAGCTTTCCGGGTTAGCGGTGATAAATTGTGTGGCATACCGGTTTGTCTCTGCCACGACTAAGTCTAAAAGCTCCGCAGTCAAGAACAGCTCAAAAAATCCCAGGGCCGAACCGATCTGAGCCGTCTCAACCCGAACTCCAGACTGGGCAGTGAATGGGAAAACTACAGGTGCGGCTGAAGTTGGGGACTGCCAATCAGGGTTTGCCAGCACCTCTGGGATTCTAGGGGCTCTACGGGCACGTCTTTGCGGTGGCTGCGACGGGGTCACTACTGCACGTGCCACCGTACCAGCTTCAACTGCCCTTCTGGTGCTCGCTACTTCACCAGGTTGTACGGCAGTGCTGGTACTAGGTCCAGGAAGGGCTGGGCTGCTGGTGTATGCCTCACCACGTAATCCGACAGCACCAGCCCCACTCTGCTGCTCTTGAAGCGGATCCTGCGCAACCTGCGGTCTAGCGACACGGGGCCGGGTACGCCTGGTGCTATCAGGGACCTCAGCCTCCTCGTCCGAACTTTGGGTCAGAGAGCCACTGCTTTCTACAGGTTCGTATTCTGACCCGCTGGATTCATCAGATGAGGGTTCCCACTCCTCATCCGACTGGGTCAGAAGCCTGTAGGCCTCTTCAGAGGAATACCCCCTGTTTGACATGTGGGCAACAAAATTTAGGGGTATTCCCTGAGACTACCCAAGAAAAAAAAAGCAAGCCTGTCTTACAAAGGGGAGGCTAGCGAAGTACCGGATGCTGCTGCGGTTGATAAAAAATATCAAAACTGATTTATTTATCGCCGCAGTGCGTGTAAAGTGAATGTGCAGTGATCAAAAAAAAAAAAATTTTTTGTCACTGCGGTGGGGCGGGTGTGGGCGAACGCACGTGTGGGCGACCGATCAGGCCTGATCGGGCAAACACTGCGTTTTGGGTGGAGGGCGAACTAAAGTGACACTAGTACTATTATAGATCTGACCGTGATCAGTTTTGATCACTTTCAGATACTATAAAAGTACAAATGCTGATTAGCGATACGCTAATCAGCGAATAACGGACTGCGGTGCGGTGGGCTGGGCGCTAACTGATCGCTAACTACCTAACCAAGGGACCTAAACTATACCTAAAACCTAACGGTCAATAACAGTGAAAAAAAAAAGTGACAGTTTGCACTGATCACTTTTTTCCTTTCACTAGTGATTGACAGGGGGGGATAAAAGGGGTGATCAAAGGGTTAATTGGGGTGATCTGGGGGCTAAATGTGGTGTGGTGGGTACTCACAGTAAAGATGTGCTCCTCTGCTGGAACCAACCGACCAAAAGAAGGAGCAGAGGAGCACAGCAGCCATATAACCCCATCATATTTACTAATATGTGGGGTTATATGCCTGCTGATTGGATTTTTTAAAAATCAGCAGCCTGCCAGCCAATGATCGTGGCCGGCAGGCTGCTGACGAAATAGTCTTCTGCGAAATGCCGGCCCGCGATGCGCATGCGCGGGCCGGCTGTGACGTAATCTCGCGTCTCGCGAGAGGACGCGCCGATGCGTCCAGGAGGAACTAAACAACCACCTCCCGGACGCATCGGTGCGTACAGCGGTCGGGAGGTGGTTAAAGTATAACTGTTGTATTATTATTTTTGGAGTATTGGATTGAGGTGGTTAATATCACCTTGGTGGCCCTATTTCAACTTTTCACTGTGTATTCAATTACCCCTTAATTCCACAGTTTTGTTCCCTGTACTGCCTACTTTTACCTGTGCTTAAAATAAGGTTGCTAGGCAGGGTCCGTCTATGTGTTGAAGGACGGAGGACACAGAAGCACGCAGCGTGCAAGGTCACATTACTGACAGCCAGGGACTGTAAGTAAATGATTAAAGCCAGGTCCTCCCCAGCAGCTGATAACAGTGCCTGGGCTGTGTGCACTTCTCCCTGTCCCTGCACTTGGCAGACGCTCCCTCACTCAGCAGAGCTGGAGAAGTAGAGTTGAAGCAGCGCAGACCAGGGAGGGGAGATCTGCCATCTGCTCAGTGTATAAATGACAGCAACGTGTGGTAAGAGGACCCCTTTGTGCTGCAGGAGATTAACCCTTTAGAGGGGAGGGCTCTGGTTACTGACACTTTTGGGGGGCTATTGTTACTGGCTAGTGAGGGCAGGCGGGATTAGCCTCGGTGAGGGCAGTGGCGGCCATCTTAACTGAATAGTGAAATTGCAGTTTTATGCAGACTGGTTGCTAAGGGCTGAATCTTATTAAATATAGGGTAAGTCAGTTGTTATGGGTGGGGTGCTTTTTATCTTTGCATTTTTTTCATATATATGTAAATAGATATATATTTTATTTATATTTTTATTTTATTATTTTTATTTATTTATTTTTTGTTATGTAAGGCATTCTACATGATTCTACATGTAGTCATTAAAGACCCCCAGCAGAGATATTCATACTTTATTTTTTTATTTTTTTATCTTATCTTTCATTTTCCACTGTAAATGAGGTATCCATAGGATGATTTCCAGGTCCAGTAGAGTCAGTGATAACATTGCTATTCACTATACAAAGTAATTTAGGAAGAATATTGCAAAATTATAGCCTTGGTATTTATAACACCATTTTTTTTTAACATAAAAAGCATACTATCTATCCAAGTTTTATCTATACATTATTGTGAGCTCCATTGGTGACACGGCAGATGTCTACAAAAAATTTTAGACTAAGGCCTCTTTCACACGGGCGAGTTTTCTGTGCGGGTGCAATGCGTGAAGTGAACTCATTGCACCCGCACTGAATCCGGACCTATTCATTTCTATGGGGCTGTGCACACGAGCAGTGATTTTCACGCATCACTTGTGCGTTGAGTGAAAATCGCAGCAAGCTTTATTTTGTGCGTTTTTCACACAACGCAGGCCCCATAGAAGTGAATGGGGCTGCGTGAAAATCGCAAGCATCCGCAAGCAAGTGCGGATGCGGTGGGATTTTCACGCACGGTTGCTAGAAGACGATTGGGATGGGGACCCGATCATTATTATTTTCCCTTATAACATGGTTATAAGGGAAAATAATAGCATTCCTAATACGGAATGCTTAGTACAATAGGGCTGGAGGGGTTAAAAAAAATAATAATAATTTAACTCACCTTAATCCACTTGTTCGCGCAGCCCGGCTTCTCTTCTGTCTTCATCCGTGAGGAAAAGGACCTGTGGTGACGTCACTGCACTCATCTTATGGTCCGTCACATGATCCATCACCATGGTGATGGATCATGTGATGGACCGTGTGATGAGCACAGTGGCGTCACCACAGGTCCTTTTCCTCACAGATGAAGACAGAAGAGAAGCCGGGCTGCGCGAACAAGTGGATTAAGGTGAGTTAAATTATTATTTATTTTTTTAACCCCTCCAGCCCTATTGTACTAAGCATTCCGTATTAGGAATGCTATTATTTTCCCTTATAACCATGTTATAAGGGAGAATAATACAGTCTACACAACACCTAACCCAAACCTGAACTTCTGTGAAGAAGTTCGGGTTTGGGTACCAAACATGCCGATTTTTCTCATGCGTGTGCAAAACGCAATACAATGTTTTGCACTCGTGCTAAAAAATCATGCATGTTCCCGCAAAGCAGCCGCATCTTTTCCCACATCGTCCGTGTGAAACCAGCCTAACACAAACATGGTCACAGGTGCATATCCATAAAGTGAGCATACAGATAATAATAAAAGCATGGCTGCACAACATTCCACATGCAAACAATAGAACTTAGAAATGGGGGTCATTCTAAATTAAAGGGGTATTACACCTACTATAAATGAAGAAATAGAAGCTCTTTGAGCATATTTTTGATCAAACATGTGTTGGGCCCATCTACAAGGCGTCAAGGTGGCTACGGCAGATGGGTACCTAACACTAACAGACTTCCTCTCTTGGACCTACCTTAGCCTACAATATTCAGGGCAGTGTAGGAACCAGGCTTAGGTAAGTCCAGTAGAGGCAGTTCTGTTAGCGATAGGTACCCATCTGTGGACACTACCTTGCCTGGTAGATGGGCCGGACACACTTTTGATCAAAAATTTGCGCAAGGAGCTTCTATTGCTTCATTTATAGTAGATATAATAACACTTTAATTTAGAATGACCCCCATTTCCTAGTTCTATTGTTTGCATGTGAAATGTTCTGCAGCCATGCTTTTATTAACGGCAGATGTCTAGATGATATTCCAATTCTTTCCAGATGTGTACCAGTATATCCTGCGATATAGACCACTTTTTCAGTCATGCGTCATCTCAGGCCATTCAAATACTTTGGCTAGGGGGATAGATACCTGGAGCTCTTGATGTAGCACAGAAAGAAGTCGCCGGGTGTTAGATCTGGTGATGGTGGAGTCCAGCACAACATTGGTGAATTGTTTATTCTGTCGAAGCATTTCCAGGTAGGAGTTACCAGTGACAGTATCCTTGGAAAAGAAAGAATGGACTGTAGACTTTGAGTCTGCTCATTCCACAGAAGGCATTTACTTTGGCTGTCCATTTCAGCATTTTCTTTAGTAAACTCCATCTTTTTTCACAATCCAAAATATGCTGTAATATAAAGACAAGGTCTCAGATGCTCACGTGTTTCAAACAAACAAGTACTCAGTCATAGAATAAAAACTTGTTTGTTCCAAATGCCTAAATGGCAGGGATCTTGATCTTATAGTACAAGATGTCTTAATGGATTGCTAATAACAATGGGTTTTACTGAAAGTAAGTGCTGGATTGAACACTTTTATATTTAGTATGGCTACCAAAAAGTTATTGAGTGTCTTTTTTACCGTATGTGCTATTTTATTTTTAGTATGTATTTTGATTTTACATTGTGGCCTCTAAAGCTTCACGGTGAACTAAAAGTAGCTTACAAGTTTCCAGTAGAAACATGTTAGACCCAGTGGTACTGTACACAAAATAGTTTGCCAATCATAAGATGGGTTTTTAAATGATAACCAAGGTACAAATATGGTTCAGTAATATCTTATCTGGTCATTTTATTGAGCACTGTGTAGAAATTGATTGAGGACATTGAAGAGGACTCCACTAAGATTTGTTTGTGTAGCCATTTATTCTTGTATGCAATTCATAATTTAAAGCCTATCATAACAGACAGAGAATAATCTTTAAGATTCAACAACTGAAACCTACAGTGACATTGTGACAGATCAAATGTTAAAAAGAAGCATCTACATAATGGTTTATGAGTGGGCAATCAGTGTACCCTTATGTTCACTGCTGAGCAACACTCATCATGTTTTCTTTAAGCTCTTTGAACATGTCTGAGTTCCGGAACTCAATCTGTCCATATTTCTCTAATCTCTATGATAAACACAAACAATTGGCTAAGGTATGTTTGATTATTTCAATGTCGATGGCTTACATCCTGTTGGAAGATGGATTCAGATTCAAATCCAACAATCCATGAAATGCTTCTTCCTTTCCAACATTTTCCAGAGGGTGACCCCCATATACATCAAATATAGAATGACATAATGTTATTTGCAGGTAACGGATAAAAGGAGCTGGCTTAGGAGCTAAGCCCTCTCCATACTTAGAAGGTGGTGGCCATGTAATCGAGCTGATACCTAGGCCAATGACCGAAATTGGAGACGTCGCAGATCATAGTTATTTATTCCCTCAGATGTCATGGCATCAATAGTAACTATGGGATCTTAGAGGTTAGACAGAGAGAGACGGCTCCCTCAATCCTCCATTTAGAGTGAGTGCAGCAAAACCATGGTTCCCATGAAAAAATTCCAATAGACTGCATGAGTATACTATTGCAGTCTATGGTATAAGTGATCAGAAGATATGGAAATAAAAATGTCAAGGGAAATTAAAATTACAGTATCCCAGTTTTACATACACAATTCACTGAAGAAAATGCACCAAAATGATACGCACCTGACAAAACTAGCCAGTACCTCAGGCAGATGTTAAAAGCTGAGACCTTTGCCAATATCTTCCAGTCAGGAACATATCGGAGCCCCTCATGCGCCACGTCACGGTGTCTCAGCACACATGGGGGTCCTACCACTAAACTGCCCGTGGTGTGTGAACAGGGTCTGAACAGTGCAATTAACTCACAGCCAGGCTCTCACATGCCTCCATAGTGGTATCACAAATGCATTGTGAGGTAAAATAAAGCTGTGAGCCGCACCCACGACAGACCATGTGACACAGAATCTACCAGGTGCAAAAGAATGTTATCAACAAAATAAAGTGGCACATTCCATACACATAAGGACAAAAACTCATACAGTACGGTATGCTATAAGTTTGCATTGATTCTTGCTTGTAATACTGTGACAGACACACAGTGCTGCCCATAATTATTCATACCCCTGGCAAATTTTGACTTAAAGTTACTTTTATTCAACCAGTAAGTAATTTTTCGACGGGGAATGACATGGGTGTCTCCCAAAAGATAATAAGACAATGTAAAAGAGGCATTATTGTGGAAAAAAAACTATTTCTCAGCTTTTATTTACATTTGAGCAAAAAGTGTCCAGTCCAAAATTATTGCCCATTCATCTTTAGCATTGAGCTCCAAATCTTTCAGGTTGGAGGGTCTTCTTGCCATCACCCTGATCTTTAGCTCCCTCCACAGATTCTCAATTGGATTCAAGTCTGGACTCTGGCTTCACCGCTTTTGCTGTGTGTTTTGGGTCATTGTCATGCTGAAATGTCCACTGTTGCCTAAGGCCAAGTTTCTCTGCAGACTGCCTGATGTTGTCGTGGACAATCCTCATGTAGTGCTTTTTTTTTTATGGTGCCGTTTACTGTGGTTAGGTTCCCTGGTTCATTGGCTGAAAAACACCCCCAAAGCATTAGGTTCCCACCACCATGTTTGACAGTGGCAATGGTGTTCTTTGGGTTGAAGGCTTCTCCTTTTTTACGCCAAATGAAGGAAACATCATTGTGACCAAACAATTTAATTTTTGTTTCATCTGACCATAACACAGAAGACCAGAAGTCGTCGTCTTTGTCCAGATGAGCTTTTGCAAAGGCCAAGCGAGCTTTTGTGTGCCTTATCTGGAGAAGTGGCGTCCTCATTGTTCTGCATTGTGGAGTGTCTGTTGAATTGTCTGCCTTGAGACACTGCCACCAGCAGAGCCCAGGTTCACCAGGATGGCCTTGGTGGTGATCCTTTGATTCTTTTTCACCTCTCTAACTATCCTCCTGGCCAGCACAGGTGTCACTTTTGGTTTCCGACCACGTCCTCTGTAATTTTTGCTCAAATGCAAATAAAAGCTGAGAATTTTTTCTTTTTTTTTTCTTTTCCCACAATAATGCCTTATGTACATCGTCTTATTATGTTTTGGTAGACACCTTTGTCCTTTCCAGTCAAAAAATCACTTGCTGGTTGAATAAAAGTAACTTTAAGTCAAAATTTGCCAGGGGTATGAATAATTATGGGCAGCACTGTATATTAAATAGAAAGTTAAGTACAAGATGGAGATTACCTGATCTCCATCAACATTCTCATAATCTAGGAGCATTTTCTGTCAGTCCATGCGCCTAAACTGAAATCTACTGCAGCTTGTAGCTGCCATAGATTTCAGTCTTAATTTACACCAGAAAAAAGGTGTACAGGAGGGAAAATGTGGAGTGCCTTCTGGCCTTGCCCCTTCCCAGCCTCTGCCATGCAACCTTCTTGGAAAGTGGCAATGGTAGTGTAGATACACCACTTGCATCTAAAATTCATTGCAGTGATGTTTAATAAAGATGAGCAAATCGAAGCTGACAAACTGGAATTCAATACGAATTTTAGGAAAACTTTGATTTGCAACAAATGCAACTTTCCTCTTGCTTCGTGGTAATGAATTGCAATTTTCCTAAAATGGCGGCTATACGTGTGAGGACTGAGGCCATGGGGCAAGGAACTCTGGGCAGATTGACATGCCTGCATGCAGCCAATCTGCAGCCAGCCAGCTATGTGATGTCACAGCCCTTTAAATACGGCAGCCATTTTAGATTCTGACATTTCCCAGCATTCAGAGTGCAAGCACAGATGTCTAAAGGCGCTAAGGACAGCTATTGGAAAAACCTTTATTAAAAAAAAAAACTGAAAAAAGGATTTAGAAGTGCAGGGAAAGGATAGGGAGAAATCATTTCACATCATCTTAGTGCAGGGAGAGACGTCAGAAGGCGCTAGGGACATTGATATGAAAGTGATTTACAAGTGCAGGGAACAATTATTTGGGGATCCAAATAGTCATTAAACAGCTCTGTCATTCCAGCTTTTTGTTATTGGGCTGCAAGTGTTATGTTGGAAAGCCTTTAGTGGCTTATATCTTAGTATCTTATTCAGCATGACAAAAATATATACGTAGTTCACTTCTGCAGTTATTTCAGTTGAAAGCGTATAGGGGTGTATTACAGTACAACAAGAAAAATATATATGCACTGTTGTAGTTATTTATGGTCAAAGCATATAGGGGCGTATTTCAGTAAAATAAGAAGAATATATACACACTGCGCTATTTACATCTACATAGAAGACGGAAAAATACAAACAAAGACATACAATAAACCCACAGATACAAATAGTTTCATCTCCCGTGAAAGCTGCCACCTCCCACAGTGGTTGGAAAATATCCCAAAAGGGCAATTTGTGAGAATTAAACCTAACTGTACTAAAGAAAAAGAATATGAAATAGAGGCAGACAAAATGCAGAAAAAATTTGAAGACAGAGGTTATGACAGGGAAAAATTACTAGCTCAGAAAAAACTAATAGGTACCCTTGACAGACAGGAATTAATTAATAAAAAGAAAACACTAGAATATAGTAAAGCAAAAACAGAAGCTTTTGAAATACCACCAATCATTACACAATATAATAGTCAAGCAGGGATATTGAGAAAAATAATCAAAAGACACTGGGAAACCCTGAAGGAGGACAAAATAATAGGAGACCTGATCCCCAAAAATCCAAAATGTATTTATAGAAAAGCCAAGAATGTGGGAAGCATAATAGCCCCAACCAACAAATGCTTGAGCAAAAATGACAATCAAATATCAAACACAACTCCAGGACAGAAACCGCAGGGAGGTTTCTTTCCATGCGGCAATTGCGGTATATGCAAGAAACTAAAAATAAATAAAAAACAGAACATAAAGTTGGAAATACACAATGAATGGACAGGGGACACAGAAACACACAAAATAAAAGATCATATCACCTGCAAAAGTCAGGGCGCAATATATGCAATAACATGTCCGTGTAAAAAAACATACATAGGACGCACAAAAAGAACAATAAGTAAAAGAATAGGGGAACACATCTACAACATAGGAAGAAAATATGAGGGTCACCCGCTCTCCAGACATTACAAAGAGAAACACGGGGGAAAGTATAACGGCACCACCTGTTGTGGTATTGAAATAGTTAAAAAAGACAAAAGAGGAGGAGATTATATAAAGAAAATGTCCAGGACAGAAAGCCGCTGGATATTCAACTTAAATACTCTAGCACCCTCAGGACTGAATTCTGAAATAGAACTATTCGCTTTCCAGTAGACATCAAACCAGAATACGGGCAAGGAAGGGGTTAAGAATGGGAGGAGATACGGACCTTTAAAATCAGCACCAGGAACCAGAACAGCTATCCCTGACAAAGATTAGCGATCTAATCGAAACGCGTTGGAGTATTTTTGGTCCTCCTGGTCCACCGTAGCTACCACCGTGACGTCACGCAGCACTCCGTGCAAGCGTGTACGAGCGGCCTTTTCAAACCACGAGCTGTGCCACTGGCCGGGGCAAGCTCTGCAGTTTAGATTTTTTTTTTTTTTTAAAACCCACAAAAAATAATAAATAATCATTAGGGCAAACCTCCCCAAACCCTTCCCCATCCTGGACGGCACCTAAAAAGGAGAAAAAAACTGAAAAAAGAAAAAGCAAGAAGGACACAGAGGAACAGGATCCGCAGCTGCAACATTACTCTGGGAGTCACTGTATCATATACTGTGGGCCTTTACAGTACTGAACAGGCAGGGAGAGAGGGGAAAAGGGGGTATACGTCGCGCAGTACCGAACAGATACACACTGCGCTATTTACTAATTTTCTGATTCCAACAAAAAATATATATTCTCAGGTCACTTCTGCAGTTATTTCTGGTGAAAGCGTATAGGGGCATATTTAATTAAAAAAAGAAAAATATATACGTACTGCACTGTTGCAGAATGATATGGATTTATGCACAAATTGGTCATAAAATGTGATCTGATCTTCATCTAAGTCACAACAATAGAAAAATGAAACTAATAACACACAAAGAATTAAATGTTACCATGTTTTTAATGAACACACCATGTAAACATTCACAGTGCAGGTGGAAAAAGTATCTGAATCCCTAGACTAATGACATCTCCAACAGCTAATTGGAGTGAGGTGTCAGCCAACTGGCGTCCAGTCAATGAGTAAAGATTGGAGGTGTTGGTTATAGCTGCCCTGCCCTATAAAAAACACACACCAGTTCTGGGTTTGCTTTTCACAAGAATCATTGCCTGATGTGAATGAAGCCTTGCACAAAAGAGCTCTCCGAAGACCTACGATTTAAGAATTGTTGACTTGCATAAAGCTGGAAAGGGTTATAAAAGTATCTCCAAAAGCCTTGCTGTTCATCAGTCCACGGTAAGACAAATTGTCTATAAATGGAGAAAGTTCAGCACTGCCTCTATTCTCCCTAGGAGTGCCCATCCTGTAAAGATGACTGCAAGAGCACAGCACAGACTGATCAATGAGGTGAAGAAGAATCCAAGAATCCTAGAGTGTCAGCTAAAGACTTACAAAAGTCTCTGGCATTTGCTAACATCCCTTTTAGCAAATCTACGATACGTAAAATACTAAACAAGAATGGATTTCATGGGAGGATACCATAGGGGAAGCCACTGCTGTCCCCAAAAAATTATAATAATTGCTGCACGTTTACAGTTTGCACAAGAGCACCTGGATGTTCCACAGTTGAGTTGTTTGGAAGAAACACACAACACTATGGGCCAGATTTATCATTAGCTCAGGTCAGAATAATGGAGTGAAAAAGTCCCAAAAAGAGTCCCAAACGCTAAAACTGCGCACAAATCTGCACTATGCTCGCCAGTTTTCTGAAAGTGGGCGTGTTTTCTTATGTAAATGAATCTCTAGACAGATTTACTATTGGGACTATTTAAAAAGTCACAAAAAAGTTGCAATTTCACTCCAGTGAGGACCATGCTTATCTTATGAGACTTTTTAATAGAACATGTGACTTTTTCATAGAAACGTGCGACTTTTGTAAAGCTGCTCACTGATGGATAAACTGCTACCGTCAAGCCACATTTATTACAGTCTTAAAGGGCCGATCATAAATCTGACTTGGCTAAAACTGACTTTAGCCATATGTTAAAGTGGAGTGAGCTGTCAGAGTAATGATAAATCTAGCCCTATGTGTGGAGAAAAAGAGGCACAGTACACCAACATCAAAACCTCATCCCAACTGTAAAGTATGGTGGTGGGGGCATCAGGGTTTGGGGCTGCTTTCCTGCGTCAGGGCCTGGACAGATTGCTATCATCAAATGAAAAATGAATTCCCAAGTTTATCAAGACATTTTGCAGTAGAACGTAAGGCCATCTGTCCACCAGCTGAAGCTCAACAGAAGATGGGTGTTGCAACAGGACAATGACCCAAAGCATAAAAGTAAATCAACAACAGAATGGCTTAAACAGAAGAAAATACGCCTTCTGGAGTGGCCCAGTCAGAGTCCTGACCTTAACTGTGGCATGACCTCAGGAAAGCAATTCACACCAGACATCCAAAGAATATTGCTGAACTGAAACAGTTCTGTAAAGAGGAATGGTCAAGAATGACTCCTGACCGTTGTGCACATCTGATCTGCAACTACAGGAAACGCTTGGTTGAAGTTATTGCTGCCAAAGGCTGTTCAACCAGTTATTAAATACAAGGGTTCACATACTTTTTCCACCTGCACTGTGAATGTTTACAGGGTGTGTTCAATAAAAACATGGTAACATTTAATTATTTGTGTGTTATTAGTTTAAGCGGACTGTGATTGTCTATTGTGACTTTTATGACCAATTTGCGCAGAAATCCATATCATTCCAAAGGGTTCACATACTTTTTCTTGCAACTGTATAGTGACATTTCAGTCAAACAAGAAAAATATATGCTCAGTTCACTTCTGTAGTCATTTCTGTTGAAAGCGTATAGGGGTGTATTACAGTAAAAAAAGAAAAATATATACGCATTTCACTGGTGCACTTACAGACGTGGACAAAATTGTTGGTACCCTTTGGTCAATGAAAGAAAAAGTCACAATGGTCACAGAAATAACTTTAATCTGACAAAAGTAATAATAAATTAAAATTCTATAAATGTTAACCAATGAAAGTCAGACATTGTTTTTCAACCATGCTTCAACAGAATTATGTAAAAAAATAAACTCATGAAACAGGCATGGACAAAAATGATGGTACCCCTAGAAAACACAGAACATAATGTGACCAAAGGGACATGTTAATTCAAGGTGTGTCCACTAATTAGCATCACAGGTGTCTACAACCTTGTAATCAGCCATTGGGCCTATATATATGGCTCCAGGTAATCACTGTGTTGTTTGGTGATATGGTGTGTACCACACTCGACATGGACCAGAGGAAGCAAAGGAAAGAGCTGTCTCAAGAGATCAGAAAGAAAATTATAGACAAGCATGTTAAAGGTAAAGGCTATAAGACCATCTCCAAGCAACTAGATGTTCCTGTGAGTACAGTTGCACATATTATTCATAAGTTTAAGATCCATGGGACTGTAGCCAACCTCCCTGGACGTGGCCGCAGGAGGAAAATTGATGACAAATCTAAGAGACGGATAATCCGAATGGTAACAAAAGAGCCTAGAAAGACTTCTAAAGAGATTCAAGGTGAACTTCATGCTCAAGGAACATCAGTGTCAGATCGCACCATCCGTCGTTGTTTGAGCCAAAGTGGACTACATGGGAGACGACCAAGGAGGACACCATTGTTGAAAACGAATCATAAAAAAGCAAGACTGGAATATGCCAAACTACATGTTGACAAGCCACAAAGCTTCTGGGAGAATGTCCTGTGGACAGATGAGACAAAAATCGAAGTTTTTGCCAAGGCACATCAGCTGTATGTTCACAGACGAAAAAATGAAGCATATCAAGAAAAGAACACTGTCCCTACTGTGAAACATGGAGGAGGCTCTGTTATGTTCTGGGGCTGCTTTGCTGCGTCTGGCACAGGGTGTCTTGAATCTGTGCAGGGTACAATGAAATCTCAAGACTATCAAGGAATTCTAGAGAGAAATGTACTAGCCAGTGTCAGAAAGCTTGGTCTCAGTCGCAGGTCATGGGTCTTGCAACAGGACAATGACCCAAAACACACCGCTAAAAACACCCAAGAATGGCTAAGAGGAAAAAATTGGACTATTCTAAAGTGGCCTTCTATGAGCCCTGACCTCAATCCTATTGAGCATCTTTGGAAGGAGCTGAAACATGCAGTCTGGAAAAGGCACCCTTCAAACCGGACACAACTGGAGCAGTTTGCTCATGAGGAGTGGGCCAAAATACCTGCTGAGAGGTGCAGATGTCTCATTGACAGTTACAGGAAGCGTTTGATTGCAGTGATTGCCTCAAAAGGTTGCGCAACAAAATATTAAGTTAGGGGTACCATCATTTTTGTCCATGCCTGTTTCATGAGTTTATTTTTTTACATAATTCTGTTGAAGCATGGTTGAAAAACAATGTCTGACTTTCATTGGTTAACATTTATAGAATTTTAATTTATTATTACTTTTGTCAGATTAAAGTTATTTCTGTGACCATTGTGACTTTTTCTTTCATTGACCAAAGGGTACCAACAATTTTGTCCACGTCTGTATTTGTGGCAAAAACGTTTGGTGGCCTATTTCAGTACAAAAATAAAAGTATTTTTTCAGTTCATGTCGGCGGTTATATGTGTTGAATTTATGGCTGGGAGTCAGCACGGTGACAGCAGTGGGAGGTCGGGAGCCAAACGTGCCCGGGGTAGAGCACCTGCTTCGCCTACCTACCTGGGAAGTAGCAGGGGTTCATGGAAGTAGCGGCGCTAACATTCAGTCAATGCGGCAGTTATATGTGGTAAAATCTTTAAAACACCTAACAATAAATAGCTATCATGAATATCTCACATGGAGTTATTTGTATATCACCTACAATGCTCAAAAAGCTACCACACAAAGAATAATTATTATTATAATCAATAAGTTCCTTTATTAGACATCCTAAATGATATATCATTAAAAAACATACACAAAAGCAGTAATCATGAAAACACGAAAGTGTTGCAAACAAATGTTTGAAAAACAGAGAAAGCTCCAGACCAAAACAGGGACTAGTATCCCCCCACCACAGTTGTAGCAGTTTCAGTTGAGTGGGGCTCATGTGGAAATGTGCACCCATAGAATAAGTAACAAGGCACACCAACCATTGGGGTGGTGTGAACCTGCGTGCAACCCCACACAACAGAGACTGCAGGGGGGTGGGGGGGGGGAGAAAAGGTTTAAAGTGCACAAAGTACAGCAAAACACATTCCTTACTGACCCTGGTCTGAAGCAACCGCCCGACGATCGTTTCGCCTCACGAATATTTGTTTTTCCACCGAAATAATTCACAAAAGATTTTAACGCATATAAGTGCAGCACTAAACACTGAATAAAATGTATTTTTCCACCAAAATACTTCAATAAAGATTTTACCACATATACCGGAGCACAGAGATGGAAAGGGTCTTCTGATTTCCCCACGCACTACACGGACGTCTGAGAAATTAACGCTGCTTCTGACAGCAGCTCCTGGGAGTGAGTGAAGGAAACACTCCTGCTACCGGCTTCCTCATTTCGCATGCGCCGAAGGAAGGAAGCCAGCAGCAGGAGTGCGTCCTTCACTCACTGCGCCTGCGCCGAATACTAAACGGGGCGGCGCAGGTGCGGGAATTACGGGACTTTGAGGAGACTTTGTTTTTTAAGTTCGGCGTCTAAAGTTCGGGTTCGGGTTATCGAAGAATTCTGTTATGGATTCTAAATTCCGTTATGGTCTGTGGTAGCAGAATCCATAACGGGATTCTTCGATAACCCTAACCTAAACTTTAGACGCCGAACTTAAAACAAAAGTACGCGCAACACTACTCGAGAGTCAATCAACTGAACCTGGGCTGACCTTTAAAAGTCTTTATTTTAATAGAACGGCGGCAGGCAGGGAGTTATAAAGCATACTGTTATGTACTGCTGACATTAGCACATCGCTAATATCAGTTAGCTACATAACATTATTTTTTATGACAGAAACCCTTTTTTTTGTTAAAATCTTTTTTAAAATATTTCGGTGGAAATACAAATTTTCACCTACTCCATTAACTTCCTCATCTCCTCGTTACCATCAGACACACTAACTTTACACCCCCCCAGCTATATATATATATATATATATATAACAGAAAAAGAATTCGGCGGCACCAGTCTGCGGCTCAGGTGCTATGTCCAAAGAAATGAGCTCCAACCTTCTTATATATGTAGAGAATGGGACAGCACTCCAAGACTTGAAAAAAGTAGAAATCTTTATTCACCCATGTGAAAAATAATTGCAACGTTTCAGCTCACAACTGAGCCTTTCTCAAGCTTGAGAAAGGCTCAGTTGTGAGCTGAAACGTTGCAATTATTTTTCACATGGGTGAATAAAGATTTCTACTTTTTTCAAGTCTTGGAGTGCTGTCCCATTCTCTACATATATATTTGTGTAAGGGGCTTACGGTAGTACAGTGAAGAGCCCTGGGAAAGCAGGGAATGAGTGCAGTCGGTTGTGGTGTGCCGGAACCGAGGATGAGGTAGGCCTGAGAAAGAAGAGGGCCTACCCAAGGAAAAGATATGGAAGAAATGAGTTGTAAATGAGTGGAGTGGTGGGAGGGTCAAAAAGCTCAGACCTCAATGATGCAGGAGCCAGGTAAGGGGAGTGCCCTAAATAGGCTGGAGGCGGACCTCAGCCCCTCCCACAAATCCAGGCAATCTGCCTTAATACTTGTGTAAGGGGCTTACGGTAGTACAGTGAAGAGCCCTGGGAAAGCAGGGAATGAGTGCAGTCGGTTGTGGTGTGCCGGAACCGAGGATGAGGTGGGCCTGAGAAAGAAGAGGGCAAAAATGGAAATAACCAGTTTATTGTAACCAATTGATGTATCAATGGCTTAACCCGACATGTTTTGGAAAGCCACTCTTAACTCTTGTGTTGGATTGGGAATGTATTGCCCGTAAGCGGATGACTCCCAGCGCCCCAATCCCCTGATGACATGAGTGAGGATGTTGGCACTGGAGGCCGTGGACGTGGCTCCAATGCGAAAGGAGTGCCCTGAGTAGTTGGCTGCGTTGAGGCCTAGTTGTGTGAGAGATGACCCGGCATGGGTCATGAAGGTGGTGGTGGTGAGTACCGAACCATGTAGTTGAAGTAGCGGTTGAGAGGGTAGAACTTGTAACGCTGATTGTGAGCATCCAGGACCCTGACTGGACACCATCTGTTGTGCGTGGGGTAATGAAATGTTGACGGGTAAGTGCTGACTATTCTTGGAGTGAGGTAAGGACAGGATGTAGTGAACCATGTGTTTTGACAAGTGGGAGACAAGAAGACAAGGTGAGGTTCGGGTCGTGGAGGCTGTAGTGAATTTCCAGGAACTCAGGAATCCGTAGATGGCCAAGTAAATTGCCGTTTTGATGATGGAGTTGGTATCTGTTTCAAGAGGCGTGGTGTCCAGTAAGTCGGATAATGCTTTGAAGATATGATTGATTATGGGTAGCCTCTGGGCTGGACGTGCGGGTTCCGTTTCCTGAATACCTCTGAGTATGGATTTGATCTGGTGCGAGGACATGAAGCTGATGTTATTGGGGTGTGTGATTAGCATATGATGTTGAAATGCCAGTGAGATATAGTTTGATGGTGTTGTATGACATGATTTTGAGGTGGCAAAAAGAAGCCAACCCCGGAAGAGACGTCATGACAAAAGGGTGCGTGATGTTGTGTTCCAACAGGACCTGTTGAATAGTGTGAACGCTCTGTTGTGTGTTCTATGTGTATCGTCTGATAGTGCTAAGCGGGACAAAGACTGGCTATGCTGCATGATGCCTTCTAATCCAGAATGAGCTGTTTGAAATGATGGAGTGATGGAGGCCGTGGGTGACGCTGATGGGAGAGCTTGATGAAATGCCTGAAATTTGACGCGAGACAGACTGTCAGCTGCCGTATTGCCCACCCCCGGGACATGGAAACAATGTAAGAAGAAATTATTGCAAGCGGCCAACCAAGAAAGTCTCCGCAGAAACCTCACGATTGTGAGAGATTTGGAACAATCCTGTTGATGAACTGGCAGGTCGTATGGTTGTCTGAATAGCACCGGACCGACATGTTTGCCCCTGAATGACCCCACGCTACGGCAGCCGCCCCGATGGGGTAGAACTTGAAAAGCGCTGAGGCAGCGGAGAATCCCTCCAAACCCCGGACCGCAGGAGGCCAGCTGCCCCACAGCCAATCGTTCCCAAAAATGGCCGCGAAGCCTGTGGTAGATGCCGCATCTGACCAGATAGAGGGGGAAGAGTCCGACGGCTGAGGGAGAAACAAGCCCCCGCCACTCCAGGTGGACAGAAATCTCCCCCACATGCCCAGAGCTGCCTGCAGCGTGGGCATCCAGGGACACCCCGTGCGAGTCGTGTAGGAGAAAGGGGAGAGGTGCAGGAGCCGTGATATAAATGAGCGACCCTGAGGTGGATGCGCATGGCAAAGATCAGGGAGCCCAACAGGGACTGCAGTTCTTTGCGGTTGCCAGTGCTGAGTTGAAGGTAGTTGTCTATGTGGGCGAGAATGTCCTGGATCTTCCCGGATGGCAAACTGGCTTGCATTGAGGCTGAATACAACTGGGTACCCAGGAAAGGTGATGACCGTGTCTGGCCCTTCTGTCTTCCTGGTGGCGATGGGTACCCCAGGTTCCTCCTCCGGTATTATGTGCGCCGGGCTGACTTCTTGGTCCTCCAGGCTAACGGTCGACGTGATCACTGGCAATCCGGCCGGCGCCGGTGACGCTGCCGGTGGTGGCCCTGCCAAGGAGAGGGTCGCGGTGACTGATTCCAGCCTATCCAACCTGGCGTTGACTTTAGACATGGATGACATTTAGGGAGGACAGCATGGTATGTATATCCCCTGTGCTGGACTGGCTAGGTCCTTCCCCTGCCTCCCTGTTATCGATTGGCGTGCGCAGCAGCCGGAAAAGCTCTGCTTCCCTCGCCGTGGCGGGGAAGGGAACATGCCGTCACCTTAACTCCGTCGTTATGCGCGGGATTGTCCAGGATCTGATGGGTGCTGGACTGGCTAGACCGTCTCCCTGGGTAGCAGTGGCGGATCTAGCAGGGGTGCCAGGTAGGGAGAAGTTCTCTATCCCTTCCAGAGACATGCTAAAACAAAACAGTTGATTAGCTTGGGGAAACACAGGATCGTGCTGGCAAGCTAGCTAGGCCGGATGGCGAAAAATTATACTTGCATGGTGACAGATGAGGCCCTGCTAATTTGCCAAGCGGCTTGAGAGGCTCTACCTATGATTTGGCGCGAGGGGTTAATGAGGCCACTTGTGGTAGTGGCAGGAGCGTTGGCCTCTCAGTGACTGTAAGACAGGACTAGGGGAAGGGAGTGACAGGTGAGGCCCTCTCTATGCAACACGCGAGGCGGCTTACTAACGAGGTGGCGCGTTGGGCGGGTGCCTCTGTACGTTTGAGGCGGGGTGTCGGCCTCGCGGGACCACTAACTGCTGGCGAAGCCAAGAAGGGGGTAACCTAGTGGGATGATGGTGCCCCTAAAGCCAGCACGCTGACCCTAACGGGATTATTCGAAATGTAAGGAAGACTTTTGTTAATGAGCAGGAGAACATACCTGGTGGTAAGAAAAAATTCTCCGGATACATGGTAGTGCAAAATACAATATAGGTTGACCGCCTGAAAAAAAGGGGGAGGGTAGACATAAGATAGTGTGATGAAATGTGACAATGTACATGGTACATATGCATGACCCGGAGGATCATGACGGTTGTTCATGAAATGATAGCTTGCGCCTGGTGTGAGAAGAGACCAGCGCGTGGCGCATGGCCATGCACAAGTGGGAATGCGCGTTTTGCAATCCAATGGAACGTATTGGTCTGTGTCCTTTAATTTGCTTTTTTTTTTTTTTTTTTTTTATATTGTGTGGGGCTGCTGGGGTGATGTTTGACTTTGGAGGGGCGTGCTGGAAGGCCCCCCTGCAACCTGCGCAGGAGGGGCCCCCTGTGTGACCGGAGCCCCCTGAGCTCAGCCGACCAGCCGGGCCGGACCGTCCGACGGCGGCCCCCCGTATCAGATGCGGCGCGCACGGCCGCCGGGACACCGCGCATGCGCCGACGGAATCGCCGCGCATGCGCAGAACCCCGGCCGCGCATGTGCAGACCAGGCACCAGGACGCGGCCGCGCGCGCCATCGGCCGCGCTGCAGGAGGAGCGGCAAAACAGGCAGGAGGCGGTTTGGGAGGGGATGTCTGTGCAGCGGTCAGCCCAGAGGAGGTTGCAATGAATAGGGGGTGTGCCGGTTGCACCGCCGCTGGCCCCTGTAGCTGTGCACGTGAATACGGGGGGGGGGGCATGAACGTTGCTGGCGAAGTTGTGTGAATCATGTGGATCATGCTGGAAGTTTATGTGATTGTTTATGAAGAGTAACATCTTAGAGCATATGAAAATGAAATGCCATTTATTTCTGTTCCCATCCGTCCGGAGTCCCACCACGGCCGCCGGGACACCGCGCATGCGCCGACGGAATCGGAGCGGCAAAACAGGCAGGAGGCGGTGGGGAGGGGATGTCTGTGCAGCGGTAAGCCCAGTGGAGGTTGAAATGAATAGGGGGTGTGCCGGGGGCCCGCAGCTGGCCCCTGTGCTGTGCACATGAATACGAGGAGGGGGGGGGGGGGTTCGAGGGCATGAATGTTGGATGTTGAGGGGTGAAATGAAATAAACCAGAAATGGGGAATGGGGCTGGAACCAGCAGGGTGCTGACCGGAGTGTCGGTCCTGTGGGGAGATGCCAGAATAGGCATGAGAGCAATGAGCTGCCGGTGATTGCTGCGAGAAGCCGTGACATGGGTGCAGCGTGTGTGAAAAGAACAACAGAACTGGGGGATTTAATCCAGGAACCATTGGCCGCATGCTGCCAGAGCTGTTGCCCGGAATGGTGGTGCGGTTTGTGAACAAATGCGCATGAACAGGTGCGACAGAAATGAAAGCTGGTGACTTTGTATGAAAACCGTGACATTGGTGCGCATTGATGAAATGAGATGAACCGGTACAGGGGCAACCGTGAGGCCCTGCTGTACCGTATGAAATAACTCATACGCATTTGTGCTCCTGCAGCCGTGCACGTGAACATGAGGAGGAGGAGGGGGGGGGGGCATGAATGTGGATGATTGTGGGGTGATATGGACTGAAAAGGAAATGGGGAACGAGCCTGGAAACCACAGGGGTGCTGACCGCAGTGTTGCCTGTGGGAAGATTGCTTGAACGAGACATGACAAAATGAGATGCTGGTGACAGTGAGAAAGCCGTGACATTAGCGCAGCGTCTATGAAATGAAATGAAACAGAAATGGGGGATTAGGCCAGAAACCATGCCGCATGCTGCAGAGGTGTTGACCGGAATGGTAGTATGGTGTGGACAAATTGCACATGAACAAGGCGTGACAGAAATGAATACTGGTGACTTGTATGAGAAAACCGTGACATTGGTGCAGCGTATGATGAAATGAAATGAACCGGTACAGGGGCAACAGTGAGGCCCCGGCTGTACCGTATGGATGACTCAGAAACCACTGCCTGCAGCCGCAGGGGTGTTGTCCGGAGTGGTGATACGGTGTAGGTAAATTTATGCATGAACAAGACATGACAGAAATGAAATGCTGGTGACCTGGGCGAGAAAGCTGTGACATTAGTGCAGCGTTTGGTGAAATGAAATTAACAGAAATGGGGGATTGCCCAGGAAACGACTGCATGCTTGCCGCAGGGGGGCAACGAAAAACTCCCCGAAATTCAGCGACTCGCAGGCAACTCTCCAGACACTCCACAAGCGACCTCCTCTCTAAAAAGCTCAGACCTCAATGATGCAGGAGCCAGGTAAGGGGAGTGCCCTAAATAGGCTGGAGGCGGACCTCAGCCCCTCCCACAAATCCAGGCAATCTGCCTTAATACATATACATATATATATATATATATATATATATATTAAAGGTAAATGACACTGCCAGCCTGCTAAAGGGAACTACAGCATGATACCACAATACATTTGATATGACATTTAGCAACAGTTTAAAGTGCCCACATATGGCACATAGTGGGACACTGCATCAAGATGAATCAGGCGTGGATCAGCCAGGATTTCCACACAACAATTCCTGATGCATCAGACTACATCATCCATGGTGCCAAACCAACAATTTGACAAGAGACCAGTTTCTTCTACTTCTTATCTTTGAAGACCCTACCACCAATGTATGAAATAATATTTACAGTAATGACGCCTGCTTAAGACTCACAAAGTCTAGTGTTACTAGCGGCTATGTTCATTTGGCCACAGCCTAGACAATACACTAAAGGGCCCCTACAGTGATTGGGATCAGGAACTCCTAATTTTACTGTTTCAAGCAAAAAAGATTCTGATTTGCCCAAATCAGGACGAATCTGAATGAACCAACACTAGTACAGATCATTCCATAAAAAATTTGCCCTTCACACAGCTCCATGGACATATCTATAAAAAATAATCATTGGGGTCAGAATATGGCAATGCAAACAAAAAAATAATAATATTTTTTTCAAAGTTTTTATTTTCTTATTTTCAGTATTAAAACAAGAAAAATGACAGAAATGTCATTCACTGACCCAGAGAATAAAGGTAACAGGTCATTTATGTTGCATAGAGAATGGCGTAAAAACGAAATCCATAAAATTGTGGTGGAATAGTTTTTTCCAGATCCACCCCATTTAGCTTCCCACTACATCATATGCTATAATAAATGGTGCCATTACAAAGTACAACTTATCCTGCAAAAAAAAAAAAAAAAAAAAAAAAAAAAAAATATATATTTTTTGCCAATATAAGGAGATGATAAATCTCTCCCAGTGTTAAGAAATATTGCTAAATTGTGGTCTTTTCTGACATGTTTTTTACCAGAAGAATTGAAAAAAGCTAATGATTTTCCACAGCAGAACTTCAGATAATGCATTAGCAATTATCCAAATGATACAAAGCAAAAAAACATTAATTTACGAAAAACAAGAAGGTGGTGAATGGTTAAGGAAAACAGAAGCAGAATGGTTTACTTATGTCCCATTTCCTTTAAGCCATCTGCTATAATAATATCTACATTTTCATTACGAAAATATTGTAAATTGAATCAGTCGCTAATGGAAATATATCCATCAGTCTTTGAATGGTTCAATAGTAACAAAAACACATCCCAGACAGTGCCTGACATCTGTTCACACTGTTTTATCACCCTAATATACATATTTTTAAGTACCTTTTACCCAGCACATTTTCTAAAAACATCATTGGCCTTCTTTGACTTCACATCTACAGAAAGGTTAAATCCTAATGGTTCATTGTAGATGAAGAGCTTGACAAAGACCAATTAAAATGAAGCTAATAAGTCTTGCGTTATATTATTTTTTTGCCATTCACTTTCATGTAACTTCTTGTAAAATAATTCTCACAGGGTAGATATTGTCATACTTTAGCAAGCTAATACATACTAAGAAATCCCAGAGGTGACGAGAAAAGGCAAAAAATATGCTGATGTTGAGAAAAAGATGCTGCAAAGCTGTTGTAAGCTCATTTAAATACGCAAAATATTCTATACATTATGAATATTTTATGCGAACATCTTTAACATTCATCATTCCATCTGATAAAAGGGACTCTGAAGAGGGTCTGTGACTTCTTCGTTGCATAAAGGTTTTCTTCTTCCTTTACAAGATGTCTCAGGTGGCAAAAATGGTGGTTTATAATTGTATTCCTTTTATCGCTACTCCATGTTGTGCTTTTGCATACCACTGTGAGCCAATATGCTTATGTTGCTGATGATTTATGTAAGTACAGCATATTGATTTCATGATGACAGCAGCAGCTAATAGCCTATTCACCCTACCCTCAGGGAAGCAGGCGCTGGCTTTTTGACATGTTAGGGGTTCTTTTAAGTCAGATTATTATTAAGTGAAGGTAGGGTAGTGCCTTACTGGCTAGAGCCACCATTAGGGCAGCATAGCTGGTACTGTTATATGAGGTTCCATCATGATTTCTGATAAAATAAGGGGGCAGTAGTGAAAGGGTGCCGAGCAGTTAAAGGGATTTTCTGGGACTTTAGGTGGCCATGCACATTATATAAAATGATAAAATATGGTTGATGGTTGAACAGCAGTCAAACAATCATCTAGTGAATGACCAATGACCATTCAGTCCATACATTTATGACCATACAATTGTTCTAACGAGCCACGCGTGCTCAATGAAACTGTACAATAGCTAAAAGATCTTTCTGGGAACATTAGTTCAATGAAAGATTTTCGTTCGACCTTTGGCCGAAAATTTCAAACACTTCAGAATGTCATTGGTCGACTAAAATGATAAATTGTTCATAACCCCACGAACAATTGTTTTGGTTGAAATTGACTATTTTGAACAACTTTTGACTTACGTGTATGGCCACAATGCATTATGCCGATTATAACCCAGCCATGATCCCCTGAAAAAGGTCTTGAGGACCGAAACGTCGGGACATACTATGGCTTATGAATTATAAATAATGTATATTATGATTTTGGCGCCAATAGTCATATATTGACATTTTGAAAAAAAATTTTGTACCTAAAATAAACTTGAAAAAGAAAAAGAAATATTGGAGTGCCGTGGATTATCTCTATTTATTTGGCCACATTCATGACCTCATCAATATCTGATTGGCCTTCAACTTCACGTCCATTGGTATAGATAAAGCTAATGGCATCCAATGTTCTCCCATAGGTTCTTCTTTATTTAAAACATAACCCAACTGACAAAAATGCAATGTTTATGCAATGCATATCTTTATTTCTTATATATGTTAACAATGGTTTTGCATGGGGTTTGAGTTGACCATAATTGTTAATGAGCTTTAGTTTACCTGTTGCAAATTTGGATACTCTTGGTTTTCTGAGTGATGGGACTTGCATGTGAGCCCCATATCCCTTTGCCACAAAACAATTTTCATGTTTGTAAACTGGACCTACACCCCAAAATTAGAGCCCAGCTTGAGACACCATCAACATTTAGATGATAGTGATCCCATACAGGTGCCTGGGCTAATCGAGATGGCACTCCTCATCACAGGTGTACCTTTCCCAAGCTCTGTGCAGTACAAGTTCTCCAAAGTAGAAAATAGGATAAGCTAGCATGTGTTAAGTCCTTCATGGCGGACATACAGTGTCGTTTTTTTGCCCCAAATCCTTAGAGAGGTGCTAACGCCAGATACGTAAATTCATACCAATCTTCAAGAGAATTAAGCCGCATGGGGGATATAAAATCCAGTTTTCCATGACAACATTGATCACATGGATGTTGTGCAGTATAGTGACATTCAAATAAAAGGGCTTGAGCTGCAATAAAAAGCATAACTGCTAAACAAAGTATGGCGCTCTGCTCCATATAGTATGAAGAGGTCTGACAACAAAGCAACCCCTTGAAGCAGTTGATCGTCGGGGATGCTAAGAGCCTGACCCCTACTGATCAGATAAATTGATAGGTCACTTATAAGTAATTCCTGGGAAATCCCTTTAATAATCTAAAGTTATACCTAGTGGGCAGGGAAAAAGAGGAAGTAGAAAAGCATGAAGGGGAGAAGCAATTAATTGCATAGATCTCTCCTCACTTCCTGCAGTTGACACAATGAAGACCCCTTCATTTACTTACGGACTCTAAACTAAAGCAGCTGCAAATTTATGTGCTGAGGTAGGTGGAAAAGGGGAACTATAAATTATATGTGCAAGAAGGTGGGATGGAATGATTTTGTGTAGTGAAATTTGTTGTAGATAATTTTTGTTGAGGAGAAGACATTTAGGCCCCCTGCACACGATCAGGATTGCGTGTGGATTTTGCGCGCGGATTTGCATGCGGAAAATCCGCACCGTAGGTCATGTACATTGTATTCTATGAGAATTTGAAATTCTCAATGCACACGATGCAGATTTTTTCTGTGCGGATTTTGACCTGCGGTGCGGATTTTAATATCCGCGACATGTCAATAAAATTTTTTTTTTTCCTGACCGGATTTTCTTCATTCACTTAGTGAAATCCGCATGCGGAAAATCCACACCGAATCCGCACCAAATCCGCATGCAAATCCGCACCAATTAATGCGGATTGACCGCACAAATTTGCCTGCGAACACCTGCGGATTTCAGTGCGGATTCTCCGCACATGAATCCTGAACGTGTGCATGTACCCTTATAAACCTTTTTATTGTTGGGTTTGAGTATGAGACTTGGTTTAAAGTCTAATCCTCAGAAGGGAAGCTTCTTTATAGTTTATTATGAGGGGTAGGGGCTTTTTTTTTTTTATAGATCACTGCTATGCAAGCGAGTATAGCCACTGACCGGCTATACCCTGGAGGGGGGTGAGTAATTGACTACCTGGTCTTCACTAGATCCTCTGATGGTAAGGATAGGCTTGGGCCATTAGGGTAATCACCAGGTACCACTCCAGAGCAGTCCCCGGGTCAGTGGCAGCTGGGGAAGGGGAAGGACGTGGTCAAGAAGTCCGAAGTCAGGGCAGGCAGCAATCAAGCAAAGTCCTTAATGAAGTCCGAGGTCAGTGGCAGGCGGCAAATAAATAAAATCCAAGAGCAGGGACCGGTACACAGAAAAGTAGAAACTCCAAAAACACCTTCACACTAGGAACTAGAGATGATCGAATCGAAGTTGACAAAGTGGAATTCAATCGGAATTTCAGGAAGAATTCGATTTGCACCGAAGCCGAATTTCCTCACACTTTGTGGTAACGAATCACATTTCTTCTTAAAATGGCTGCTGCACATGTGAGGACATGGAGCAAGGAACTCTGGGAAGGCGGGATCACCCATAATGCCATGCACTCAGCCAATCAGCAGCCAGCCCTGTGATGTCACAGCCATCTTGGATTCTGCCATTTCCAAGTGCAGGGAGAGACGTCTGCAAGCTCTAGGGACAGTGCTATAAAAAACGTCATTGTGCTAAAAAAAAACAATTTGCAAGTTCAGGGTTCAGTAGGGGAGTTTACAGCCTGGGTAATAGGATCAATCCTATTACACCTTGCTGCACTGACTGCGGATTGAAATTGCCATTATACAGCTCTGTAATTCCAGCAAACCGTTCTTGTTATTGGGGTGTTACAGTCATATTCCTATGTCTTATTTGCCCTTGTGCTATGCAGTGATATTAGTGGGAATAAAAGGGCTTATTAGTAGGGATGAGCGAACTCGAACTGTATAGTTCGGGTTCGTACCGAATTTTGGGGTGTCCGTGACACGGACCCGAACCCGGACATTTTCGTAAAGGTTCGGGTTCGGTGTTCGTCGCTTTCTTCGCGCTTTTGTGACGCTTTCTTGGCGCTTTTTGAAAGGCTGCAAAGCAGCCAATCAACAAGCGTCATACTACTTGCCCCAAGAGGCCATCACAGCCATGCCTACTATTGGCATGGCTGTGATTGGCCAGAGCACCATGTGACCCAGCCTCTATTTAAGCTGGAGTCACATAGCGCCGCCCGTCACTCTGCTCTGATTAGCGTAGGGAGAGGTTGCGGCTGCGACAGTAGGGCGAGATTAGGCAGATTAACTCCTCCAAAGGACTTGATTAACTGATCGATCTGCAGCTGTGGATCATTGAGCTGCTGATCCTCAATTGCTCACTGTTTTTAGGCTGCCCAGACCGTTTGTCAGTCACATTTTTCTGGGGTGATCGGCGGCCATTTTGTGTCTTGTGGTGCGCCAGCACAAGCTGCGACCAAGTGCATTTAACCTTCAATGGTGTGGTTGTTTTTTGGCTAAAGCCTACATCAGGGTGAAGCTGTCACACCAAGTGCATTTAACCAGCAATAGTCTGTTCATTTTTTGGCCATATACAAAATCAGGGGCAAGCTGCGCCTGTCACCAAGTGCATTTAACCCTCAATGGTGTGGTTGTTTTTTGGCTAAAGCCTACATCAGGGTGAAGCTGTCACACCAAGTGCATTTAACCAGCAATAGTCTGTTCATTTTTTGGCCATATACTAAATCAGGGGCAAGCTGCGCCTGTCACCAAGTGCATTTAACCCTCAATGGTGTGGTTGTTTTTTGGCTAAAGCCTACATCAGGGTGAAGCTGTCACACCAAGTGCATTTAACCAGCAATAGTCTGTTTATTTTTTGGCCATATCCCAGTCTAATTCTGTCACTAAATCCATACCGGTCACCCAGCGCCTAAATACTAGGCCTCAAATTTATATCCCGCTAAATCTGTCCTTAGTGCTGTAGCTGGGCGAGTTATTTAGTGTCCGTTCAAGCACATTTCTTGTTCTGGGTTGAAATACAATTCCCAATTTAGCAATTTCATAATTTAGTGGTTTCTGCTATATCAGAGCTATTTGAAATCTATCCCTAAAAGGGTATATAATATTCAAGGTGCACATTGGGTCATTCAGAATAACTTCACACACACCCGCTACTGTGTATTTCCAAGTCTAATTCTGGCACTAAACCCATACCTGTCACCCAGCGCCTAAATACTAGGCCTCAAATTTATATCCAGCTAAATCTGTCCCTAGTGCTGTAGCTGGGCGAGTTATTTAGTGTCCGTTCAAGCACATTTCTTGTTCTGGGTTGAAATACAATTCCCAATTTAGCAATTTCATAATTTAGTGGTTTCTGCTATATCAGAGCTATTTGAAATCTATCCCTAAAAGGGTATATAATATTCAAGGTGCACATTGGGTCATTCAGAATAACTTCACACACACCCGCTACTGTGTATTTCCAAGTCTAATTCTGGCACTAAACCCATACCTGTCACCCAGCGCCTAAATACTAGGCCTCAAATTTATATCCAGCTAAATCTGTCCCTAGTGCTGTAGCTGGGCGAGTTATTTAGTGTCCGTTCAAGCACATTTCTTGTTCTGGGTTGAAATACAATTCCCAATTTAGCAATTTCATAATTTAGTGGTTTCTGCTATATCAGAGCTATTTGAAATCTATCCCTAAAAGGGTATATAATATTCAAGGTGCACATTGGGTCATTCAGAATAACTTCACACACACCCGCTACTGTGTATTTCCAAGTCTAATTCTGGCACTAAACCCATACCTGTCACCCAGCGCCTAAATACTAGGCCTCAAATTTATATCCCGCTAAATCTGTCCCTAGTGCTGTAGCTGGGCGAGTTATTTAGTGTCCGTTCAAGCACATTTCTTGTTCTGGGTTGAAATACAATTCCCAATTTAGCAATTTCATAATTTAGTGGTTTCTGCTATATCAGAGCTATTTGAAATCTATCCCTAAAAGGGTATATAATATTCAAGGTGCACATAGGGTCATTCAGAATAACTTCACACACCCGCTACTGTGCATTTCCAAATCTAATTCTGTCACTAAACCCATACCTGTCACCCAGCGCCTAAATACTAGGCCTCAAATTTATATCCCGCTAAATCTCTCGTTACCGCTGTCCTGTTGTGGCTGGGAAAGTTATTTAGTGTCCGTCAAAGCACATTTTTTGTTCTGGGTTGAAATACAATTCCCAATTTAGCAATTTCATAATTTAGTCGTTTCTGCTATATCAGAGCTATTTGAAATCTATCCCTAAAAGGGTAGATCATATTGAAGGTGCACATAGGGTCATTCAGAATAACTTCACACACACGCTTCTGTGCATTTCCAAGTCTAATTCTGTCACTAAATCCATACCGGTCACCCAGCGCCTAAATACTAGGCCTCAAATTTATATCCCGCTGAATTTGAATACAATACATTGGGCCAAATAATATATTTGTTGTTGTGGTGAACCATAACAATGAGAAAAACATCTAGTAAGGGACGCGGACGTGGACATGGTCGTGGTGGTGTTAGTGGACCCTCTGGTGCTGGGAGAGGACGTGGCCGTTCTGCCACATCCACACGTCCTAGTGTACCAACTACCTCAGGTCCCAGTAGCCGCCAGAATTTACAGCGATATATGGTGGGGCCCAATGCCGTTCTAAGGATGGTAAGGCCTGAGCAGGTACAGGCATTAGTCAATTGGGTGGCCGACAGTGGATCCAGCACGTTCACATTATCTCCCACCCAGTCTTCTGCAGAAAGCGCACAGATGGCGCCTGAAAACCAACCCCATCAGTCTGTCACATCACCCCCATGCATACCAGGGAAACTGTCTCAGCCTCAAGTTATGCAGCAGTCTCTTATGCTGTTTGAAGACTCCGCTGGCAGGGTTTCCCAAGGGCATCCACCTAGCCCTTCCCCAGCGGTGAAAGACATAGAATGCACTGACGCACAACCACTTATGTTTCCTGATGATGAGGACATGGGAATACCACCTCAGCATGTCTCTGATGATGACGAAACACAGGTGCCAACTGCTGCGTCTTTCTGCAGTGTGCAGACTGAACAGGAGGTCAGGGATCAAGACTGGGTGGAAGACGATGCAGGGGACGATGAGGTCCTAGACCCCACATGGAATGAAGGTCGTGCCACTGACTTTCACAGTTCGGAGGAAGAGGCAGTGGTGAGACCGAGCCAACAGCGTAGCAAAAGAGGGAGCAGTGGGCAAAAGCAGAACACCCGCCGCCAAGAGACTCCGCCTGCTACTGACCGCCGCCATCTGGGACCGAGCACCCCAAAGGCAGCTTCAAGGAGTTCCCTGGCATGGCACTTCTTCAAACAATGTGCTGACGACAAGACCCGAGTGGTTTGCACGCTGTGCCATCAGAGCCTGAAGCGAGGCATTAACGTTCTGAACCTGAGCACAACCTGCATGACCAGGCACCTGCATGCAAAGCATGAACTGCAGTGGAGTAAACACCTTAAAACCAAGGAAGTCACTCAGGCTCCCCCTGCTACCTCTTCTGCTGCTGCCGCCTCGGCCTATTCTGCTGCTGCCGCCTCGGCCTCTTCCTCCGCCTCTGGAGGAACGTTGGCACCTGCCGCCCAGCAAACAGGGGATGTACCACCAACACCACCACCACCACCTCCGTCACCAAGCGTCTCAACCATGTCACACGCCAGCGTTCAGCTCTCCATCTCACAAACATTTGATAGAAAGCGTAAATTCCCACCTAGCCACCCTCGATCCCTGGCCCTGAATGCCAGCATTTCTAAACTACTGGCCTATGAAATGCTGTCATTTAGGCTGGTGGACACAGACAGCTTCAAACAGCTCATGTCGCTTGCTGTCCCACAGTATGTTGTTCCCAGCCGGCACTACTTCTCCAAGAGAGCCGTGCCTTCCCTGCACAACCAAGTATCCGATAAAATCAAGTGTGCACTGCGCAACGCCATCTGTGGCAAGGTCCACCTAACCACAGATACGTGGACCAGTAAGCACGGCCAGGGACGCTATATCTCCCTAACTGCACACTGGGTAAATGTAGTGGCAGCTGGGCCCCAGGCGGAGAGCTGTTTGGCGCACGTCCTTCCGCCGCCAAGGATCGCAGGGCAACATTCTTTGCCTCCTGTTGCCACCTCCTCCTTCTCGGCTTCCTCCTCCTCTTCTTCCACCTGCTCATCCAGTCAGCCACACACCTTCACCACCAACTTCAGCACAGCCGCGGGATGACGTGAGTACGTCGCGTCTCGCTCTCCCCTCTGTGCTGGCCTCCTCCCTGCAAGCGCTGATGCCCTGACGCTGAACAGCTGACGCCGGCGTCCTCCTCCCAAAGCTCCGACGCCCTGTGCCGAAACAGCTGATGCTGGTGCCTTCTGATGCGCCGAGCTCCGATGCGCTGAGCCGGACAGCTGATGAGGAGAGCAGAGCTGCGTGCCCGGTTTGACTCTCGCACAGCTCACGTCTCCGCATGTTAAGTGGAGGACGCTGCTGTCGGCCGCGGCTGTCTCACTCTCTGGTCTGCTCTAGACTTGTTTGCCCTGCGTTGCTTCATCCGTTTTACCTGTTTGATTCTGTTCTGCTTGACCTCGTGACTGCCCGTTTGGCTCTTCTTTGCGGCCCCTGTCTGCTGCTGCTGCCTCGCTGCTCTGCTTGACGCTGGATTAGTGGATTGCCTGTTCCTCCGGATTTTCGCCTTGCTGGGTTTCTCCTGCCTCCTTTCTGCTGGCGTGCTGGTGTGCCTGCTGCTGGACTCCTTGACCCCCTGCTATTCGCCTGCTATCGGTCTCTCTGCCACTCGGACGGATATATCATATCTATACCACGGCTTGGACTTGCTGCTACGGCCACGGCGGATACTGGGACTACAACGTCGTTCACGTGAGAACTGAACTTTGATTTCGTACTTATCGTATTGTTAATGTGGCGCGGAGATAGCTTTTGCCAAAAACTGCTCCCTGCTTGTGGTTAAAGGGAAAAAAAAAAAAAAAAAAAAAAAAAAAACAGAACTAAAGGAAAGAGAGAAAAAAAAAAAAAAAAAAAGAAGGGGAAAAGGAAAGGGAAAAAAAAAAAATACACTATAAATAAAAACAAAATATAGGCGAGGGGAAAGGAATAAACAAGGGGAAAAAATAAAAGGAAGGAGGGGGGAGAAAAGGGAGAAGGGGCGATAAAGAAAGAGAGAAAAAAAAAAAAAAAAAAAAAAAAAAATATATATATATATACAATATAAAGTGTTGGAAATGGCCCCAAAACGACGGTCAATTGACTCTTCCACTACTAAGCTGGGGGCTAAGACTCCAGAGAACAAAATCGATAAATTTTTAAAATCGCCCTTCTTAGCTGAAAAAAACCCAGCTAAAACCAAACCTCCAGCCAAGATGAAAAAACTGGCGAATACTCGTCAAAATGCTGATCTCTCTGAGGATGGATCAGAGGATGTTGACCAGGAGGGAGGCGAGGAAGGCTCCTCTACACAAATACGAACGGAATACGACCCATCGGTTTTGGACAAAATCCTTTGCGCTGTGGAAAATAATGGCACTTTGGCGCAGGGAATGTCCACGCAATTGGGGTCAGTGCAGAGCGATATTTCCTTAATAAGAGAAGATCTAGGAAAGATAAGGGAGCGAGTTCTTAGCGCGGAAAAAACCATTGATTCCCTGCAAACAGGCATGGGCATGCTAAAATCCAAAATGATAACCCTGGCATCAGAAAATCAAGCACTACAAAATAAGCTAGAGGACCTAGAAAATAGGTCAAGGCGCAATAATGTGCGCATAATCGGTTTCTCTGAAGGAGCTCAGGGCCGACAACTAGAGGAAGAAATTAAAGATGTAGTCATGCACAGCTTTGGGAGTGAGAACTTTTCCCCTATGTTTCAAATAGAAAGAGCACACCGAATACCAGGAGGGAAGCCCATACCAGGGAGACCGCCGCGTGCAATTTTAATCAAACTGCTATTGTCTGCTGATAGAGACATGATTTTGAAAAGAGCAAGAGAATGTGCACCCATTGAATATCAGGGTACTAAACTGCTCTTTTTTCCTGATTTTGCGCGGCAGACTCAGGAGAAAAGAAGAAACTTTATAGAGATAAAGAAACGATTGGCGGCTAAGGAGATCAAATACTCTCTACAGTATCCAGCGAAATTGAGAGTAATCCACAACGGGACTTCACTTTATTTTGAGACACCACAGCAGGCGTTAAACTGGCTGGAGCAAATGGGCATCTGAAATTTTGTATTAGTAGGAATAAAGGGAAGGAAGGGAGGGAGGGGCGCCCAATGATATTAAACATTTGCTATAGCATCCAGCGATCCAAGAGTGATCCATAAGGGAACTGCTCAATCCTGTTCAGAGAGAAAGAAAGGAAAAAAGGAAAAAAGCACAACAAGCGTCAGAACAGCTGGAGAAAACGGATATTATTATGGAAGGGAGGGGCCAGGGCAAGGGAGAACGGCCGGGGGTTTAGAGGTTCGCTGACCAGATCGGGCGGATCAATGGAGAGGGGAGCGGGATGGGCGGGCGGGAACCCACCTTGCAGGTTCGGGGAGGGTTTTTTTTTTTTTTTTTTTTTTTTTTTCTTTATGCACAGTGAAGGATGTCTACTCGGATAGTAACCTGGAATATCAGAGGGCTCGGTGAAAGGGTAAAAAGGCAAGCCATTATGGATGCACTTAAACGATATCTTCCAGCAATTATCTGCATGGTAGAAACCCATCTTACCAAAG
Source organism: Bufo gargarizans (assembly GCF_014858855.1). Classification (NCBI taxonomy): domain Eukaryota; kingdom Metazoa; phylum Chordata; class Amphibia; order Anura; family Bufonidae; genus Bufo; species Bufo gargarizans. Next base: position 537,484,064 of record NC_058082.1, on the reverse strand, counting down.
AAACCGTGTCCCGTTTGACAACGGGATGGCATTTGCAGTCCTATCACTCCACTTTTAGTAGCTCTTCTAGGGGTGTTTCAGTTTTGATCCATAACTCTGTGGACTTTATCCTTATTAAATCCTATATAGATGACCAGGGTAGATTTATTTTTTTGCATGGCAAGCTGTATGGCCATAGCTATATTCTCGCTTTTTTTTATATACCTCCGCCCTTCTCAATGTACCCATTGGTCCAGCTAATACTCTTTTTTGAAGGGAGATCAGAATGCCGGCTAGTTTTGATGGGGGACTTTAATGCAGTGATGGACCCCAAGAAAGACAGATTTACATTAGATGCAGAATGTGGGAGGAATCTATCTGCCTCCCCGCTGCCACAATTCTGCCGGGAAGTTGGACTGGTGGATATATGGGAACATCTTGGCGGAGGCAAGCGAGTATACTCTTGTGTTAGCAGGGGCGGCAGAGCTATGTCCAGAATTGATTTAGCATTTACCAATGAGAATAATCTCTGCAATATCCGTAAGATACGATATGGTGTAAGAACAATCTCGGATCACTCACCGGTATTGATTGAGGTTTGTATTGGGAAGAACAAGGATAATAGGGGGCTAGGATTTAAGTTGAACCCATATTGGTTTTCTATTATGGATAATTTACAGTCCACTAAATCATTGATATCCTCTTTTTGGGAAGTGAATCGCCCCTCTGCTAACATCAACATAGTATGGGATGCCCTGAAAGCATATCTGAGGGGGGTCTTCATAAGCGAGATTGCTGCAGCAAAGAGAACATTTAAAAAAAAAGAGGAGGAACTGACCAGGGCTGTAGCAGGCGCAAGCGAGCGTTTTATCGCCCAACCTACTGAGTATAATAGGGAGGAGATGCAGAAGGCCAGCTGTTCCTTGGATAAATACATAACAGAGAAAGCTACTCATAGAGTATTTTTCAAGGGTTTAAAATATTTTTCGGAGTCTGGACGCCCCGGCAGGTTGCTGGCTAGGATAATTTCACAACAAGGCAAGAAAAATCAGTCTATTGTTTCGATCCGTAATATAGCAGGGGAAACTATAACAGACTCAGAAGGAATTAGGGACACCTTCCTACAATATTTCACCCAGATATATAGCCCCTCTCCTGGCCTGCCGCCTGACCTAGCGACGCGGTTTCTTGAGAGGATCTCACTTCCTGTTTTAAATGAAGCTCAAATAGAATATCTGGAAGAGGAGTTATCCCTTTTGGAACTTCAAGAGGCTTTGGGATCCATCACGGGGAACTCGTCGCCGGGGATGGATGGCCTTCCATATGAGGTTTACCGCAAGTATAGCGATGTGATTCTCCCTCAACTTCTAGATGTCTTTTCTCAGGCAACACAGGGAGGAAATTTACCATGCACTATGATGGAGGCTCTTATTGTTTTAATTCCCAAAAAGGATAAGGATCCGTTAGAAACGAGCTCCTATAGACCGATCTCGTTACTAAACACAGATGCTAAGCTACTATCTAAAGTTTTAGCTAGGAGGCTTTCACAGGTTATATCAACTATTATTCACTCAGACCAAAATGGCTTTATGCCAAAAAGGGGCACTCACCACAATCTGCATAGGTTATTTATTAACATTCAGTCTCCGGGGTGTGGGGCCCGCTCCATCCTGTCGCTGGATGCCACTAAGGCCTTCGACAGGGTGGAGTGGACCTTTCTCTGGGCGGTAATGAAAAAAATGGGCTTTGGCCCCAGATTTGTGGCGATGGTTCAGCTACTATATAGCTCCCCAACTGCTAGGATCAGGGTTAATGATACGATCACAGAGAGCTTCTCCCTAGGAAGAGGCACCCGTCAAGGCTGTCCTCTTTCACCTCTTCTTTTTAATATTTATATTGAACCTTTAGCGGCCAGCATAAGACAGGATCTGCAGGTGGCTGGCTTCTGTTTAATGGGGAAGCATGACCGTGTATCCCTCTACGCAGATGATATTTTGATTTTCCTCCAGCAAACAGAAACTACTCTCCCCCGTATAATGGATTTGGTTTGTTTTTTTTCTGCTCCGTCTGGCCTAGAGATCAATTGGGAGAAGACTGCTCTCCTTCCTATAGACGAGCTGCGAGGTAATTGGGATGATCAGCTAACTGTCTCTGAATCAATAAAGTACCTGGGGATTTCAGTTTCTGCCAAACCTTTGGAATATTTACAACTTAACTTGATTCCCCTGCTGATAAAGCTGAGGGCCAAATCCAAGATATGGCAAAAAATTCTGCATACGAGAGCTGATAGAATTTCTTTAATCAAAATGGTAGTACTGCCCCAGGTTCTTTATGTCCTGCGCAACTCGCCTGTATGGATCGCAGATAAGTACTTTAGACTAATTGAGCGGATGCTTAACGATCTACTGTGGGGGAGGAAGCGCGTCAGACTGAAGGCGCTCTACTTCTCTATGCCCTATAGTCAGGGAGGCCTTAACCTCCCTTACTTTAGGGGCTACTTCATGGCTTCTCAGCTTTGCCTTTTTAGTGATTGGGAGAATAGCCATTTCTGCAATAGAGTGGTGAAAGACTCAGGCTTTACGGATTTCTTTACTGTATTGGAGTCCGACTATCTATTAAATTCACAGATCGGGTATACACTTTTTTGCAGAATGGCTATAAAGACCTGGCGGGTCATCAGGAGCTGGTGTGGAGTTGAGGCATCGCTTATTTGTACCCCATTGTGGCATAACCTAAAGCTTGTGAATATAAGGGACTTGAAGTGCTGCCAGTATTGGAGGACGAAGAAAGTTCAGTATTTACATCAGGTGGTTAGTGGTGGACAAATTCTGTCCTCAAGGGAAATAGGGGAGAGGGCAGATATGGGTGAGGTGGCTTGGTATGCATATTTCCAATTGAGGTTTGCACTCTCTAGCACTTTGAATAGTCACCTTCTTTCTATAGATTCTCCTGAATTTTTACACAATCTTATTATTAAGAAAACTGCTACAAAAATCAAAATGTCATATTGTTATAGACACTTAATGAAACACTTTTTTATGGGTCTTCTTTCTCCAGGACAGAAGTCCTGGTCTTTGTTACTTTCAGAGGTGGGTCCCCCAGATTGGGAGACTATAGGGGAAAGCTTAAAATATGTTTCACACAATTTTAATCACACTGTTGTACAATTTAACATTCTGCACAAAATATATGTGACACCTATGTGGCTATATAGAAGAGGACTTAGGACCTCCTCTGATTGCCCACGCTGTGGCGACCCCGGGGCAGATCACCTACATCTGTTCTGGGATTGCCCGATGATGGGTAGTTATTGGAGATCAGTCCAGACCACCTTGGCTTGCAAACTGAATATGCTTGTTCCTTTGTCCCCCAGGATATGGGTCCTGGGAGACCTATCGGAGGTTAACTATCAGCCCATAAATCGCCAATTACTGATTAAGGTTATGTTCCTGGCCAGGCTTATTGTTGCGAGATTGTGGTTTAGCTCCACCACTCCAGATTGCGGTAACTGGATGGCTCTGGTTGAGAAGGTGAAAAACTACGAGAAGATTTTGTACAAACAAAGAGGAGCCTACTTAAAATGGATTGGTCTGTGGGAAGAGTGGGTTACGGTTTAATTAATTAACTAAAATTTTTTTTTTTTTTTTTTTTTTTTTTTTTTTCTTTCCTGCAAGGCTGGGAGGGGGGGGGGGGGGGTTGGGGCGGGTTGCGGATGATTTATATTATAAATGTCATGCTGATATGTATTTTTGTATTATAAATAAAATATGGAGATTAAAAAAAAAAAAAACTTCAGCACAGCCCGGGGTAAACGTCAGCAGGCCATTCTGAAACTCATATGTTTGGGGGACAGGCCCCACACCGCACAGGAGTTGTGGCGGGGTATAGAACAACAGACCGACGAGTGGTTGCTGCCGGTGAGCCTCAAGACCGGCCTGGTGGTGTGTGATAATGGGCGAAATCTCGTTGCAGCTCTGGGACTAGCCAATTTGACGCACATCCCTTGCTTGGCGCATGTGCTGAATTTGGTGGTGCAGAAGTTCATTCACAACTACCCCGACATGTCAGAGCTGCTGCATAAAGTGCGGGCCGTCTGTTCGCGCTTCCGGCGTTCACATCCTGCTGCTGCTCGCCTGTCTGCGCTACAGCGTAACTTCGGCCTTCCCGCTCACCGCCTCATATGCGACGTGCCCACCAGGTGGAACTCCACCTTGCACATGCTGGACAGACTGTGCGAGCAGCAGCAGGCCATAGTGGAGTTTCAGCTGCAGCACGCACGGGTCAGTCGCACTACAGAACAGCACCACTTCACCACCAATGACTGGGCCTCCATGCGAGACCTGTGTGCCCTGTTGCGCTGTTTCGAGTACTCCACCAACATGGCCAGTGGCGATGACACCGTTATCAGCGTTACAATACCACTTCTATGTCTCCTTGAGAAAACACTTAGGGCGATGATGGAAGAGGAGGTGGCCCAGGAGGAGGAGGAGGAGGAGGAGGAAGAGGGGTCATTTTTAGCACTTTCAGGCCAGTCTCTTCGAAGTGACTCAGAGGGAGGTTTTTGGCAACAGCAGAGGCCAGGTACAAATGTGGCCAGCCAGGGCCCACTACTGGAGGACGAGGAGGACGAGGATGAGGAGGAGGTGGAGGAGGATGAGGATGAAGCATGGTCACAGCGGGGTGGCACCCAACGCAGCTCGGGTCCATCACTGGTGCGTGGCTGGGGGGAAAGGCAGGACGATGACGATACGCCTCCCACAGAGGACAGCTTGTCCTTACCCCTGGGCAGCCTGGCACACATGAGCGACTACATGCTGCAGTGCCTGCGCAACGACAGCAGAGTTGCCCACATTTTAACCTGTGCGGACTACTGGGTTGCCACCCTGCTGGATCCACGCTACAAAGACAATGTGCCCACCTTACTTCCTGCACTGGAGCGTGATAGGAAGATGCGCGAGTACAAGCGCACGTTGGTAGACGCGCTACTGAGAGCATTCCCAAATGTCACAGGGGAACAAGTGGAAGCCCAAGGCCAAGGCAGAGGAGGAGCAAGAGGTCGCCAAGGCAGCTGTGTCACGGCCAGCTCCTCTGAGGGCAGGGTTAGCATGGCAGAGATGTGGAAAACTTTTGTCAACACGCCACAGCTAACTGCACCACCACCTGATACGCAACGTGTTAGCAGGAGGCAACATTTCACTAACATGGTGGAACAGTACGTGTGCACACCCCTCCACGTACTGACTGATGGTTCGGCCCCATTCAACTTCTGGGTCTCTAAATTGTCCACGTGGCCAGAGCTAGCCTTTTATGCCTTGGAGGTGCTGGCCTGCCCGGCAGCCAGCGTTTTGTCTGAACGTGTATTCAGCACGGCAGGGGGCGTCATTACAGACAAACGCAGCCGCCTGTCTACAGCCAATGTGGACAAGCTGACGTTCATAAAAATGAACCAGGCATGGATCCCACAGGACCTGTCCGTCCCTTGTCCAGATTAGACATTAACTACCTCCCCATAACCATATATTATTGGACTCCAGGGCACTTCCTCATTCAATCCTATTTTTATTTTCATTTTACCATTATATTGCGAGGCTACCCAAAGTTGAATGAACCTCTCCTCTGCCTGTGTGCTAGGCCTAAATATATGCCAATGGACTGTTGCAGTGGTGGCTGACGTGAAGCCTCATTCTCTGCTATGACATGCAGACTGATTCTCTGCTGACATGAAGACAGATTCTCTGTTACGGGACCTCCCTCCTCTGCCTGGGTGCTGGGCCTAAATATATGCCAATGGACTGTTGCAGTGGTGGCTGACATGAAGCCTGATTCTCTGCTATGACATGCAGACTAATTCTCTGCTGACATGAAGCCAGATTGTCTGTTACGGGACCTCTCTCCTCTGCCTGGGTGCTGGGCCTAAATTTATGACAATGGACTGTTGCAGTGGTGGCTGACGTGAAGCCTGATTCTCTGCTATGACATGCAGACTGATTCTCTGCTGACATGAAGCCAGATTGTCTGTTACGGGACCTCTCTGCTCTGCCTGTGTGCTAGGCCTAAATATATGCCAATGGACTGTTGCAGTGGTGGGTGACGTGAAGCCTCATTCTCTGCTATGACATGCAGACTGATTCTCTGCTGACATGAAGACAGATTCTCTGTTACGGGACCTCCCTCCTCTGCCTGGGTGCTGGGCCTAAATATATGCCAATGGACTGTTGCAGTGGTGGCTGACGTGAAGCCTCATTCTCTGCTATGACATGCAGACTGATTCTCTGCTGACATGAAGCCAGATTGTCTGTTACGGGACCTCTCTGCTCTGCCTGTGTGCTAGGCCTAAATATATGCCAATGGACTGTTGCAGTGGTGGCTGACGTGAAGCCTGATTCTCTGCTATGACATGCAGACTGATTCTCTGCTGACATGAAGCCAGATTGTCTGTTACGGGACCTCTCTGCTCTGCCTGTGTGCTAGGCCTAAATATATGCCAATGGACTGTTGCAGTGGTGGGTGACGTGAAGCCTCATTCTCTGCTATGACATGCAGACTGATTCTCTGCTGACATGAAGACAGATTCTCTGTTACGGGACCTCCCTCCTCTGCCTGGGTGCTGGGCCTAAATATATGCCAATGGACTGTTGCAGTGGTGGCTGACATGAAGCCTGATTCTCTGCTATGACATGCAGACTAATTCTCTGCTGACATGAAGCCAGATTGTCTGTTACGGGACCTCTCTCCTCTGCCTGGGTGCTGGGCCTAAATTTATGACAATGGACTGTTGCAGTGGTGGCTGACGTGAAGCCTGATTCTCTGCTATGACATGCAGACTGATTCTCTGCTGACATGAAGCCAGATTGTCTGTTACGGGACCTCTCTGCTCTGCCTGTGTGCTAGGCCTAAATATATGCCAATGGACTGTTGCAGTGGTGGCTGACGTGAAGCCTCATTCTCTGCTATGACATGCAGACTGATTCTCTGCTGACATGAAGCCAGATTGTCTGTTACGGGACCTCTCTGCTCTGCCTGTGTGCTAGGCCTAAATATATGCCAATGGACTGTTGCAGTGGTGGCTGACGTGAAGCCTGATTCTCTGCTATGACATGCAGACTGATTCTCTGCTGACATGAAGCCAGATTGTCTGTTACGGGACCTCTCTGCTCTGCCTGTGTGCTAGGCCTAAATATATGCCAATGGACTGTTGCAGTGGTGGGTGACGTGAAGCCTCATTCTCTGCTATGACATGCAGACTGATTCTCTGCTGACATGAAGACAGATTCTCTGTTACGGGACCTCCCTCCTCTGCCTGGGTGCTGGGCCTAAATATATGCCAATGGACTGTTGCAGTGGTGGCTGACATGAAGCCTGATTCTCTGCTATGACATGCAGACTAATTCTCTGCTGACATGAAGCCAGATTGTCTGTTACGGGACCTCTCTCCTCTGCCTGGGTGCTGGGCCTAAATTTATGACAATGGACTGTTGCAGTGGTGGCTGACGTGAAGCCTGATTCTCTGCTATGACATGCAGACTGATTCTCTGCTGACATGAAGCCAGATTGTCTGTTACGGGACCTCTCTGCTCTGCCTGTGTGCTAGGCCTAAATATATGCCAATGGACTGTTGCAGTGGTGGCTGACGTGAAGCCTCATTCTCTGCTATGACATGCAGACTGATTCTCTGCTGACATGAAGCCAGATTGTCTGTTACGGGACCTCTCTGCTCTGCCTGTGTGCTAGGCCTAAATATATGCCAATGGACTGTTGCAGTGGTGGGTGACGTGAAGCCTCATTCTCTGCTATGACATGCAGACTGATTCTCTGCTGACATGAAGCCAGATTCTCTGTTACGGGACCTCTCTGCTCTGCCTGTGTGCTAGGCCTAAATATATGCCAATGGACTGTTGCAGTGGTGGCTGACGTGAAGCCTCATTCTCTGCTATGACATGCAGACTAATTCTCTGCTGACATGAAGACAGATTCTCTGTTACGGGACCTCTCTCCTCTGCCTGGGTGCCGGGGCCTAAATATCTGAGAATGGACTGTTCCAGTGGTGGGTGACGGGAAGCCAGATTCTCTGCTATGGAACCTCTCTCCAATTGATTTTGGTTAATTTTTATTTATTTAATTTTTATTTTAATTCATTTCCCTATCCACATTTGTTTGCAGGGGATTTACCTACATGTTGCTGCCTTTTGCAGCCCTCTAGCTCTTTCCTGGGCTGTTTTACAGCCTTTTTAGTGCCGAAAAGTTCGGGTCCCCATTGACTTCAATGGGGTTCGGGTTCGGGACGAAGTTCGGATCGGGTTCGGATCCCGAACCCGAACATTTCCGGGATGTTCGGCCGAACTTCTCGAACCCGAACATCCAGGTGTTCGCTCAACTCTACTTATTAGTCGTTGTGTGATGAAGTACGAAAATTGCAGCCCTTTTTGTTGTGTATTAGTGGCAAAAGAAAATTATATTTGCCGTTCAGTGGTGCAGTTATATGTTCTAAAGCCCTTTTTGGCATGTATTAGTGGGTAGTGTTGGGCACGAATATTCGAATCGCGAATATCGGCACTTCGAGAATTCGCAAATATTTAGAATATAGTGATATGTATTTGTACTTTCGAATATTCTAGATTTTTTTTCATCTGAACCCATGATCCCTCCCTGCTTCTTGCTTGTGGGCCAATAAGAAGGCTGCAATGTCTTTGTCTGAGATTAGCAACATCCCTAGCAACCAATTAGAAAGTTGCCTACCCCTTTCTATATAAGAACCTCCCCAGCAGCCATATTTTCTAGTTTTTTTTTTTTTTTTTCCTTTAAGTTCTGAGAGGGAGCGCAGTGTCATTGCTGTGCTCTGTGCTTTCCTCTCATTACATTAGACAGATAGTTAGATAGCTGATATATATAATATAGATAGTTAGTGGGAGATAGTCAGTGCAGGTTAGATAGTGATATAGTGTAGGTTCTGTTGTCCATACATACATGCTACAGACATAGTGCTGTGATGTCACAACAATACATAGTGCACCAATCAGTAATATGTAGTCATAAATGTGTAAAATGTGAAGTTTCACATATTGCACCAAAATATTTGCATCATTAGTGCCGATTAGTGCAATCGCAAAGATATTGGAGCACTCTATCTGCATATAAAGCCATTTTTAATGTTCTGCTGTGCCAACCATTTTCTTCACTCTCAGGAAACTTCCAGCAGCTTGGAAAATGTAGCAAAAGTGATCCATGCCTGTATTGCGCGCTTCATTATGCAAATATTATATTACCGATTTTCACAATCGACAAAATAATCACAAATTCGCGAATATATGACGAATATTCTACAAAATATTCACAAAATATCACAAATTTGAATATTTCCCCTGCCGCTCATCACTGTTAGTGGGGAAAAAGAAAATGGGCTTATTAGCAGTAGTATGAGTACTTGAGAATGTACTAGCAGCCATTTTGACAGGGTCAGGGGACCCCATTCTTGTTGTGGATCCGACCTTGGTGGATAAATGTCTGATATGTAGATACCTCTATAAATAGGGGCGGATTGGCCATAGACTCTACAGGAAAATGTCCCCTTGGGCCGATGCCCAGGGGGCCACCTGAGCCCTCCTCATGGGCACCAGCCAGATAAGTAATTATCTGTCGCCTCCATAGTTAAAGGGAGTCCGTCACCTGACATCCCAGACATCCCTGTGTGCACTTTGTATCTGTATAAAACTTGGATAAGGGGTCACTCAAATATCAGGTAAACACACGATGATTTGTATCCACACTCGACTTTATATAATTGTGCGTAAAATATAACAATCTACAATAAAAAATGCAATTAAAACATATCATAAAACACATACAAAGAATGCTAAAATATAAACCGCTAGGTCCCAATATCTGTAAATGCTATGACCGCAATTAGGGGATTGGGTATCCCAATTAGCAATGCCGTCCAGTTTAAATCAAACTGTCGCTTGGAGCTGGAAAAGAGTCACTATTCCATCTGCACTCTTGAATATATCTGAAAAGGGAGTGCTATTTGATTATTACTTGAGTGTACGTTACCGCGTCTTTATCCGGTGATCGCCGGTTCTTTTATCTAGCATGGTATTCGTACCAGTTCTTCGGTTAGGTGAAGTCTCCCACTCCTCTGTACGGAGCACAGCGATGTAGCAGGAACTTTCTGCTGTGACCTTCCAGGACCTACGTGGCGTCCCACGTGGTTCACTGCTTGGTCATGTGCTGCTGACGTCTTCTGCACGGGGATTCAAATCACCTGTATCCGAATGTTTGATGAGTTTGTACGTGATCAAAGTTCAAAGTGTTGAAAGATACACACCAAATTAGTAATATTATGAAAACTCCTGGCTTCGATGATCCCTCACTGTTATTTTTTAACGCGTTTCGGGGGTGAGCCCCTTCTTCAGTGGTTTAAACAGTGGAGATAAAATGTCCTCTTTTATATAGTGTCCATACTTAAGACATGTGGGTTGGGACATTGGATTAAACAGGTGAGGGATATCTTGAAAACCAGGAAGACACAGTCTCAAGGATTGGAGCCTATCCTTTTATGTTATAAACTTCAGCTCCAAGCAACCTTGTATTGGCAGGTCTATATATGGAGAAATAATTCAGCAATGAAGTGTCATGGTGGTATAATGTGAGATCAAACCGGTCAAATAGTATATAAATAGTATACAGACCCTAAAATATGTAAAACAAGAAAAAACGCAAGTGTGGTTTTTGTGCGTTTTCAATGCGTTTTTTCAAGATTTTCCTAAAAATGGATCAGAATGATAAAACAGGATACATTTGTAAAATTTGATACCTTGTACACACTTAATACAACAATATATATATATATATATGTATTTTCACTCTTGTCTTCATTATGTCCATAAAATTGTATATAAAATTGTATATTCATGAATAGGACATGTTCTATTTTTTTCAGGATCGGAATTGGCGGACCCGGAAGTGCGGGTCCGCAATTCTGGATCGGGGCCGCAAGCCGTGCGGCCCCATAGAAATGTATTGGTCCGCAATTCCGTTCCGCAAAATGCGGAATGGAATTGTGGATGTGTGAATGGAGCCTTAAAGTGGAGTACAGACACAAAGTGCACACAGGGATGCCTGGGATGTCTCTGTAATCTTCTGTGGGGCAGTGCTCTTAGTTATGTTGGTAAAAAATTAGGTGACAGACTCCCTTTAATCAACGCCGGGGGTCGTCAAGTGTTGTGTACCTGGCTGGTGACCACAGGTGCTCTACTGATTCCTCTATTCAACTCTATTGCCATCCTGAGGCACCTGGAGTAGGAGGACATTCTGTGGCAGCTGGTGCCAGCCACCACAGAGGAGAAGCATCTGAGGAGGTACATTGTGGTTTTTAGTTCTGATGTGGCAGTTTATTGTGTTACACTGAGATATTTGCCTCTGCTGGGGCGGTATTTTGTGCCAGCATATGATAGTGCTGGCCCACCTACTTGCCTCGGCCCTGCTTTCTGTCAGTTTGGACCCTCCTACAACATGGGGCCATTTATAGTTTTTTTCCAGAGCCACTTTAGGTTCCCAATCCACCCCTGTCTATAAATGTATACATCTCCCAGGGAATGCACATACGTACACAATGAATGCAATGTGAATAAACCCTAATATACAGTATACACCCACCTATCTGTCTATGGGCACTTACTGTAGACGTGCACTTTTAGTAAACCTGAGTATAAGTACTTGAGTATGTTTCTTGTATCTTTTTTTAGTTTTGGAGAAGTATGTTGACATCATACAACATAGAAAATCTATAGGGGGTGCAAATGTTTAGACAGAGTTATAAATAATAGCTTCGATGAGATATAAAAAATAGCTGGTTTGTAGAAAAAGCCATGTTTTTCCATTAGTTTGTGTTACGGAGAGGCAGAGAGAGGCTAGAAACCATTTCCTGCTATGATTTCTTCAGTTTGTATACCTGCATTAAGCAGCTCTCTGCAGGCAGCTGAAGGGAAAGATGAAGAGCCTGAAACATCCCACATTTTTGAAAATATTTTCAAGGACACAGTAAGAGATTCACTGAAGTTGATGTTTTGAAAAGTAACCAGTAGTTATCATTCAATGCAGAGTTCAAATTCGTTTCCAAATAGTGTTTTCTTTTAAGTATAATGGAGTCATTTGTCCCTTACTCACATTATTCACATTTCTTACACCAGATGTCACTGTAAAGTCATTATGAAGTATAAAACTCACTACATACAAAGAGTTTACAAATCTTCAAAATAGCACTTAAAAAATGCCACAAAAACAGCAATAAAAAGCAGTATTACGGTATAACCATATATGACATAAATGCTTTAATTCTCCACAACAGGATTTTGTTTGTACAATTTGCAGCATTTACAGTACCAGCAAAGTGAATGAGATTTCGGAAAGTTCATCCACACACTGTGGAGAAAAGTCACAGCATACATCCATAGCATGTCAGTTGTTGCTGCGGGTTTTACTCACATCTTTTATCCAATGCAAGAACTAACAGTGGCAGAAGACCCACTGTGATGGTGATAGCGATGCAGCAAGAAAAAACAGCCTGTTTTGGACAGTTTTTGTGATGGTGATTTTTTACCTTATTCGCTGTGGAAAATCTTAAAGGGTTTCTACCACTTGAATATCACATATTTGGTGTTCAGACACTAGCGATTCGCTAGTGTCTGTTCTTGCCTACAAGCTAATTATCACATTAATCCGGGCTGCCGATACCTCAAAAAAAGCACTTATATCTTTATGCAAATGAGCCTCTAGGTGCTATGCAGGCGTTTTTCTAAGCACCTAGAGGCTCCGTCTACCTTGCATTTTGCCGCCCTGCGCCTCGCTCCAGCACGCCCATCTCTCACTGTAATCGATCCTCCCCCTGCTTCAGCCTTCCGAAATCCCGCGCCTGCGCCGTCCGTCGCGGCATTCGGAGGCATTCGGCGCAGGCGCAGTCAATGTCTGACCGCTTGCTGCTGGGCTTCGTCTGTCCCACGGAGCTCTGTGACGTCATCGGCGCAGGCGCAGTTGAAATGTCTGAGCAGGGAGCGGTCAGACATTGACTGCGCCTGCGCCGAATGCCTCCGAATGCCGCGACGGACGGCGCAGGCGCGGGATTTCGGAAGGCTGAAGCAGGGGGAGGATCGATTACAGTGAGAGATGGGCGTGCTGGAGCGAGGCGCAGGGCGGCAAAATGCAAGGTAGACGGAGCCTCTAGGTGCTTAGAAAAACGCCTGCATAGCACCTAGAGGCTCATTTGCATAAAGATATAAGTGCTTTTTTTGAGGTATCGGCAGCCCGGATTAATGTGATAATTAGCTTGTAGGCAAGAACAGACACTAGCGAATCGCTAGTGTCTGAACACCAAATATGTGATATTCAAGTGGTAGAAACCCTTTAAGGTGCCTAAGGATCCTATTAAGCTGAAACCCCACATGCAGTTTTTGATGCAGTTACAGGCAAAACTTAATTTAGACGGAATGGAAAATACATTTATTGACCCCAAAAAAACAAAAAAAAACACCAAGAAGGATTTGTTAAAATTGAATGAAACTTTATATTGGAATGTAATGATCTTTTTAGAGAGAAAGGATGTTTATTAGGGGAAAACTACAGGGAGTGCAGAATTATTAGGCAAATGAGTATTTTGACCACATCATCCTCTTTATGCATGTTGTCTTACTCCAAGCTGTATAGGCTCGAAAGCCTACTACCAATTAAGCATATTAGGTGATGTGCATCTCTGTAATGAGAAGGGGTGTGGTCTAATGACATCAACACCCTATATCAGGTGTGCATAATTATTAGGCAACTTCCTTTCCTTTGGCAAAATGGGTCAAAAGAAGGACTTGACAGGCTTAGCAAAGTCAAAAATAGTGAGATACCTTGCAGAGGGATGCAGCACTCTTAAAATTGCAAAGCTTCTTAAGCGTGATCATCGAACAATCAAGCGTTTCATTCAAAATAGTCAACAGGGTCGCAAGAAGCGTGTGGAAAAATAAGGCGCAAAATAACTGCCCATGAACTGAGAAAAGTCAAGCGTGCAGCTGCCAAGATGCCACTTGCCACCAGTTTGGCCATATTTCAGAACTGCAACATCACTGGAGTGCCCAAAAGCACAAGGTGTGCAATACTCAGAGACATGGCCAAGGTAAGAAAGGCTGAAAGACGACCACCACTGAACAAGACACACAAGCTGAAACGTCAAGACTGGGCCAAGAAATATCTCAAGACTGATTTTTCTAAGGTTTTATGGACTGATGAAATGAGAGTGAGTCTTGATGGGCCAGATGGATGGGCCCGTGGCTGGATTAGTAAAGGGCAGAGAGCTCCAGTCCGACTCAGACGCCAGCAAGGTGGAGGTGGAGTACTGGTTTGGGCTGGTATCATCAAAGATGAGCTTGTGGGGCCTTTTTGGGTTGAGGATGGAGTCAAGCTCAACTCCCAGTCCTACTGCCAGTTTCTGGAAGACACCTTCTTCAAGCAGTGGTACAGGAAGAAGTCTGCATCCTTCAAGAAAAACATGATTTTCATGCAGGACAATGCTCCATCACACGCGTCCAAGTACTCCACAGAATGGCTGGCAAGAAAGGGTATAAAAGAAGAAAATCTAATGACATGGCCTCCTTGTTCACCTGATCTGAACCCCATTGAGAACCTGTGGTCCATCATCAAATGTGAGATTTACAAGGAGGGAAAACAGTACACCTCTCTGAACAGTGTCTGGGAGGCTGTGGTTGCTGCTGCACGCAATGTTGATGGTGAACAGATCAAAACACTGACAGAATCCATGGATGGCAGGCTTTTGAGTGTCCTTGCAAAGAAAGGTGGCTATATTGGTCACTGATTTGTTTTTGTTTTGTTTTTGAATGTCAGAAATGTATATTTGTGAATGTTGAGATGTTATATTGGTTTCACTGGTAAAAATAAATAATTGAAATGGGTATATATTTGTTTTTTGTTAAGTTGCCTAATAATTATGCACAGTAATAGTCACCTGCACACACAGATATCCCCCTAAAATAGCTAAAACTAAAAACAAACTAAAAACTACTTCCAAAAATATTCAGCTTTGATATTAATGAGTTTTTTGGGTTCATTGAGAACATGGTTGTTGTTCAATAATAAAAATAATCCTCAAAAATACAACTTGCCTAATAATTCTGCACTCCCTGTATATAACTGAGAGAAGGCTCCAGTACCCTCTTGGGCCGTCTCTAGGCTTGTTACAAGATGAGATGTGGTTGGGCATGCAGGTTCTGTATGGTATCCTGGTGAACATTTGCCCACAGATGTTGCAGCTGGGCTTGTAGGTCCTGCATAGTCATAGATTACCAAAGCTGGTGTCCCAGCTCGTCCCACAAATGCTCGATTGGCAAATCAAGAAAGTGTTGGAGATATCTAGTGAAGATATTCCTTGCAAACCCTTGCTGTATGTGGGCGAGCATTATCCTGCTTAAAAATGCCATTTGAAAGCCCTGCCATGAGCTGCAACACGTGTGGCCGCAGGATGTCCTGCACATATCACTAAGCTGTTAGTGTCCCTCATATCACTACTAGAGGTGAACAACTATCATATGCGAGGGTTCCCCAGATCATCACACCAGCAGTTGGGACAGTATGTCACTCAACAGCAAAGGCAGGATTGGGGTGCTCATCACCAGGCCTCCATACTTTTTTTTTATTACTTTTATTTTCAAAAAAGATAATAAAATTACAATGTACCAATTCGTTGTCGGAATTCAAAAATACATACAGTGCAAAAAGTGAGTACAGTACATCTTAATCTCATCCTATGTTATTTTTATCAAAAACTTGTGTGATTAAATGTATCCCATGTTTTTCCCAATATTTAGGATCACCCATTTGCATGATTTGAGGTAGATGTACATTCCTCCACAAGGGGGTATACTGGACCGATTGGGATACTCCAACCGCACATCTAACTTGTTGCCAGATGTGCTCAAGCATTCTACTAAAAGGATTTGTTATTATTTTCTTCTCAATGGGGCCCTTTTCGAGGATGGGAAAAGGATCATCCCAAGGTCCGCAGTGCTCCCCAAAAATATTAATTCGTTAAAAAGGGACTCCAATTTATTAAAGAACTTATCTTCTACTGCTATCAGACATGCATTTAACACATATAGTAACATTGGTAATAATGTCATTTTTATGAGAGCGATACGGTTAATTTGTGACAGGGGTAGTCTTAGCCATACTCAAATTTTTTCGGTGACCTTAGCTATTATTGGAAGAACATTCAATTTCTTATAGTCCTCCAGTTTGGTTCCAATATGGATACCCAGATATATTAAAGATTCTGATGGGCTCAACATATTGACCCGAGAATTATAATCCGGTGGGACAGGAAATTTTAATGGGAGGAACTTTGATTTTTTTCCCAATTTATCTCATATCCAGATAAACATCCAAATTCATCTATACTTTCCATAACCCTGGGCAAGTTCCTATACCCTCCCCCCAGAAAGAGTAAAGTGTCGTCCGCATATAGGCTTATTTTATCGGCTGCTCCCTCACATCCGAAACCCTGTATTTCCTCATCTGCTCTAATCTTACATGCCATTGGTTCCAAAAACAGTGCGAAAAGTAAGGGGGGGGAGGGGGAATCCCTGTCGTGTTCCCCGGGTCAATGGAAAGAGAGGCGAATACTCCCCATTAACCCGAACCCTGGATACTGGGTTCCGATACAAAATATGAACCCATCTGGAGAAATATTCGCCCGTGACATCACTCTCCAGGAAGGGCCACTCCACCCTGTCAAACGCCTTAGCAGCGTCAAGAGACAGGATGGAGCAGTCCTCCCCTCCCCCCCCCATCTGAATATTCAGAAAGGCCCTCCTTATATTATCCTGTATACTCCTTTTAGGGATAAACCCAGTTTGATCTGCATGGACAATCTTGTGAATAACAGCTTTTAATCTGTTGGCCAACAGTTTTGCTAGGATTTTATAATCTGTGTTCAACAGAGAGATGGGGCGATAGGACGTAACTGACAACGGGTCTTTTCCCTTTTTGGGGATCATTGTAATAGTTGCTTCCATCCATGAAGGGGGCAGGGAACCCAGTATCCATGATTGATTTAATACTTCCAACATTTGGGGCAAAATAATTCCCTCATGTTTTTGGTATACTTCAAATGGGAAACCGTTCAGCCCTGGGGACGTATTACCTTTAATAGTTTTTAGCGTATTCTGTAGCTCACTCAGTTGGATTGGTCTATTCAGCCATTCTATATCTTGTTGGTCAAATTCTGGGATCTTTATGTTGTTTAAATATGGATCTATTTTTACTCCCTGGTCCATAGGACCAGCCTGGTATAGCGCGGAAAAATATTGCCTGAATTCACCTAGAATATCGTCCGTGTCTCTTAAGATGTCTCCTGCCTCTGTCCTAATTCCATTAATATTGTTGCTTCCCCTTTGATTTTTTACTATTGTGGATAGTAATCTGCTCGGTTTACCGGATTCGCTAAAGGTCCTCAACCCCGAAAAAAACATTTTATTCTGTGCTTTTTTATATAAATATTGTTTATATTCATCTTGTGCTTTTTTTAATTGAAGTTGTTTATCTGGGGTATTTATCTGCACAATCTCATTCATTATCTGATTGAGCGTGCCTTCTGTTTCCTAATTTCTGTTTCCTAATTTTATATGAATATATACCTCGAAGGTATGCCTTGAGCGAATCCCAAACCATGTGTATATGTGTTGAGTTAATGTTGTCGCTCCAAAAAAGCTTTATTTCCTCATTAATCTTATCCACGTCCTTTATTAATGTTATCCAATGGGGGTTGAGTTTAAAAATTCTATTCTCCTTAAGTTTGTTATAACTATCCACTGTTACAGTGACCGGTGAGTGATCGGAAATACCATGGCTTTCATAGTTCATTTTTTTAACCCTATTGATGAGCCCGGGGCTGGCGACGGCAAGATCAACTCGTGACATGGACCTATATGTATTACTAAAGCATGAATATACTTGTTTATTACCGTACAGAGATCGCCATATATCCACCAATCCCATTTCTTTACTTATTCTAAATAGTAACGTATTTGGGCTACTATTTTGTTCATAATTAGTTATGGTAGATATCCTATCTATTTTAATGTCCATGACAGAGTTGAAATCGCCCACCACCAGCACCGAGCATTCAAGCAATTATACTCCTTTGACCCTGCCACTTGCAGTGAAGAAAAATATATCGGCCCTTTTGAGCTATTAGTTGTTTTTATTTTTTGTCACAAGTTAGTGGAATATAGACTTTGTAAGAAAAAAAAAAAAAAAAACATTTCCCGCTAACTTGTGACAAAAAATAAAAACTTCCATGAACTCACTATGCCCATCAGCTAATACCTTAGGGTGTCTACTTTCCGAAATGGGGTCATTTGTGGGTTTTTTCTACTGTCTGGGCATTGTAGAACCTTAGGAAACAAGACAGGTGCTCAGAAAGTCAGAGCTGCTTCAGAAAGTGGAAATTCACATTTTTGTACCATAGTTTGTAAACGCTATAACTTTTACCCAAACCATTTTTTTTTTTTACCGAAACATTTTTTTTAATCAAAGACATGTAGAACAATAAATTTAGAGGAACATTTATATATAGATGTCTTTTTTAATTTTTTTATTTTACAACTGAAAGTGAAAAATTTCATTTTTTTGCAAAAAATTCGTTAAAGTTCGATTAATAACAAAATTTTTTTTAAAATGTTAGCAGCAATGAAATACCACCAAATGAAAGCTCTATTAGTGAGAAGAAAAGGCGGTAAAATTCATCTGGGTGGTAAGTTGCATGACCGAGCAATAAACGTGTAGTGCAGAATTGTAAAAAGTGGTCTGGTCATTAAAGGGTTTCTACCACCAGAAATACTATTATGTAGCTACCTGACATTAGCGATGCACTAATGTCAGCACTACATAACAGTATGTTTCTAACAGTAGTTCCTGCAGCCGTTTTTGTTAAAAACGTACTTTTATAGATATGCTAATGAGCCTCTAGGTGCTATGTGGGAGTCATTAGCACCTAGAGGGCTCCGTCCACTAACCATTTCAGCCGCCCATCGCGTCCCTCCAGCCCGCCCCGCTCCTGTTGATTGACGTGAAACTTCTCAGTATAGAGTACCAATTCCTAGAGGCTCATTAGCATATCTATAAAAGTATGTTTTTAACAAAAACGGCTGCAGGAACTACTGTTAGAAACATACTGTTATGTAGTGCTGACATTAGCGCATCGTTAATGTCAGGCAGCTACATAACAGTATTTCTGGTGGTAGAAACCCTTTAAGGGTGTTTAAGCTAGGGGGGCTGGTTAAAAATGTAAAAAGAAATTTAAAAATGGAAAAATAATAATGCCAAAAGCTCAACCCTATATATAAATGAAAGCAGCAAGTAAGTTATACAGAACTCAGAGTTAGTGTGGAGCGAGCATGCTCGGCCAAACACTAGTTCGACTCCAGCATCGCTATGCTCGGCGCATCACAGGGTTCAGCCGATCACTGTGTGTGCTCGAGTGCGATGCTCGAGTCAGTGTATTTAAATCAAATTTAGCCCCTATTTCTATGCAGAAGATCGCTGTACAGTGAGGGAATCCCTCAGTGTGAGTCTGCGGCTTAGGAGTCCCTGCTCTGACTCCATATATAGCTATATCCATATATGGAGTCAGTGCTTAGGGACACCCCGGTGTATTCAAATCTAATTTAGCCTGTATTTCAGAAAAGTTTCTGCTGGGATTTGAACTCATGACCTTCTGCATTAGAGGCAAGGCACTTAAAGAGGACCTTTCATCGGTCCAAACATCATGTAAGATCATTATCCCTGGGTGCCGCTCCTTTCGCCCGCTGTGTCCTCCGGCATCTTCACTGAATTGGTTCTACTAGGCAGAGTCTGCCCTGTTTCACCCTGGGCGTTCCTTTTCCAAGGCTGTAGCGCTGTCCATTCTCAGCGCAGAGCTCACAGCCTGGAAGAAAAAAAACTCCCAGGCTGTGAGATTTGCGCTGCGATTGGACAGCGCTGCAGTCTGAGAGAAGGAACGAAAGGGTGAAACAGGGCAGACTCCGCCTAGTAGAACCAATTCAGTGAAGATACCGGAGGACACAGCGGGCGAACGAAGTGGCGCCCAGGGACAATAGTAAGTGCAGTGAGATCTCTGGGCACCGCTCTATGTAGCCTGATAATTATCTTACAATGTTTGGACCGATAAAAGATCCCCTTTAACCACTCAGCTATAATATCTGCATGGGGGTGCTTGGGGGAATTACATTTGCTTGGCTGCTCAGTAGAACACCCAAGCATTGCGAAGTGTTGTACTTGAGCATACAAGTACTTTGGTGTTGATGTTTTTGAGTTGGTGGTGGAAAGGGCTTGGATGTGCGGTCAGAAGGAAAGGGCAGAATACAAGGTCACTCCAAGGCAGCGGACTTGGTTGACCGGGGATAGTGTGCAGCCATTGATCGTGATAGATAGGTCTGTTGGGGGGTTTAAGCAAGATGGGGGAAAGATGATGAATTCAGTTTTATCCATGTTGAGTTTTAGAAAGCGAAAGGCAAACTACTGTCTCAAGAGGTTGATGAAGAGGATGAGACACAGTTGTCAATCACTGAGGTTGTGGTTAGGTCAACAAATCAGGAGAATGATTAGAGTGAGGAAGTGGAAGAGGAGGTGGTGGACAATGGGGTCACTGACCCAACCTGGGAAGGTGGAAAGCCGAACAAGGATAGCAGTACAGAGGAGGAGGGATCTGCAGCACCACAACAGAAACATAGAAACAGAATGTGTCGGCAGATAAGAACCATTTGGCCCACCTAGTCTGCCCAATATACTGAATACTATGAATATTCCTTGGCCCTATCTTATATGAAGGATGGCCTTATGCCTGTCCCATGCATGCTTAAACTCCTTCACTGTATTTGCAGCTACCACTTCTGCATGAAGGGTATTCCATGCATCCACTACTCTCTCAGTAAAGTAATACTTCCTGATATTACTTTTAAACCTTTGCCCCTCTAATTTAAACCAATGTCCTCTTGTAGCAGTTTTTCTTCTTTTAAATATTCTCTCCTCTTTTACCTTGTTGATTCCCTTTATGTATTTAAAAGTTTCTTTCATATCCCCTCTGTCTTGTCTGTCTTCCAAGCTATACATGTTAAGGTCCTTTAACCTTTCCTGGTAAGTTTTATCCTGCAATCCATGTACTAGTTTAGTAGCTCTTCTCTGAACTCTCTCCAAAGTAGCAATATCCTTCTGGAGATATGGTCTCCAGTACTGCGCACAACACTCCAAATGAGGTCTCACTAGTGCTCTGTAGAGCGGCATGAGTACCTCCCTCTTTCTACTGGTAATACCTTTCCCTATACACCCAAGCATTCTGCTAGCATTTCCTGCTGCTCTATGACATTGTCTGCCTACTTTTAAGACTTCTGAAATAATGACCCCTAAATCCATTTCCTCAGATACTGAGGTTAGGACTGTATCACTGATTTTATATTCTGCTCTTGGGTTTTTACGCCCCAGGTGCATTATCTTGCACTTATCAAGATTAAATTTTAGTTGCCAGATTTTTGACCATTCATTTAGTTTTCCTAAATCCTTTTCCATTTGGTGTATCCCTCCAGAAACCTCAACCCTGTTACAAATCTGTGTGTCATCAGCAAAAAGACACACCTTTACATTGAGGCTTTCTGCAATTTCGCTGATAAAGATATTAAAGAATATGGGTCCCAGAACAGATCCCTGAGGTACCCCACTGGTAACAAGACCATTGTCTGAATATACTCCATTGACTACAACCCTCTGTTGTCTGTCCCTCAGCCATTGCCTAATGCATTCAACAATATGGGAGTCCAAGCGCAAAGACTGCAATTTATTGATAAGCCTTCTATGTGGGACAGTATCAAAAGCCTTACTAAAGTCTAGATAAGCAATGTCTACTGCACCTCCGCCATCTATTATTTTAGTCACCCAATCAAAAAAAAAATCAATAAGATTAGTTTGACGTGATCTCCCTGAAGTAAACCCATGCTGTTTTTCATCTTTGAATCTATGGGATTTTAGATGTTCCACAATGCTCTCCTTGAGTATGATTTCCATTAATTTCCCCACTATTAATGTCAGGCTTACTGGCCTATAGTTGCCCGATTCCTCCCTACTACCTTTCTTGTTAATGGGAACATTTGTTAATTTTGAATCTTCTGGGACGACTCCTGTTACCAGTGATTGGTTAAATAAATCTGTTAATTGTTTTGCTATTTCACCGCTAAGCTCTTTTAATAGCTTTGGGTGTATCCCATCAGGCCCCTGTGAATTATTTGTATTATTTTAGACAGCTGACTTAGAACCTCTTCCTCTGTAAAGACACATGCATCAAAAGATTCATTAGTCTTCCTTCCTAACTGAGGTCCCTTTCCTTCATTTTCCTTTGTAAAAACTGAACAGAAGTATTCATTGAGGCAGTCAGCTAGTTCTTTATCTTCTTCCATATACCTTCCTTCTTTTGTTTTTAATTTGGTAATTCCTTGTTTTACTACAATAAAACTACTTCAATGGCACTCTGTGTGTTCCACTAAAGTGTGGCAGCGGTATCGCAGCAGAACCGCAATATCTGCTGCACTAAAGGAGGTACTAAATGTATAATAGTAGCGATACCGCACTCTGTATCTATTATCACCTTTTTTCACTGACTGAGCTCATTTCTCTTCTGCCTGTGCTTTAGAAGCTCTTATAACTTGTTTTGCCTCTCTCTGCCTAATCTTATAAATTTGCCGGTCATCCTCGTTTTGGCTTTCTTTATAATTACTAAATGCTATCTTTTAGTTTTTAATGATTTTGGCCACTTCTGCTAAGTACCACAGTAGCCTCTTCCATTTTTTTGCTTTTACTGACAAGCCTAATGCAATTATCTGTTGCCTTAAATAGGGCCACTTTTAAGTTGTCCCATTTCTCCTGGACTCCATTGAAACTGTTCCAATCTGATAGAGACTTGTATACCACTAATCTAATTTTAGAAAAGTCAGTTTTTCTAAAATCTAAAACTTTTGTTTATGTGTGGTGTGACTGTACTTATAGTAAACCACACTGACTGGTGATCACTAGATCCCAAGCTTTCCCCTACAGTAATATCAGATACCAAATTCCCATTTGTGAATACTAAATCTAAAATGGCCTCCTTTAGGGTTGGCTCCTCAACTACTTGCTGTAGAGAAAATCCCAGTAGGGAATTTAGAATATCTGTACTCCTAGCAGAACTAGCTATTTTGGTTTTCCAGTTTACATCAGGAAGATTAAAGTCTCCCATAATGATAACTTCCCCTTTCAATGTCATTTTAGCTAGTTCCTTAACTAGTAGATCATCTAATTCTTTGACTTTGCTAGGTGGTCTATATAGCAAGCATTTGTAGACCAGACTCTGAGGTTGTCATTTCTATATAGCACCCGATGACGAGTGTTCGGCTCATTTGTAGTCAGAGAGAGCTGAGTATAGGAAGGGACAGTGTTGGGAGTGTAATTGAATATTATTTCTGTACAAAAACATGGCAGAGACCCAATAGTCTGCACTAAATTGCTCAGTGTTAGGGAGAGCTGTGCATAGGAAGGGACAGACAGTGTAGGGAGTGTAATAGGAAGATTTTTATACAAAAAACTTTTCAGAGACCCAGAAGTCCTTTTAAGGACTATTGTGTGTGACAGCAGCAATATATATTTTTAACGCATCCTGCGCAAAATGCTGTGCAATAGGCCGCTGCAGACAGTTAAATTACTCACGCCACATCTCCTATGTAAATTGTGCGTATCCCTAAAATATCAGTGATATCCAGTGCACTTTTTCCGTAGACTGTGTCCACTGCGGACAGTTAAATTATCCACACCACATCTGTTTAAAGTGTGCGCATCCCTAAAATATCAGTGCCATGCAGTGCTTTTTTTCCCGTAGTCTGTGTCCGCTTCTGACAGTGACCTTACCAGGCCCACATCTGCTGTGTAACGTGTGTGCTTCAAAATTTATCTGTGACATAACATTTCATTTTTAAATAGACAGTGTCCCCCTCTGAGAATCGCGATTGGGTAATTTCAGCGCCCCCTTGCCTTCCTTGGATGTGGTAGCCGTTTCTCAGGCTCCCTCTCCGGAATCGAACACTGATTCTTCGTTAACCTGTGGTCACCATGTTAGACGCATAAAAGAACATCAAAAGTTAATAGTACAGACATCCAAATGGATCATCAATGTTACGGGGACGTGCGATCAGGCAGAAGTCATCTAGAGTCAACAAAGCTGCAGCAGACCCTCGCCCATAATGTTTGCGATGGTCAGCTCATCTTCAGGCCCTCAACCATAACTTTTTTGATGGTCAACTAAGCAGCAGGCACTCTCCCATAAGAGTCTGGTCAACACAATCCTCACCACCGGGGGTCACGGAACTAATAAGCGCGGAGGAGTCTCGTTGGTTATCGGAATTAACAAGACACATCGCTCCACCAACTTAGTACGGCCATGCACCACCACCCACAGAATCGAGAAAGAGCTATCAAACTTTCAATTCTTTCCGTGTCCGAGCCGGGTGAGGTTTGCTGTGTTGAGTCAAATTATGCCGCAGGCTCCACTCCTAGTGGTGCCCTTCCGTCAATTAAGTTTCAGCTTTGCAACCATACTCCCCCGGAACCCAAAGACTTTTGTTTCCCGGAAGCTGCTCGGCGGGTCATGGGAATAACTCTGCCGGATCGCCTGTCGGATTGTCTTCGGACCTCCGATTTTCGTTGTTGATTGATGAAAACATTCTTGGCCAATACTTTTACTGTGGTTCGTCTTGCGCCGGTCCACGAATTTTACCTCTAGCGGTGCAATACGGATATCACCGGACGTCCCTCTTAATCATGGCCCCAATTCCGAAAATCAACAACATTTTTGGCTGAACTTGCACTTTATATACAAGTAAATATACAGGAAAGAATGTTTCCTAACAATTTTTCCTCTAAAATTGATTTCATCTTCGGTTTTGTGCTTATTACTGTCAGTCTGTAAATGTTGCATACTAATCGGACAACATCGTTCCCAGCAGCGACCTGGGAGTCCAAGATGCATCCAGACATCCTCCCTATGCTGTTCCCGAACCAGTTAGATGGTGTTTCCATCATTTTCTGACCTTTTCCTATGAACCAGGCACCCTCCCCTCTTCAGAGCAGGGGGTCCTTGGTTTAATGATCGGGTTCTCTCATTGACTTCCATTATACCGAGCACCCGAGCATCCCGATATGTTCGGCCAGAGCACCCGAGCACTTAGGTGCTTGATCAACACTAGTTTTCAACCAAGTATTAGAAATGAACATTTTATCAACAATTATTTAATTTGTCCAATGGTTGCTAAGCTGTTCTATACCTGTGTGCTGTGTTCTATCTTTGATTCAATTTGCAGCAAAGCCAAACCGTCCGCTGCCATCTTGCTTGAAGATCTTGCACAAAATTCCATGCATTGTGACATATGATATCACCACGCTGGCCGACATGATGGCTTCATCATGGGCTACGTGAGATTTTGCGCCGATCTTGAATCAAGATGGCGACAGCCGGCCCGTTGCAAGCAAATGGATGAGGAAAGTATGATTTTTTTGTTTTAAATTTAACACTCTCTTATTACTATCAAATGCAGCGATCAGCTATGAAAGTGGCATTTGAGGGGTACAATGATGGGGAGCTGCACAATCGTTGCTTCCTCTCATTACACCCACTAGTTATGAAGAAATGCACTTTGTGACTAAGTAATGAGTCGCAAATCTATTTTTTTTGTAAAACTCTGCGAATTAGCCAAATAGAATTTTAGAATACTTCGCTCATCTCTAGTTCTGACTAATGAAGTACCAAATCATGACCTATCCGGTTCTGATCTGGGGCACAGTGCTCTATTTAATCCCCTTCCTGGCCAGATCCCATTGCCAGGTATAAGTTTTCACTCCCTAGCTGTGCTCCCAGTTCTGTGTGCGTTTGGATTGCTTATTGGATTGCCCTCTGCTTGCCTTTGACTGCTGTCTCGTGATTTGGTACTGTGTTTCCTGTCTGGTTCTGACCTCAGCGGCTATTCTGACTACCATCTGTCATCTGATTTGGTATTGCATTGTCTGCCCGCGTCCGACACCCATTCCTGTACAATTTCCTCTTTTGTGTAGTTTCTTCCCTGTATGTGTGTCAGTCCTGTACCTAGCAGAGTAGGGACCGTCCACCAGTTGCAGACTTGCCATCTAGAGCTTGCACTGCAAGTAGGCAGGGAAAGCGTGCTGTGTTCTAGTTATGGCTCACTTCCTGTGTGTTCTTGCCTACTTTCATGACACATGTTTTTTCTACATTTACAATTCTACTGGCTTAAGAGCTGAAATCTCTAAAATGTGTTCTAGTAAGGCTGGAATTGCATCTAAAATGATCAGTTTTGCTTAGTTTATGTTAGTTCCATTAGGTTCCAGTTATGTTTTATAGAGAAAGTTGTCAATTTCTGTGGCTCTAGTCCAGTCTTGGTACTGATGTTTGTTTATAGGCAGTAGCATTGACATGTTGGTATATAGCATGTGATCCCTGCAGTCAATCACTGTCCTCGGTAGTTTACCACTGAGGACAACGATTAGCTTCAGCCACGATGTTCCATACACCTGCACATCACTGTGCACCTTACCGACACTGTGATGTGCACAATGTCCTGTAAGTGGGAGTATGTGACTCTCCCATACAACCACTATATGGGCTCCAGTGGTCACATGCTACAAACCAACAAGTCACTGTGTACGTCCCGTGATGTGCAATGTATGTTAACTGGAATAGCAGGACTAGACCAGCATTGCAGAGAATGTCACTGGAGAAAGGGGTGAGTATAATATGATTTTGTACTGTAAGCAAGATTGTTAAAATGTTTTTATTATCTTATTCATCTCCTTTAAAAAGAACTTGTCCCTCAAAATGCATTGCAATACATAATGTTATAGAGCAGGAGGAGCTGAGCAGATTGATATACATTTTTGGGGAAAAGATTTGGTAAAACTTGTAATTTTTGCATTTAAACCTCTGCTCTTTCAAAATATAAAACTGCCCCTGTGCACAGCGATCAGGGACTAACAGCTGTCTCTGTATACAAACTTACACAGAAAATGCTATCATCCACTGATAAGATGGCCTCCATGTACAACACAGCTCAGAAAGAGCAGAGATTTAAATGTGTATATATAAATGTTCCTGAAAACTCTGGTCATGCAGATCAGTAATACAAATGTGTGCATGAGCCCTCAATGGTCTTGTAGTGTATTTTGTTCTAGTCACCTCTTTTAATTTTTCAGCTAATAATGAGTAAGATGCAGAATTAGGCCTCATGCACTTGACCCACAAAAAACACATCCTCAAAAAACATGGATGACATCTGTGTGCATTCCATATTTTGTGGAACGGAACTGCTGGCCCCTAATAGAACAGTCCTATCCTTGTCCGTAATGTCAGTAATAGGACATGTTCTATCCCAGTGATGGCTAACCTTGGCACTCCAGCTGTGGTGAAACTACGACTCCCAGCATGCTCCATTTATTTCTATAGAGTTTTGAGAGCAGCCAAGCAAGGGGGGCATCTTGGGAGTTGTAGTTTTACCACAGCTGGAGTGCCAAGGTTAGCCATCACTGTTCTATCCTTTTGCGGAACAGAAATACGGACATGCGTAAACAGAATGCACACAGACTACCTTCCGTTTTTTTTGCAGACCCATTGAAATTAATGATTCTGTATACAGTGCGCAAAAACGGAACGGACGCGGAATGAAAATACGTTTGTGTGCATGAGGCCTTAGACAAATGTATTTTCAGCGCCGATCATTTCACAGTTTACAGGTTTCCTTTCAGGGAGGGTAAAATGCGTCACCCTTAACATGAAATGCCTCTTTAGCATAGTGTAGTAATATGAATTAAACAGGTATGTTTCCTTTATGTGCTGACTTCTCTTTCCAAAGGTTTAATCATGTAAAAATGAATTCAACACTGTGATCGTTATTCAGGTGGAAATACTTTCCACAGCAAGACAGCTTGTTAATGTAATGCTATGATAAATCTCCAATTTGGTGTCTGAATTTCCTATTCATTTGAAAGCTACAAAGTGGAGATCTAATTAGCAGAAATGTATGGCCCTGGGGACAACAAGCCTTTACTCCCAGCCCTACAAAGAGTTCACAGGATACGTTTGGAACAAAATAGTACTTACCAGTTTTATTTAGATTGATTGACTTTGATATATCATTTCCTTAAACCGAGATAAATAGAGAAGCAGCATAGAATTTGTCTAGAAAAAACAAATATTGTGTGTGTGGCAATGTTTTCTGTTCATTCTAGGTTATTAAAGCAAGCTGTTGGTAATTTAAAATTGCACATATTTAACTGAAATTGACGGGATGAATTTAAAAGAAAGGCAAAATGCACATTTCATTGCAGAATCTTACTACTTAGTTGGAATGCATGCATTTCACTATGTGTCCTGGCTAGGAGATGCTTTTCATGTTGCATTAGGGCAGTAACACCCAGCATTTTTTATCTAAATTAGGCTACATGCACACCGTGGGCCCCCCTGTGGCTGTATTGCAGCCCGCATACAGCGGGTCCGCAATACACGGGCATCGGCCGTGTGCAATCACTGAGATGCGGAACGGAGGCATGGATCGGAACCCCACGGAAGCACTATGGAGTCCTTCCGTGGTGTTTGTGGCCGTGCCTCCGCACCACAAAAAAGTAGTGCATGCACTACTTTTTTGCGGTGCGGACCGTCTGATGCAGATCGTGGACCCCATTCAAGTGAATGGGTCCGCGATCCGCATGTAGCTGCCCCACAGTCTGGACCGGGATTTGCGGTCCGCAGCATGGGCATGGAGCCCTTACGTTCGTGTGCATGTAGCCTTAGCCTGGCTTGGGTTTGTTAGGTTAAAAGGAATGTCCAGAATTAGAAAAACAGGAATACGTTCTTCCTAAAAGAGTGCCACGCCTTTTCACTGGTTCAGTGTGGTATTGCAGCTTAGCTGTATTCACTTCAGTTTAAATTAGCTGGAATGCAAGACGCAACCCAAGCAGTAATTTTTTTCTAATTTTACACAATGCCTTAAACATAAAGTAAACTTTTACTTTCAGTCCCCAAAAATAATTATGGCCACATGACAACCAGAGTTGCTTGAGGATCTCCACTTGTTAAATAGCTGCATAGTGAATTTAGAAAAGCTATAAATCACCAGTCTCAGCCTTTCATACATGAACGCCCTAAGGAACCTTAAAGGGAACCAGTCGCCTCAAAAATGCATCTACACCCTCCAGCAGTACCTCATAGTAGCCCGCAGTCTGATAATAATCATATGTTTCATCCTGTTGTCCGATGCTGCATAAGCTCAAAAACCACAGTTTTATTCTCCGTCAGCACTATAGTGCCGGTCAGCTTGAAGTCAAGGGGGCAGCGGCCTCCTTGCTTCAAGTCAAGGTAACCATGCCTCCTAACTGTCCCCCCTTGCCTGAGAGAGACAACCTACAGTTGGGCCACAGTTGCCAAAGTCTTGCACATGCGCAGTGCGCCGATGAAACCCAGATAACAGCGGCAGCAGGAGATGGGATCGCACACGAGTACAGAGCGCATTGCGCATGCTCAAGACTTTGACAATCGCGGCCGAACTGCAGGATGTCACTCTCAAGAAAAAGGGGACAGTTAGGAGGCATGGTTACCTTGACGTGAAACAAGGAGGCTGCTGCCCCCTTGACTTCAAGCTGACCGCCAATATAGCGCAGATGGAGAATAAAACAGCGGTTTTTGAGCTCATGCTGCATCGGACTACAGAATGAAGCATATGCTATGCATATTATCAGACTGCGGGCTACTATGAGGTACTGCTGGCAGGTGTAGATGCATTTTTGAGGTGACAGGTTCCCTTTAAATCCATTTTGACTTGGCCTTGCAAAAAATCTTCCTGAACATTTCTTACTACCCGAAACCTTATATAGTAAAAAGGTTTGTAGCCAGCTCACCTTTCGATCCTGTGTAACGGTGCACGGGGCGGACTCAAGCCAGTCCAAGATAAATACACAAGTAGAAAAAGGCTCCGGCACCAAAGGACGTAGTGAAAATCCCGGTCTTTATTTTTGTCACCACAGTATAGGTACAACCAGCAACAGTGACACTGTTACCCACTTGTCCCCACGATCTACGCGTTTCGAACAGTGTTGTTCTTAGTCATGATCTGAGGAGTCTGGCGTGTACCGGGCTGAAATAAGGTTCACCCCTGAGACATCCGCCCATAAGGGAGGGATCTCAAAATCTGGGGCAAGCCAAAAATCAGTCCGGTAGACGCGAGACACCTGTGCAAACAAAGTCACCTGTGACATATAAAAATCTATATACCCCACAGTGTTACAACATATATTACAACATATATGAAATATTAAATACAAAATGTAGTTACTCTCTCCTAAGAAAAAAGGCAGAGCATAAAGAAATATATATACATATGATCCATGATTTGGCAACCCGATATGGTATATTTGCACTATTGCTTACTAAATGCAGACAGAAGGGCGCATATAAAAAAAAAAAAAGAAAAAACAACATATCAGAAAAAAGGGGAAGTTATTGCCAGAAAAATACAAAATACAAACATAAATTAGATAATAAAATGGGAAATACCAAAGCTAAAAGAAATACATTATCAAATCAAAACAAAAAGATATATGTATATACATATATATGCACAGACAAAATTTACATAGGACGGGACTTATGGTTTTTCCATAGTTCTGTAGTATTGATGCCCGAGTTCACCATACTCTCCAAGATTAAACATAGATGGAATTCTAAACTGATCGCTCCCTGTGAACTGACGCAAGCTGTGAACAAG
Source organism: Bufo gargarizans (assembly GCF_014858855.1). Classification (NCBI taxonomy): domain Eukaryota; kingdom Metazoa; phylum Chordata; class Amphibia; order Anura; family Bufonidae; genus Bufo; species Bufo gargarizans. The sequence continues at coordinate 537,453,204 of NC_058082.1, read as the reverse complement.
CGCCAAGGTTCATACACAAGGAGCAATTAGACACATTATAATGACCATGGCGAACTCGGGAGCCAAAAAACAGACTGACATCTCACCAAATTTGTCTTATGTCTCTTACATTTATCTGTTGGAAAAGAACGCTTCCTATCACTAATGTTGTACACTCTAAAAGACATGCCGATCTATAAGTAAGCCAGCATGTTATCTTATTATAATATGATCTTATGTTGTCTAACAATCATAAAGGAAGAGCGCATATTATAGGCTGAGACAAAGTCTATAGGTATTATATGTCTGTGCATATTTTAGAAGCAAGTAAATATTATATATATTCCATTTTTATTACTTGTAGTTTTTGTCTTAATTAAATTACGCTATCAACTTGGTATATTCTATTTTGAGTTGAGATTTAATTTATGGGGAAATATATACTTATTTTTTATTTTTTATGTAATTATTGTTGCTGTTTTTTGTTTCCTACTATATCTATATCCTCATACCATATATCATTCATGTATGTTATAATATTCTGAATATCTATCCAGAAAATATTCTGGGGGTATCAGATGAGGAATATAGAAAAGAAAATTAGGAAAGTAGCGACATATAATATGTTTGTCTTTCCATTTGCCAATTACCATGGAAAATTTACATGTATACTGAAACGCATAATTCAATTAAAATGCAGAGCAGCACAAACATGCCGTTGCAATAGCAGTGTCTTGATTAGGTCATATATGACTACCATGAGAAAAAGCCTCATAATTATATAATGTCAGACCTATATAATAATCATAGGGGGTTCCATTCATGTCTTTTCAGAGAGAGTACATACATATAATTAAAAATACCATAAGATAAAACCTATATGGGTATGTGTAAAAACAAGGTGATTTTTTGTTTGATATTACCACCTCGCTGAGATAAGGTGACCCGTTCAAAAGCAAAAGTACTAAATGTATCTGTATTCCGATTGTGTGCATCTATAAAATGATGTGCCGCGTTAGAGACTCCTATGGCTGTTGGATTTTGAATGTAATTGAGATGTTCACGTAGTCGATCCTTAAATTTCCTACTAGTGCAGCCCACATACATTAAATCACATGAGGTGCAAATAATGATATAAATAACTCCAGTTGTATTACAATTTATGAAACTCTTAACAGGAAAAGTCTCAGTATGTATTGAGTTATAGAATTGTTTGGTGTTTTTGGCAACTCTGCATGTCTTACATCTCGTATGTCCTTATTTGGAGAAACCAGTATATTTTAACCATGTGGTAGGATTTTTAGAACGTGTTGGGGTGTACATAGAGGGGGAAAGTGTTTTACCCAAAGTGTCAGGTCTTTTAGATACTACCCGGCAGCCGTGTCTTAGGGTGTCCCTCAAAATGTCATCTTCATACAAGATAGGGAGACATCTCTGGATGATATTTTTGATTTCCGTAAACTGTCTACTATATGTAAGTACTATTGTTGGTATGATGTTATTGTTCTCTTGGGTGGTATCGGATTTGACATAGGTTTGATTATTGTATCCGTCCTTTCGCTCATTAGCAGTGGGATCTATTAAAATGCTCTTTGTGTCGAGGTGTAAAAGTTTAGCTCTAGATTTATTTTTTGCAATTTTGAAACCCCTATGTAGCATCCATTGTGGATAGCCTCGTATTTGTAAGCGTCTCCACACTTTAGTACATTCCCTATTGAATGTTTCATCCGTACTACAATTTCTCCTGGCTCTTGTGAATTCACCGACAGGGATACTTTTAATAGTATGAAATGGATGATGGGAATTTGCCTTGAGGATAGTGTTGCCAGATATCTCCTTGCGGTAGGTCTCTGTCAACACCACCTGATCTGGAGTCCCAGTTAATGTCAAATCCAGGAAATGGATAGTTGTGGGATGCTGTGTATAGGTAAATCTCAAATTATATGTGTTCTGATTCAAATAATGAACGAAGTCTGGTATGGCAGACACATCGCCTCCCCATATTAGGAGCAGATCATCAATGTATCTGCCATACCAGACAACACACCCAGAAAAGGGATTATCAACTGAAAAAACATACTTTTCCTCCCAAAAAGCCATAGCTATGTTGGCCAAAGACGGGGAAAATTTAGCCCCCATAGAAACACCTGAGGTCTGGATGTAAAAGACCTCATCAAATACAAAATAGTTATGTGTTAGGAGGTACAATGTAACCTCCAACACATAGTCAATAAACATGTCAGAGTAGCCACTATATTTGTGCAAATTATACTCCAAGGCCAGAAGAGCATATGAGTGGGGTATGAAAGGATACAGCGCCACTACGTCCAATGTGATCCAGGTATATTCTTTAGACCATGTACAATTATACATATATTTAAGCACGTTGGTTGTGTCTCTAATGTAGCCTGGAGATCTTTTCACAAAGGGTTGTAGTACTGAATCCAACCATTGCCCCAATTTCTCCGTTAAGGATCCAATGCCGGACACTATAGGGCGTAATGGTGGAGGGTTAACCCCTTTATGCATTTTAGGGAGAGCATGGATTATGGGAGTAACAGGATATTTAACATTCAAAAATTCATATTGTTTCTGTGTTATATGTCCCCTCTCTAAACCCTTATTTAAGGATAGAGGTTAATTCTCTTTTGTATGTTATAAGAGGGTTCTGTTTAAGAATGAGGTAGGTGGTGGTGTCAGACAGGACTCCCAACATTAATGAGTGATAACATGTCCTGTCGAGGCACCACCACGGACCCTCCTTTATCCGCCATTTTTATTATAAGATTTTTATTATCTTCCAGTTGTTTTAAAGCATTTTTCTGTAATGTATTCAGATTGTGCTTTTTAACAACAGGAATCGAATCCTGAGCTTTAAGCAATTCTCTTTCTACTACCTCCTGGAATGTATCCATACAGGAGGTACGGAATTTTTCGGAGTTTTAAAACCGTGCTGTTTAATCTGATCATATAGCTCCTCCCCCTCTGCATGAAGATGCACGAGACAAAGTAAGGATTGTTGTTCTTTAAAAGACAAATTTGTATAGATATTCTCATCTGTCAATTTATCCTCATTTGTCGCAGCATCTTCATGCAGAGGGGGAGTTTCAGAAAAACATCTTCTCAATGTAAGATTCCTGATGAATCTATTTACTTGCATAATAGTAGAAAAAGGGTCAAAATTAGTATCAGGCACAAAGTTCAAACCTAAGGAGAGTACATTCTTTTGATCAGGGGTTAATTCCTGGCTGGACAGATTAATAACATCCAACATCATATTACTCTCAAGAGATTCAACATTCATTTGTTCTGCAAACGAGTGGACATCTGGTGGGGTCTTTTTATGCTTGCGGCCCCCCCTTCGGATCCGTTTTTTGATTGTGCCGGTTTGTCCCTGTTATTTCTATTCTTTTGATAATAAGATGGTTTTGATTGATGTGATTCACGGTTTTGTGAGTCATTCATTAAATCTTCTCCTAATGACTCACATGATTCCGATGTCTCAAGTTCCAAATTACTGAAGCTGACTCTGCGAGGTAAGTCCTGTTTAGTAGGAGTTTTCTTATTTTTGATGTATATTTTATTGGTATATTTCTTTTTTAAGATGGATTTAGGCGTGCTGTGAGGGTTCTCTCTTCTCCCCCATTCATATACCTGGTTATTGTTATAATCGTAGAGATCCCTTTGGAATTTACGGTGTTTCATCTCCATTATATTGTCTTCCATTTCCTTAATAGACATCATGATTTCTTCTTCTTTTTTTGCAAAGTTTTCACATGTTTTATATTTTTCAAGAGCACCCTTACATGTGTCCATTTCTGTCTGTATATGATTGAGTCTTTCGGCCTCGTGTTCTATAATCAGAGACATCAACCGTAATGAGCAATCACTTAATGTTTTGTTCCATCTCAACACAAATGAGTCCGAAAATATTGTGGTCGGAATCTTTTTTAGTCTTAAGCCTCGCGGAATCATTTCTTTTTCCACATATTTTATCAGGGTCGTATGGTCCCACCATACTTTGATCTCATGGGTTAAAAGTCTCTCCAGTTCCTGAAATTGGAATTTCATACTACTTTCATCACTTAGTATTAGGTCACATGTCGAGAAGACTTTATCCGCTTTGGATTTACGGTCAATGCATGCAGTAAATGCCATGTTTGGCTCGGGATATTGTGGGTCAGCGTTCACACTGTGCTGTTTTAATTGCGGGATATAATAGTCGTCCGAGTAGTATCAATACAGTTATAACTTGGGATCAGATGAGCACGAGCGCTTGTTGCAATATATAGTAAAAAGGTTTGTAGCCAGCTCACCTTTCGATCCTGTGTAACGGTGCACGGGGCGGACTCAAGCCAGTCCAAGATAAATACACAAGTAGAAAAAGGCTCTGGCACCAAAGGACGTAGTGAAAATCCCGGTCTTTATTTTTGTCACCACAGTATAGGTACAACCAGCAACAGTGACACTGTGACCCACTTGTCCCCATGATCTACGCATTTCGAACAGTGTTGTTCTTAGTCATGATCTGAGGAGTCTGGCGTGTACCGGGCTGAAATAAGGTTCACCCCTGAGACATCCGCCCATAAGGGAGGGATCTCAAAATCTGGGGCAAGCCAAAAATCAGTCCGGTAGACGCGAGACACCTGTGCAAACAAATTCACCTGTGACATATAAAAATCTATATACCCCACAGTGTTACAACATATATTACAACATATATGAAATATAAAATACAAAATGTAGTTACTCTCTTCTAAGAAAAAAGGCAGAGCATAAAGAAATATATATACATATGATCCATGATTTGGCAACCCGATATGGTATATTTTCACTATTGCTTACTAAATGCAGACAGAAGGGCGTATATAAAATAAAAGAAAAAGAAAAAACAACATCAGAAAAAAGGGGAAGTTATTGCCAGAAAAATACAAAATACAAACATAAATTAGATAATAAAGGATTTTCACTACGTCCTTTGCTGCCGGAGCCTTTTTCTACTTGTGTACCAGAAACCTTGTATTATTGTGTCTAAGACATAATGTTTAACATTTCTAATATAGTAGTGTGACAATCTGTAGAGAAAGGAGTCATCTGCATGCCATGGATCTGTTGCTTCTCAGCATAATTTAAAAACCTCTCCATTAGGACTCTTAGTATACATTTTGCTCAAAATGCATAAGCCCACTCACCACATCAAAGTGTACTCTTATGAGCAGATACCTATCGTAACTTAGCACAGCGTCACATGGAGAATACCACCACCGCAACACAACTCCTGCAGGCAGTGAGACCCAGCAGCTCAATAGTACTGTCTCGTTCTGGATTTTGAGACCACATGGAGAGATCTGTTCACATTGTGTGGTGTTGCATGATCGCTGTTGCTGTTGTGATGCTGTGCCTGTGGGCTGGTTGTGTTCAGTGCCATGGCGGCTTAGCCTGACAACGTCAAAGTGACAAAATCGTGGTATTGTTGGGCTTCTGGGTTTTGCCCGGCAATGGTCACCATGTGGCACTGTGCCAAATTAGAGTAGGGGCCTACTTAACAGAGGCCACCTTCATCTAATAAGTAGATCTATGAATTTTGATTATGAGCATTTTTAATTTGAAGTCCTTTATCTGAGATGTTTATAAATTAAGCTGACAAACAATAGATAAATCCATGGCAGGTGAATGTGAGATCCATATATTTTCCTCCACAGTCTAGTATAGCACAGAGTGACACTCCTATACTTTTCCATGAACATACATGTTATAGGCAATGTTTGTGGAGCCACTGTGTCAACCAGTGGGTTTGATTTTTAGGATACACCTAAGGGAAATATCCTGGTATTTACCCTTTAATCCCTATGCAGGAATCTGGACTTTGCTGTATGAGAGTCATTACCTTTTGGAATAGTCCCAGTATGGTTGGCTGCTGAACCACAGCACATACGGAACAGGCAATGCATATAGGAAATGGGCAGAGTTCATGCAAATCTTTGACAAAATCCAGAGATCTGGGCAGGTAGCATGCAATCAGTATGTTGAATAAGCACAGGTCAGGAATCAGGCAGACAAATAGATAATAGCTCTTTTACAAACTCTAGCTAACTAGACAGAGACCTAGCAAGATTATTGTAAAGGCAAGGACTGAAGGTAATAGTCAGGTCTCTATAGGAGCAGCTGATTAGCAATTGGACACAACTATTTATCATCTCCCAGAGAGAAGATTAACACTTGCAGTGCTGAAGACAGAGATACAAGCAATGCAAGCCCCAATTCAAACACAAGTTAGCACCCGTGTGCACAGGACAGCTGTGGCCATGAACTGGCATTGTAACATTACTCCACTACCTTTACGCCCCTTATTTCTTGGTCCAGATGCTCTCAGGAGGGCAGGGCATTAATATTGGTGAGAATGAAGATATTTTGAGACATCACCTCCTGATTAGCTTGATCAATGGATTTTCGGATAACATCTCTCTCAAGTTTTTTTTTTTACATGTTCCGACTTAGACATATAGAAAGTAGACTTGGGGAAGAGTGGTGCCCAGGATGAGGTCAATAGAAAAATGAGCATATGGAGAAGGCAGATTTTGCAGATGTTGAGGTACAGGTGGATTCCAGACAAGATGCACAATAGTCAAGCATTGGGAGTGACAGACATAATCTTAACAAAGAATCTGTGCAGTTTCAATCTAGAACCAAACTGTGTGGAGGGAACCAAAGCAGTTCCAGCAGTAGTAGACAGGTAGACACAGGCAAAACATAGAGAGGCATTTTCTCTGAATGGTAGATGCCCACTTGAAGCTCCAAAAGTACAGTGATGTACTGGATGGTCTCAGAGAGAACCTCTCCTTTAATGCAGGTCACCACTAAAGTTTTTTTTGTTAGGTGCCGGACATGTATACAATACTGGTTCACCAAGGTCTGATGTAGAAAGCTTCCTGCCGAGCCAGAGTCTAGGAAGGCCTGAATGGTAAACATCATACCATTGCAAGACAAAGATACTGGTGAAGTCAACTTTGGAGAGAACTGGTCTTCACTCAGGACCATCTCTTCTATGGTCCCTAGGCTTGGGAATCCCTTCTTGCAAGGAGAAGTGCGGATTTAGAGTCCCTTGGCTCCACAATACATACATAAGTTATTGGAACACCTGTGCAGATGTTACCCTTCAGACAATTTGAGTCTTTCCACTTGCATGGGCTTTGGTGCAGGTGAAGAAGAATGAGAAGGAATCAGAGATCTCTGGAAATAAATAACCAATCGTGGAGGTTTTCTCTAATGCACTGCTTCCTTGGCATGTTCCTAGAACTGAAGATCAATGTGGGTAGCACAAGAGATTGAACCTTCAAGGGTAAGATATAGGACAAATCATGTGCTTAGCCACACATGTATTTGTTGGTTTCATTTTCTTCTATTGATGCTCTTCCTTGTGTGACAGAATATAGTGCCCAAATAAAACAACTATACAGAGCCTAAATAACATTGCCATAAAGTGTCAAGAAACACATTATCGAAAAATTGGGGAAGCTTTTGGAGCACAGGATATCAGGGCCATTGGAACCACCTTCAGTGACACTAAAGTTGATACTTTAGACACGTCTATGCTGTAGGCTCTGCCTCTCAAATTATGAGGAGTTTTGGAGCTTTAAAATAGCAGAGCAAGAACCAATGTAAAATAAATAGGGATGAGCGAAGCGAGCTTCGGATCCTAGATCCGTAGTCTTTTCTCTGAAAACTTCGGATTAATGCTTTAAAGAGATCCATCTCTGTACAGCATTAATAAGTCAGTTATTCAAGAAGTCTCCTTAGTATTTGGTTTTTAAAATTTGGATCCAAACTCTGCTTCGGTTCTGAGGTAAATGACTTCACATCATCGGAGACAGATCTCTATTATTTTGTAGTTTTGAGTGAAGCAACTTGGATCCAAAGCTCTCTTCGTTCAGCACTAAAAATAAATGAAAACAAAAATACTACTCATCCTTTATTTGTCCTGCAGCTCTAGTGCCGCCTATCCGATTCCTGACTCTTCAATTCCTGCTTGTACAGTAGCTATCACATGCATTTTATTGCTCACGTGATTGATGTGGTGAATCATTGGCGTCAACTGTCATGTGTAAATGAATGCATGCGACCACTGAGGCCAGTGACTGGCTGGAGCTGTCAAGTGAATGATGAATGGTACTTGATCACTGCTTTGTTATAGAACACAGCATTTTCTAGGTATGGAATATTACCTTTCAGACATGTTTTCCATAGACATCTCTGTAAGAATTGAAAAATATAAATGTATGCAATCACAAAAGGTGAAAAGCATGCTTTTTTCCATCATAAAAGACAGTGTGAACAGTCTTAGAGAGGCTGTTCAGTATTAGAAGAACATAGCTGTTTTATTTTCCAGAAATTACACCATTTTTATTGACAGGTTGTGCGGCTCAGCTGCATTCTAGTGAGTGTAGCTGAGCTGCAATACTACACTAATCCAATGAACAGGTTTTTCTTTTCCTAGAAAATCCCTATGTACAGCCTTTATGGTTACAATGTCACTCTATATGCAGTCTGTTTTATCTCCACTGTAGAGTGATTTAACCTAATGGAAACTGGGGAAATATTATTTTTAGGTTTTTTTTTTCCTTCCTACCTTCCTATAATTTTTATATTTTCCCTTTAAAAAAGGCATTATTTAAAATATGCAGTATTTTTAGTGGAACAATTTAGTTTATCATATCTTGTACTAAAAAATTAAGAAAAATTTTCTTTGTGGAATAAAAAACAACAACGTTTGAGTATTAGTGTTGGGCACGAATATTTGAATCGCAAATTTTAGTCGTAAATATATCCACATTGAGAATTTGTGAAGATTTTGAGTATAGTGATATATATTCGTATTCGCAAATATTCTAGATTTTTTTCATCTGAACCCATGATCCTTCCCTGCTTCTTGCTTGTGGGCCAATGAGAAGGCTGCAATTTCTTTGTCTGAGATTAGCAACATCCCTAGCAACCAATAGGAAAGTTGCCTACCCTTTACTATATAAGAACCTCCCAAACAGCTATTTTCTGTAGTTTCATGGAGTTCTGAGAGAGACAGCACTGTTAATGTTTAATTACATTAGATAGTTAATATATATATATATATATATATATATATATATCTATCAAATTACAGATAGTTGGATATGTCAGTGTAGGTTAGATAGTGGTATAGTGTAGCTGATAGGTTCTTCTGCCCATACATACATACATACATACATACATAGTGCTGTGAGGGCACAAGTTCACAACAATACTTAGTGCACAAATCATTAATATGTAGTCAGACCTGCTAAAATGTGAAGTTGCATGTATTGAGGCAAAATATACGCATCATTATTTGCCAATTTGCGCACTCGCAAATATATTGGAGCACTCTATCTGCATATAAAGCTATTGTATTGTTCTGCCTTGCCAACCAATTTCTCCAGTCTCGGTAAACTAGCAGCAAGACGCGCATATTACATTGCCGATTTTTGCAATCAAGAAAAGAATGGCGAATTCTTGAATTTATGACGAATATTTGCGAAATATCACAAATTTGAATATTGCCCCTGCCTCTCATCACTATTGAGTATGTGACCTACAGTGCATGATAAAAAATGACATAATAAATCTTACTCGTTATACTGGTTTTCTACGTGGGGGATTTGAAGCTCTACATTACAAAATTGACTTCTGAGCACTATAAACATATATCAAGAATTACAGAATTTTGGACCTTTTTGAGATAACCGCCCACAATTACTGTGTGTGTGTGTGTTTGGGGGGGGGGGGCTCAAAGAATTAAAGAAGATGGCCAGAACGCATAGTATATGGTTGAACTGAAAATCTATGACAGGTAATTTGGTACAGGTAATTTGGTCTTGATATGAGAGTAGTCGTATTAAAGGGGTGACTTTATTTCTGTCATGGGCAGTCGGTGTGGAGCCACTGTGTCAAACAACCAGTTTGACTAGGGCGTTACTCTGGAAGTTCCCCTGATATTCACCCTTTAACCCCTATGTGATGATCTAAAATTCAGTGCAGTAGAGCCACCAGGAAGCTAACTCTTGGAGTAGTTCTAGTATGGATTACGGATGACCCACTGTGGTTAGAGACACTGGTTCAAAGTACCAAGTCATCAAGCAATACTCCTAGGTCATCACTATGTTTACCTGGATAATCCCTTTAACCATTATGTATTGGAAAGTACTGGGGAATTTAGTGTATGAAGACCAGTAGATTTCTACTGCACCTGAATGGAAAGATCCTATTATAAACAATGCATTTGGAAAATCTTTAGACCCTTTCACTTTTTTCACATTTTGTTTATATTGCAGGCTAAAAAAATATATAAAGTTTGCCCCTATTATTCTGGACACCCCATAAGGAGAAAAAGAAAACTGAATGTAAGACATCTTCGCTAACTTATTGAAAAGGAAAAACTAAAATATTTTATTGACACAAATATTCAGACCCTTTACTCAGGACTTAGTTGAAGCACCTTTGGCAGCAATTACAGCCTCCAGTCTTCTTGGGTATGATGCCAAAAGGTTTCCTCATCTGAATATGGGGATTTTTTGCCATTCTTTTCTGTATATCCTCTCAAGATCTGTGAAGGGTGGACCTTCAGTGAACAGCCATTTTCAGTTCTCTCCTGATAAGTTTGATTGGGGTCAAGTCAGGGCTCCGGTTGGGCCACTTATGGACATTCACAGAGTTAGCCATAAGGCACTCTTGTTTTTTTTCTAGGCTGTGTACTTGGCTGGTTCATTGTCTTGTTGGAAGGTGAAATTTTGGCCCAGGTTAAGTCCAGAGCACTCTGAATTAGGTTTCATTAAAAAATACCTCTATACTTTGCTCCATTCAGCTTTCCCTCAGCCATGACCAACCAATATATCTGTCCCAGCTGCTGAAAAACACTCCCCCCCCCCCCCCGCAGTATGATGCTGCCACCATGCTTCACTGTATGGATGGTATTAGGCAATGCCTAGTTTCCTCCAAACATGAAGCTTAGAATTGGGGCCAAAAGGTTCAATATTGCTTTCATCAAACTAGAGCATCTCCTCTCTCTATCCTTTAGGTGCTTTTTTTGCAAACCTTCATGCATTCTTTACTGAGGTTTCTTTCTGGGTACTCTGTTATAATGCCCAGTTTGGTGGAATGCTGCAGTGATGGTTGTTGACCTTCTGGAAATTTCTCTTATGTACACACAGGATCTTTATAGCTCACCAAGAGTGACCACTGGGTTATTGGTCACCTCTCTTACCAAGGCCCCTTTCTCCTGATTTAATTAGTATGTTGGGGCGGCCAGCTTCAGGAAGAATAGTGGTTATTCCCCAAAAATTCCATTTAAGAATTATGGAGGCCATTGTTGTCTTGGGAACTTTCAGTACAGCAGAAATGTTTTTTGCCCTTCTCCAGACATGTGCCTCCACACAATCCTGCCTCTGGGCTCCACGGCAGTTGTTTCCTCCTCTTGGCTTAGTTTTTGGTCTGATATGCATTGTCAACTGTGAACTAAACAGAGTAGCATTTCTGCTGTTCTGGCTACAGTTTATGCAATGTTACAATGTTGTAAAAAATTTAAGGAGTTTTTTAGGAGTAGAAAAAAATGCTCTGTTTATCCAGAAACAGTGTAACGTCTGCCCACGTACAAAATCTAGTATTGCATCTCAGTCCCATTTAAGTGGATGAAGCTAAACTGCTATCTGATTCACAGACCATGGAAAAGAAGGGCAGTTTGAAAAAAAAAACAACAAAAAAAAATAAACGTGCTTTCCCTTTAATTTCACTGCCTTTTTTACGATAAAAAAAAAGCTTTTGATAATTCTAGTATTTGGAAAAACAATTTTTTGATAAATATAAAAAAATAGGACTTGCTAGTAATCTAGAGATTTCTTGCCTCATATTTTTGCAGCACATTTCACGTCGGCTGTGTCATTCTGACTGACATTCACTTCACAAGAAGCACCTTTACAAAGAAATTCTTTTGTAAACAGCAATTTTTATAAAAGAATCACATTTTGTGAGCAGTGCAGGGACACATATTTTGCATTTCTGAAGGATTTAATGCTTGCTATAAAACAACCTTTTCATCCTGCATCACGTTGTTCAAAACTCTGTGTCCTCTGCTTATTGAGGAATAAAATAAATGGAATTTCCTGTTTGCAGAAGAGATATTTTTATGAAGAAAAAAAAAGAAAGGTTTGTACTCTTTCTGTACCAGTAATAGAAAATGGCACTTAGTATCTATTACATCTATAGTTTTATGTTTGTGTCTTATTTATTATAAAATCTGAAAATTGGTTTTGCACAGTGCAGAATTTTTGTATGTGTTCATTTCACAGTGGATGGCAGCTTGAGTACAGCTGTTTTGCAGACAGAATTACAGGAATCATGTTCTTATGTCTGACTAGTCAGCACAGTGATACCATACTGACCCCAGAAGACTTCAGAATTACGAGTAGCAGTCCCATGTCTCTTGCAGTGCTGTATGCTATGAAGATATTTTTAATGAGTTCAGGCTGTCGAATGACACTGTGCATCAAATGGAAGGATTTTTTTTTTTCCCTCTTTCAAACTGTAGTAAGGAACTACTATATAGTATTTTATTTCATACCGTACTGTCTGTATGGGCACGTAGTATAAAAGGTCAGTCTCGCTCAAGGAAATTGCAGATTTGCTTTAATAAAAAATATATATTTTAAATTTAGACAAATACATTTTCAGTTGATTTCATATACAAAGGATTAAAGTGTAGGAAGCAGGTTTTCTGGGCTGTTTGTGAAAAATAAAACACAGAATAAGTAGTAGCAGAGGAATATTTGCAGTATATAACTAAATGGCAACGTGGATAGATTCATCCACCCTAGAGCCATCCATACACATAAAATAATAATTGGTTGAAACCACAAATTTTGAGGGGATCTACTGACCATCTAATGGACATGGGGCCTACTGACTCTTCTCCAAATGGCAGATGCCTGGCCTGTGGTGGTAGCTTCATCTCAGAGGACAGTAGGATCGAACATGTTGAGATCCGGCATGTCTAATTCTTTTGGTCTTAGGGAAATTAGCCAATCTGACAGAGATGTCTGGCAGTGGCTTTCTCCCTTCTCCCCATTCAAAACTTGTTCTGGAAAAGCTAGGAATCATGATGGTGGTGGCTGAACAGGTTTTTTCTAGTGTTTCTGTTGCGTCAAGCCAGGACAGAAAGAGGAAAGCAGCAGGTATATGGAATAACAGTAGTGGTGGGGTGTCATGACCGGCGTGCCGATCACATACGTGACGCAAAGGGAGGGAAATGGGAAGGCCCTGTCCAAGGGAGAGGGAAAGGTGGTGACCCCTAACTCACCTTGAGGCTGGCACCTGACTGCCCTGACATCCCTAGACGGGTTCCTCACCCGTACGCCGATCACGTGCCTAAACCCTGGCTTTCCCTGAGATGAGCCCTACGTAGTGAATAGGGCGGTGGGGACACTAGTCCTCATCACTAACACTAAAGGAAAACACCAAGGAGAGGACAGACAATACAGACAAAACATATAATCCCAGGTGGGCGACAACAAACAACCAACAGGGATCTGGAGGGTAACGCTCTGGAACAACAACCAGGAATCACAGCTACACAGCTCCAGTGGGTCAGTATAGAAGTCCAGGCAGGAAGCTCTATATCTGGCAACCAGAGAAGTGGGAGAGGGGAATATAAGGAGGTTGGGATTGCTGGACAAGAAACAGCTGAGGAGAAGAAGCTATGGATCCCTGAGTGAGACAAAAAGGATTGCAATGCAAACCCAGAAAGCTACCATTAAGAAACAGCACTATCTTTAGACATAGAGCGCGCAGCCACCCGCTGCGACTTCCTGTCCCCGGGTATAACTGAGTCAGACGTGGCTCTTGACACCCTCGTGAAAGGGGGATGTTAGAGATGAATAAAGCAGAGTACAGCACTTGGCCCTTTTTGGAACTCCTGGAGAGATGAATTGAGTGACAGAGCACATGCCCAACTTGCAGCTCTGTTAATTTCTGGAGGCTCAGGTCAGTATAGGTGGAAGTCCCGGCGGTAGAGCCACAACCGATCCAATAATCCTGTGAATAGGGGATATTTTGTCACAGCTGGAATACTCCTTTATACATTTCCCTGAAACAAAATTTTAAGACCAGCCCTTTGTGTGTGCGCATATATAGAAGGAATGATTCTCAACCTTTTTCTAATGGTAAACCACTGAAAACCTCTACCAGTAACACTGCTGTTGGCATTTATATAGTATGTAGATAAATTAAAGACAATAATGTTTACTTTAGCTGTATTTGCTAGTTTGGACATTTCACATCCAGCAGTCAGTCTTTGAATCTGCAAGAATTTTCCATCCCTGTAGTTCAAGTGACAATGTGGCTGTACTATCTGCTGTGGAAGCCTTCTCTGAGCTGCAGGAAATCCAGACGTTCTTAGTTGGGAGGCATTGCTATGGCATGCACCCATTGAGCAGTATGTTTGTGCAAAAATGGATGTTTATTGAGATGCAACAATTACATGGAATACCGATATAAATAATCCCTCACTCATAGTTACTCGTTTCTAAAGGCCCAAAGCAGAACAAAATATATTAACAGATTAATCTCACTGATATAGCCTCCATTTTTGCTATCGACAAGAAACATTTGTAATGCACTTTTCTCACAAGCGCAGTTCAGGAGTAGGATGATGAATTTGATATAATGTCCTGAGTAGAGGACAGATGTGTTACCCTCAAACCCCTAACTGAAAATGTGTGCTTTGTGTCTTTTTAATGTGTCCAGGAATATTTTGCGATTGTTAAGTACAGTAACTAATTTGACTCATTTATTTGAACATCTGTATTATGTATCTACTTTTCGCACTTGACTATAAATCTGATGTAGTTTTATGTCAAATTTATGCAGAAATATAGAAAATGCTGAATGGTTCACAGACTTTCAAGCACCACTGTAATGAGTTGCAGAGGGTTAAGACCCTGGTTCCAAATGTTTTATGATGGATCCTACATGTGGACAGTTTTTTCATGCCCACTATTCTGTGCAGATGGTAAGGAGTGTGGGCAAGGCTATTTAATAATGATGTAATAATGTCAGATACCTCACTAACTTGCCAGCAACCATTGAAGGTGGAAACTACTGCTGAATGACCACTATATTGCTATTCACATTATACTTTTATTTTTCATTTTTTTCATTGTATGTCTTTTTATGAAGGTGGTAACCTTTTTTTAAATCTAATCTTATCAATTGTACCTATACGATCCCCCCCCTCCCCACGTACCATAGCATACCCTCTATGATCGACATTGATATTAAATAAATGCACATTTTTACCAATCTGTCTACATTGCTCCTTAAGTGTTCTACTAGGTGAAGAGTGCCGGTTTTCTACACATTCTCATTGCAATGTCAGATACCTGTTTCATGAGTGACTGTTTCCTATCGATAACTATATCCAAATCATATACATGGTCTGAGCATTGAAGGATTGTGTTTCCCAGGGATAGAGATGTTGGATGAGTAAATTGCCATTTTAGGTGCTGACCTCCAAATGAGAGAACTTCTATTTTGTCTGGGTTCAGTTTTAGCCAGCATGCAAAGATTCTTGTAGTCCAGCTAAGGCCCCTATTAATTGTGACCGGCCAGCTACTCCAACTGATATATGTGCAGAGCACTTTAGTGCGTAGATCCGGCAGCTATACATTGATAGCGCCAGACAAAAGCGATTTGCTGTTTGGCGCTGTTTGGCATCCGGAGTGATCATTGATGTTTTGGATAAATATGATTAATCCCATAGAAAACTATGGGGTCAGTTCTGGCTTGAGTTCCCCTACAGTGTTTTTTACTTCACGACATAGGTATACTGAACTGGATTGGCTGATATACAGTATGTGGGGCTGGCCTAAGCCAGAATTTATAGCTGGAGATGATTCATTGACTGTGGGTATCATCTGCAATGACACATGATGGTGAGGGGGGTGCTTAAGAAATTTGTATCTATACAGTATATGTAGAACCGATAGGCCAATATTTATGTCATAGGGACTAAGCAGGTGCATTGTAAAGGGTTTGATTGAGGGCTAAACTTGGGAGTGGAATCAATGGGATCCTCTGATTTTCATACTTTAATCCCTGTACAGGGATCTGGCCTTCACTGCAGGGAATCCTCAGTTCACAACCAGAAGAATAATCTCTATTAGCAACATTTTATTTGATGCTAGGTGGTGACAAATGGATACAGTACAAAATTGGAAGTCATAGTCAGCTGGATAAAGGTCAGGGCTTATGAAGTTCAGGCTATACATTAGACAGGTAGAAGGTCAGACCAGACCAGAAAAATTACCATAGCGTGGAACTGGAGCACAATGGAACCTTTTGGACAGGCCAAGAGTGAAGGGGGAGGGTCCCATTAATATCCAAATAGTTAAAAAAAAAAAATAGGGTAGATATTTCACAGAACTGTCTTGTATTATGGCCCTTTTACATGGGCTGATGCATCAGGAAAGAACCATTCATTCCTGATCATTTATGTAGAGAAAGTTAATATAAGCCACTTACTAATGTATTGTGTTTGTACATATTGTCTCCTTTGCTGGCTGGATTCATTTTTCCGTCGCATTATACACTGTCTGTTTCCATGGGTATTACCACCCTGCAATGCAGCAGCAGTGGCCATGCTTGTACACGATGGGAAAAAACACTAGCCTATGTTGGCCCCTAAGGTCCCGGCCACCAGATAAGCTGGCGGTTTTTCTTTTAGCGTGCAAGAATAACCACCACAGATGGATTGCAGGGTGGTCATAACCATGTAAATGAGCAGTGTATAATGTAATGGAAAAATGAATCCAGCCAGCAAAGAAAGCAATATGTACAAACACAATACATTAGTAAGTGCCTTGTATTAACTTTATCTACATGATGAATGCCACTCGTTGAAGTGAGACAACCCCTTTAAGTTGCAGAGATACATTTACATGCTGTAATCATTCCCTTCATGAGGGGAGGAATGACAACTATTGTTTGTTGGCAGCTCATCTCCATTTGCACATGCCAATGTGCTGCCCACAAATGATGATTTTAGGTGCAACATAGTAGATGTGACCACTCGACACATGAGCATTTGCTCATTTTGTCGGATGATTGATGATACTTTTACACAGGACGGTTATGAGGGATGAGCCTTCATACGACCCTTCATCCTCAATATTTATCCCAATCCTTGGACCATTAAGAAGGTCTATTACACTATGCCTGAGAGTTGAAATATCAGCTTTCTTTGCTCTCAGTTGGATTCATTGTTCCCCTTCTGCCTTTGTAATATTCAAACCCAATGCTATCCATAATCTGTAATGCAGCTTTATATTCTCACAATGCTTGTATACTCGGTTTGCCAAAGAAAACTAGATAACCTTGTGATTTTCACTTTATATCATTTATTCTTTTATACAAGTGTTACATTTTACAGCTTTTTGGGTTGGTTCATAGAAAGCCTACAGTGAAGATGTGTTAATGTGTTAAACTATCAGTCAACTATAAAGGTAGCCAGTCAAAGATGGTCGAATAATGGCTATGCTCAGTGTGTGAGAAGCCTTATCTGCAGATAATCCTACATTAGTTAGGGGTTGAACAGCAGGCTATACACAGCCACAGTTTAGAGAATGCAGTTCACCTAAATAAAACCTACATAATATCATAAAAGCCCGAGAGGTGAAAAAATAATGGGGAGTGACTCACTAAGAGCTATTTATGGCAATACAGTTCATTTGAAAGAGATAATTCTTTAAAAAAAAAAGAAAGAAAACTCACTCGCTTTGACTTTCATAGTGTTTTCAACAAAATGTTGTTGCCATTTGATCCTGTATGATAGTTTAAGTTACACTGAAAATGTCATCCTGTGCCATTGTGAAACAGTAAAAGGCATGAAGTGTGAAGGATTTAATGAAGCTACTAGGACAACATGTACAGAGTATAGTGTGACGCTATTAAATAAAAATAAAATAAAGCAAGTCCGAGGATTCTGTGTTCTCTGGTTCGCCTGTGCCACTTCCGCAGCAGAGCCAGTGTAAGTTTTCATACTGATCTTTCTGACATTTATACTAGACGAAAGGTCAGAATTTTAATGTACAATAATAAATTCTCCATGAAGCATGATCCATATTTTATATATCCACAATTTTGATGTTCAAAAGAAGGATCTCTCGAAAAAGAAATTACATTGTACAAAGAAACAGAGTGAAGGCTTAGGAGCGAGAAGAAAGACTGCGCAGATTAATTTGGAAACGGGATGTCAAAGCTTGGGATGGGTGCTAAGTAAATTGTAAGATCTTTTTTTTTTTTTCTAGTAATAAATCTAAGCCATATAATGAGATTGGTTACTTTCAATTGAAGGCAAGAGCAATCCCTTCCATTCTAACACATCATTTCGCAAATCTTGACCTCTAATTATAGGATTTTTCTTTTGTGTGTTTCCTATAAGGTTTTACATATTTTTGCAAGGGACAATGCCAGCCCTGTCATTTTTACTGCCGTCTACTTAACCCACCAGCCTATTGTTCTCCTCTTTCTATAGAGAGTGTCAGAGATCTTAATTATCTTTTGTCTTTTTTTTGTTAACACTCTTTTTGCATGCCTCTTAAAAGAAAAAACTGCAGATCACAGATTATTACTAACCGTGGCGTTAATTGCTATATCTTGCCTTGTGTGGTGCTTTCAGGTTGTGTATTCCATTTGTTATCTTGCATATCTTTCTGAGGGCTGAGAACAATACTTGGTGAATGTGTTGATTTACAATTGCAGATGTCACAGAAGGTGATTTCGTATTCTGCTGTTTGTAGCAGTTGTGGTGTCTGTTAGAAAATCAGCTACTATTCCTAATTGCATGTCACACCATTAAAAATCAATAGGACATAGGATGTTTTCTCAAAAGGAATGCAGATCTCTGAGAAAATGGGAATTTTTGTTTGGTTTTTTTAATTTTATGTATCATCCATGGGCAAATGTTAGTGACTTTGAATACTTTGCTTACTACTATGTTCTTAAAGGGACATGGATTTATCTGATGTTGGTCTAATAGATCACTAAAACCAGAGCCAAATTATACCAACCTTCCAATTTCCTCCAAAGTTTTTTATATATATATCTACACACACACCCCAGGAAAACCCTTTGAGGGGAATGTCTCATTTCCTCCATGCACAGTTTTATTATATAAAAAAGTCACAAACTTCTTTGCAACTTTGTAAATGCTATTGTGCCTAAATTTAGGTCCTAAGTGTCTATGCCACCCTCACGTTTCCCTAGCATATTCATCTTCTTTTATGCCAGTTTTGTTTTGTTCATGTATCAATCAGAATGTCATTCTCCAAAGCTTTCAAACCCCTCTCATGATTACAGCACATTATGTACTATATGCCTCACAATGGAAAACTGAAGAAGGTCTGGACTGTAATTACATGTAAGATCAAGCAACATTCATATGGTTATGCCCTGGCCTGGGAACCTACAGTACATCTTAGCACCATCGCATTATAACCATATTGCCAAGAATTCCCCTACTGTTCATGTACCAAGACCCTGAATATATGAATGTACAAGGATTAAATTGTAATAGAATACAAGGGTCAACTTTATTTTCTTTAGGCCTCATGCACACGACCGTGTTCCGCGGCCGAGAGCGGTCCGTGGTAACACGGCCTGGATTCCTGTTGACAGCAGGAGTGCACGGTGTCATTGGTTGATATGACGCCGCGCGCTTCATGCCGCCGCTGCACTACAGTAATACACTCGTATAGTGTATTACTGTAGTGCAGCAGCGGCATGAAGAGCACGGCATCATAGCAACCAATGACGCACTGCGCTCCTGCTGTCAACAGGAATCCAGGCCGTGTTACCGCGGAACACGGCCGTGTGCATGAGGCCTTAGGCCTCTTTCACACAACTGTGCACATTTTTCAGCCAATGATATGACATGTACCATCTTTGCCGGCTTTTATGTGCTTCCAGGTCCATGCGGACGTGCCACAAAAGATAGGACATGTCCTATCTTTGGCCAGATTTTGTGGATCACAGACCCATTGAAGTTAAAGGGTCTGCACTGTGATTCTGGCACCATGGCCAGTGTCCGCCTTTTTGAAGTCCGCAAAACAGATATGTTCATGTGAATGATACCTTATGAAAAATGTTACGAACAATTATAAGGGCACTAAATATTTTAATACACAAATCTTTTTTGCATCATGTTCCAGCTTTCTTTTATTTATTTTGATAAAGCCTACAATGTGGGGGATATTTTATGATTAAAACCTGACAGAATTTTTTGTAAATTGCTTCAAAGTGCTCGAGACTGGTGTGAAGGCACCAAATTTATTTGATATTTTATTAAACTTTGAAATAAAAAAAATATGGGTCTAAATTTTAAATGAAATAAATTAGAATTAAATGTTACAAGCAGAAGGGATTTCCTGTTATCTTGTCTCCTCCTGTCTATTTGTATTGTGTAGGGGAATTGCTAGGCAACTGCATTACATTTGATCCCTTATTCTAGGTTAGCTGATCAGCTTGGTCAGCTTAGTACTCCCTTATTATTCCTTGTATTTTGTTCCTAGCCGAGATTTGCTTCCTGTCAATTTAGCATGGTCCTAATAGTCCTTTAAGCCCTTACCTTGCTACTAACCATGAAGTTTGTTTCATGCGGTAACAATAAAATTCAGCCCTACTTTAAATCCTGTAGATATCTGGGCTTTGGGAGACTGGGAAACTTTGTATTTATATATAGGCTTGTGGCTAAATCCATCTCGATTCAGTATTCTCTTTTATACAAATATTCGTTCAGACAGTGAAGCTCAGTCTTCTTCTTGTAGTTCCACAAACTAGCCTCTGCAGGTAGGTTTTACCTAGATATTGGTAGACCATGGTGCAGAGAGCAGAAAAACAACTGCATGGGGTCCGATAGAGTAAAAAACTTTCCTTTTCTTTATAATACTCACAAGACAAAATCATATATTTACCTTTCATAAAATACCAAACTGGCTTCCTCAATAACTTTTGGTACTGCAGGGTAGACTTGAGCAAATCGATTCATTAGAATCAAAATCTGTCTCAATTTTTTTTTTACATTTGGTAGAATCAGATGTTTTTCAGATTCGTCTGGGTAAGAGAGATAAATAATTTTCAGCCCAATAGGATAACATGGGGGAAGTCTTTATGTTGCAGCCAGGCCATGTTCCTCTGAAAATTGTTAGTCCTTGTGGTGTTCTGCAAAATTAACATCCCACAGTGTAGCTAATGGTTTGTTGCTGATTTTCTGAAGCTTAATGTCTCAAGTCATTTCAACAGAGGATGTAATCCACACAAAAATCCACCCTTAGTTTTCTTTCCCTTTATGAATGAAAGCTAGTTTGCATATGTTTTTCCCCGAAACCCAGATGAGCCCATGCCTACTAGGTGCTCAGGTGCTCTCCTTGAGGAATCGTAGTATCCTCTGCATCCCAACCAAAGCCTTTCACCTAGCTAAGCCAGTTCTCTCTGGTCTGCACTGATGAGGCACAATCTAAATTATGCTTTTAAGCTTGACTTACAAGATTAACCTAACATTTGGTGACAAAATAAGCTTAGGAAGAAAAGCTAATTTGCATACCCAGAAGAGGCTTGTCTGGCCTATAACGCTCTTTGAGCAGGTCAAATTCTCCCTCTCTCTCAATTCAAATTGCATGGTTAGGTGAAAAAGTTTATTTCACCTTTGTGTAAATACTACTATGTTTGAAAAGACAGCTACTGTACATCAAAGCTGAGCTTATATTTACATATGTTACAGTAACATCCGCTGATATTATTGCTTTAGAACAGAAGTGCATATCTTTTTATGTTCCAAGGGCCACATTGTCAGATACTACCACTCCCAAGGCCCATAATAAAGCTTAGAGACATTTATAGCATATAATGACATGTATGCCGTATATATCTCATAGGTAGCTGTCATGGTCCCTCTCATAACAGAGATGAAAATATCTGAGAGACTGGCAGCGCGTGAGGGTATCTGACAGTCTCTCTGTTTTCTCCTTGCAGTGTTGTTGTTTGGTAATGACTACATCTCTTGTCAGGTGCAGTTTGTGGTCATTACTAAGGCTGTATTTAGTTCTGACTCACACTGCTTACCATGCGGTTGATATTTCCTGCTGTAGTTGGTTGAGCTGGTGTGTTGTTCCTTTGGATCTCCTGCACCTCCATTATTCTTTAAGCTAAGTGCATTTTGTTTTGCATTTTGTTGTTCGCTTGTGTTTGTTGTTTTCTAGGCCTCAGAGAGACCCTGGTTCCTTCATCTGGGAAGGAACCAGTAGTCTCATTCCCTGCCCCCACTCCTAGGGCTTTCCAGGGTCTCCAGGGCTAATGTTCTGGTGTATAAGTATCTCCACCTTCAGGGTCTACTCATATTGGCAGGAGTCAGGGAGAGGTCTAGGGATTCATAGGAGGTCACCATCCCTCTCCCTTAGCTTTGAGGCCTAGATTCTGGTCTATTTCCTTCTGTGTGTTATCTGGTGTTTTCCCCTCCCCATTATTTGTGACAGTAGCATACTTACCAGCATTAGTAAATTTAGGGCATTGAAACCTCGTCCCTGGTAACTACTGAACCTGTCAGAATCACTCACACTAGACATGGTTTACATAAACCCTAACCAATTGTGGCCTGTGAAAGCACACATTTATGGCGCCTCTATCTCCCAGCGGTATTACCGCATGTTAAACTCCTCATTGCATCCACACCAATGTGACTTCTTCTCCCACCAGCGGCATTAGTCTAATGAAGGCACAGAGTTGCCGAAACGTCACTTCGCTGCAGCAACCATCTTTGTACGCAAAATAAACAAGTTGCATCAAATACGACTTAGCTGGAGTCTTTGTATCTATTGTTAAAGGGGTGGGAACCTTACTCCAGCAGAATATCCACTGAGTGCTACAAGGGCTCTGCTTGTATATATAGGAGACACAGTGATATTTGAGAAGTGAAATGAAGTTTATTGGATTTACAGAAAGTGTGCTATAATTGTTTAAACAAAATTAGGCAGGTGCATAAATTTGGGCACCGCAAAAAATAAATTAAATCAATATTTAGTAGATCCTTCTTTTGCAGAAATTGCAGCCTCTAAACCCTTCCTGTAGGTTCCAATGAGAGTCTGGATTCTGGTTGAAGGTGTTTTGGACCATTCCTCTTTACAAAACATCTTTAGTTCATTCAGGTTTGATGGCTTCCGAGCAGGAACAGCTCTCTTTAAGTCACACCACAGATTTTCAATGATATTCAGGTCTGGGGACTGAGATGGCCATTCCAGAACGTTGTACTTGTTCCATAAATGCCTTAGTGGATTTTGAGCAGTGTTTAAGGTCGTTGTCTTGTTGAAAGATCCAGCTCCGGCGCAGCTTCAGCTTTGTCACTGATTCCTGGACATTGGTCTCCAGAATCTGCTGATACTGAGTGGAATCCATGCGTCCCTCAACTTTGACAAGATTCCCAGTCCCTGCACTGGCCACACAGCCCCACAGCATGATGAAACCACCACTATATTTTACTGTAGGTAGCAGGTGTTTTTCTTGGAATGCTGTGTTCTTTTTCCTCAATGCATAACGCCCCATATTATGGCCAAATAACTCAAAGACAACCGGTCAAAAAAATAAAATAAACATAAACTATGACTCTTAGACTATGGAGACACTAAAATATGTTTGTTCTTTTTGCTTCAAAACTGCTTTTATTGTGTTAATGTGAAATAAATAAAAAAGTTTTTATATTAAATATTAGGTATTGCCACATCAGTAACAACCAGCTCTATAAAAATATCACATGACCTAACCCCTCAGGTGAACACCGTAAAAAAAATAAAAAAAAAAAGTGCCAAGAAATCAATTTTTCTCACCCAACATTACATAAAGTGCCACACCAAGCGATCAAAAAGGCGTATGCCCCCCAAAATAGTACCAATCAAACCTTCACCTCATCCTGCAAAAAATGAGACTCTAATTTCTAATTAAGACAATCGGTCAAAAAATAAAAAAAGCTATGGCTCTCATACTATGGAGACACTAAAACATATATTTTTTTTGTTTAAAAAATGCTATTATTGTGTGAAACTTAAATAAATAAGAAAAAGTATACATATTAGGTATTGCCACATCCGTAACGATCTGCTCTATAAAATGTCACATGACCTCACCCCTCAGATGAACGCTGTAAAAATAAATAAATAATAACTGTGCCAAAACAACCAATTTTTGGGTCACCTTGCCCCATAAAGTATAATAATGAATGATTAAAAAATCATATGTACCCAAAAATTGTACCAATAAAAATGTCAACTCTTCCTGCAAACAATGAGCCCCTACGCAAGACGATCGGCATAAAATAATAATAATACGACGTTAAGAAAATGGAGACGCAAAAACATTTTATTTTTTAAAATGCTTTATTGTGTAAAACTGAAACAAACAAACAAAGAAAGTAGACATATTTGATATCAATGCATCCGTAACAACCTGCTCTATAAAAATAGTGCATGATCTACCCTGTCAGATGAATGTTCCCCAAAATCATACGAATGAAACTGGCACCTTATACCCTAGTTTCCAAAATGGGGTAACTTTTTGGGAGCTTCTACTGTACGGGTGCATCAGGGGGGCTTCAAATGGGACGTGGCATCAAAATCTGCCTTTCAAAAACTATACGGCGCTCCTTTTCTTCTGCGAGCTGTCGGGTGCCCTTACATCAGTTTACAACCACATGTGGGGTGTTTCTGTAAACCGCAGAATCAGGGTAATAAATATAAAAAATTGGGGGCTGTTGACCCTCGATGTGCTAAAGAAATAAAGAAAAAAATGATAGATTAAATAGGAAATCTGCCAAAAAAGTGAAATTTAGAAATGTCATCTTCATTTTCCTTTAATTCTTGTGGAACACCTAAAGAGTTAGCAAAGTTTGTAAAATCAGCTTTGAGTAACTTGAGGGGTGTAGTTTCTACAATGGGGTCATTTTTGGGTGGTTTATACTATGTACTTCAGACCTGAACTGGTCCTTCAAAAGTGGGTTGGGAAATTTTCTTAAAAATTTAAAGAATTGCTTCTAAAATCCTAAGCCTTCTAACGTCCTAAAAAAATAAAATGACATTTGCAAAAGGATGCCATAAAATAGACATATGTGGAATGTTAAGTAATAAATATTTTATGAAGTATCACATTCTGTTTTAAAAGCAGAGAAATTAATATTTAGAAAATTGTGAATTTTTCAAAATTTGTGGTGCATTTTGGATTATTTTATAAATAAAGTTGAAATACAGTACAGACCAAAAGTTTGGACACACCTTCTCCTTCAAAGAGTTTTCTTTATTTTCATGACCATGCAAATTGTAGATTCACACTGAAGGGATCAAAACTATGAATTAACACATGTGGAATTATATGCATAACAAAAAAGTGTGAAACAACTGAAAATATGTCATACTCTAGGTTCTTCAAAGTAGCCACCTTTTGCTTTGATTACTGCTTTGCACACTCTTGGCATTCTCTTGATGAGCTTCAAGAGGTAGTCACCTGAAATGGTCTTCCAACAGTCTTGAAGGAGTTCCCAGAGATGCTTAGCACTTGTTGGCCCTTTTGCCTTCACTCTGCGGTCCAGCTCACCCCAAACCATTTCAATTGGGTTCAGGTCTGGTGACTGTGGAGGCCAGGTCATCTGGCACAGCACCCCATCACTCTCCTTCATGGCCAAATAGCCCTTACACAGCCTGGAGGTGTGTTTGGGGTCACTGTCCTGTTGAAAAATAAATGATGGTCCAACTAAACGCAAACCGGATGGAACAGCATGCCGCTGCAAGATGCTGTGGTAGCCATGCTGGTTCAGTATGCCTTCAATTTTGAATAAATCCCCAACAGTGTCACCAGCAAAGCACCCCCACCCCATCACACCTCCTCCTCCATGCTTCACGGTGGGAACCAGGCATGTAGAGTCCATCCGTTCACCTTTTCTGCATCGCACAAAGACACGGTAGTTGGAATCAAAGATCTTAAATTTGGACTCATCAGACCAAAGCACAAATTTCCACTGGTCTAATGTCCATTCCTTGTGTTCTTTAGCCCAAATAAGTCTCTTCTGCTTGTTGCCTGTCCTTAGCAGTGGTTTCCTAGCAGATATTCTACCATGAAGGCCTGATTCACACAGTCTCCTCGTAATAGTTGTTCTAGAGATGTCTGCTGCTAGAACTCTGTGTGGCATTGACCTGGTCTCTAATCTGAGCTGATGTTAACCTGCGATTTCTGAGGCTGGTCACTCGGATGAATGAAAATAAGAAAAAAATATATATTGTACTAAAAGGTGTGCTTTTGGTGGGTTTTGAACTATTGGTGGTTTGTGGATGACACTGTTATGGGGATCTGTGGATGACACACTGTTAAGGGGGATCTATGGATGACACACTGTTATGGGGGAATCTGTGGATAACACTGTTAGGGGGGCATCTGTGGATGACATTGTTATGTGGATCTGTGGATGATACTGTTATGGGGACATCTGTGGATGTCACTGTAAGGGCTCGTTCACATGACCGTATGTCTTTTTCAGTTTTTTATGGGCCGTGTTCCCCAGATCCGTTTTTCAGTTTTTTGTTTTGTTTTTTTTCAGTAGTGTTTTCGGTTCTGTTCCGTTTTTCCGCATGGCATATACAGTATAAAATAATGACAGAAAAAATTGGGCTGGGCATAACATTTTCAATAGATGGTTCTTTAAAAATGGAACGGACATTGAAGACATACGGATGCATTTCCGTATGTGTTCTGTTTTTTTAGCGGACCATTAACTTGAAAGGAGCCACGAAACGTGATTTGCGGGCAATAATAGGACATGTTTTGTCTTTCAACGGAACGGAAAAACGGAAATACTGAATGCATACGGAGTACATTCAGTTTTTTTGTGGAACTATTGAAATGAATTGTTCCGTATACGGCCCGTATATGGAATGTAAATAACATTTGTGTGAAACGAGCCCTTATCGGGAGATCTGTGGATGACACTGTTATGGGTGGGATCTGTGGATAACACATATATAGCAACCTTTGCTATATATGTGTTATTCACAGATCCCCCCCATAAGTGTCCCTGTGTAAATAGTGACCGCAATACACCGGGCCTGTGCACAGCAATGTTCATATGTATAGTTTAGTCATGTAATCCTAAGTAAAGTACTACTCTGTAGTAGTATTTAATATCAAACTACCGTAGCAGGCAGGCCGACCAGCAGCGTAATGTCACTCACTCCGTCACACGCCTGCTCCTCCCACTTTATTAATGAAGTAGGAGGAGAAGGCGTATGACAGTTGCCGGCCTCCAGCCCCTCCTTCCTCCCCGCTGATACATCGCAGGCCGCACTTTGCAGCATACGTATAGAGTCAAGTTGTTTACTGTATAAACAGAAAAGAGGGCACACCATAGGGTAAAAACCTTTTGGAAATTCTGATAAAATCCCAATTTGGGAGGCTCACCTTGCAGGGTTGCACAATTATAGGCACAACGCTATTGTAGACATGTGGGAAATAATTTTAATCCCCAATATGAAGGTTGGTATGCAGCCACGGATGTAGATGTCCTCGGATAAGCGTGCCTAGGCCCACACAGAGGATTGAAATGACATGAAGAAAGGGAGCATCCCTCAGTGCAAGGAACCAACCAGGCAGACGATAAATCTTCAAGAGTTTTTATTGCAATCACACAACGCGTTTCGGGGAAAGGGTCCCCTTCATCAGGTGAAAAATATTGCCTCAAATATTGCAATATTTTTCACCTGATGAAGGGGACCCTTTCCCCGAAACACATTGTGTGATTGCAATAAAAACTCTTGAAGATTCATCGTCTGCCTCTGGTTGGTTCCTTGCGCTGAGGGATGCTCCTTTTCTTCATGGCACTGTGCAGCATAGCAGCTGGCGATGTATCAGTGTGAGCAAAGTAAAAATGGCAGCATTCACTTTATAAGACGCACTACCGCTTTTGGGGGGGAAAAGTGCGTCCTATAAAGCAAAATATACGGTATTCTCCTCTCTAATCTCCTGCTCCTGAAATAATTTTTAAGGACCTTCTACCTACCTCTAACTTTGTCATTGGTGCCAATGTGCATCATGACCCTTGGGTCTTCGCCAGCCCCTCCCAGTAATCTATTAACCCGATCCACTATCCGTGACTTAATCCCAAGTCATAAACTTGAGACAAAACAAACTTAAGATAAAAACACACTTGAAAGCTTGCACACTGCCTATTTCAGTCTGTTTTTAAAGCTGATTTCCCAAACCTACTTAAAACCAGTCTGGAGACCCCCCTCCCCCTTACCCACCCTCTGGATACAAAGGGATTGGCAGCTGTCTATGTATGCATGCTCATACCATTGATGGTGGGCTCAGAATCACAAATAAGCTTATCCACTGTATGCATGTATAAACCAAGAAAGAGCAGGGAATTAAGTGAATACATTACAAGTAGTATATAACTTCTTTCCACAAAACTATATGCCAATCTTTTTAATTTTTCCTACTCTATAACACATAGGTTTAACGCTATTTCCAAGGTGTCATATACCCTTTACATTTTTTATTTTATTACAAATGGATATTCTTACTTTATAAAACTAAGGCTTATCTGTAGTTTATACTATACATTTCTAATAAGTAGAGAATAGTACTTAGCCCATATCATCCCATGTGCATTTTCTCCTCAGTTAGGGTCCATTCACACGTCCGTTTTTTCTTTCCTGATCTGTTCCGTTTTTTCAGGAACAGATCAGGACCAGATCTGGACCCATTCATTTTCAATGGGTCCTGGAAAAAATCGGACAGCACAATGTGTGCTGTCCGTTTCCGTTGTTCCGTTCCGCATGTCCGTTTAAATATAAAACATGTCCTATTCTTGTCCTGAAAAATCGGATCCTGGTACAATACAAAGTCAATGGATCCGCAAAAAACGGATGACATTCGGATGTCATTCCGTATGTCATCCGTTTTTTGCGGATTCCGTTCCTGGAAACACATAACAAATTTTTTTTATTTTTTTTTTTTCAATTTTTTTTCAAAGAAATCCAAACAACTTTATTTGATTATTGAAATGTATACATGTTCCCGTTTTTTGCGGATCCGCAAAAAACGGATGACATACGGAAACATTTTCAGGAACAACGGATCCGCAAAAAACGGACCGTTTTTCAGGATGAAAAAAAACAGGACGTGTGAATGGACCCTTAATTGTATTGAGTTAATTAGGTTCTAGATGTCAGTAACTTACATTACCGGTATGTTTCATTAGTTTCCACCACTTTTTTTATTTGGTTACAAAAATTTCTATTAAAAAGAATTTTAACAAAATGTTTAAACTTTAGTTAATTTTTGTAAATATATCCTGTATACAGTGTGTCATTTTCCGCAAAGAATTGAAACAAAACAGGCTTTCATGTGCAAAGGAATAATTTATTGCATTTCTAGGCCTCCAATGATTGATCCCCCAAAGTATTTACTTCTAGCTTTCCAGTAATTGTTCTCTTCCAGAAGGAAAGTAAATCCACTGAGGTTAACATTTGTGTATTGTATGTTTTTATTTATCTTTGTATATCAAAAAATAACATAGATCAATAAACTAAGATCACAATTCACTGCCGCATATCTGGGGACTATAGATTATTTAAAGAAGACAATATATTTTGTGGATTTCACAAGTTTTCTTTGCTGGATAACGGGCTGAACTGGATGGACAGATGTCTTTTTTCAGCCTTATAAACTATGTTACTATATTACTATGTTTAGTTTACTGCAGAGAACTAAGGCATTTTCTGAACCTACTGATTACATCTGTTACAGTATTTTGTCAAGAGTATTGTGTTTTTTTTATTTTTTTTATTTTTTTAACCCCTTCAGGACCCTTCCCTTTTTCACCTTAAGGGCCAGGCCATTTTTTTGCAAATCTGACATATGTCAGTTTATGTGGTGATAACTTTAACCCCTTAGTGACCACCCATACACCATTTTACGGCGGTCACTAAGGGGCCTTAGGCTGGGCCGCCGCGTTTTTACGACGGCCCAGTCTAAGCGCTGCACGGCTCCCCCGTGCAGCAGGGAGCGCGGACCCGGCTCTCACAGCCCTGACCGGCAGAAGTGCCGATCCGTGCTGTTTATCCCTTTACATGCTGGGCGCAATGGCGCCCGCTGCATGTAAAGTGGTGACAGAGGGAGCAGAGTCCCTGTGTCTCCCATCAGCACCCCGAAAATGTGATAACGGGGTGCTGATGTGTTGTGAAGCTTACCTTGCTTCCGTTCAGGGCCCCGAGCCTGTCTTCAGTAATCTCCAGCAGGCTGTGCCTCTCTCGCGCAGCCTGCTGGTTAATCTTTGAATAGCATTGCTATTGAAATGTAATGCATTATAGAGATAATGCATTGCATTTTAAAAGCAATCAAAATACTGTATATTATAGTCCCCTTGTGGGACTTTTAAGTAGTAAAAAAAAATAGAAAAAAATACACATTTATTAAATAAAAAACATTCCATAAAATAAAAAAATATATGCTTTTTTTCCATTGAAAATATGCTTTTCAATGAAAAAAATAGCAAAAAGAAAATATCCCCCATATGTTTGGTATTGCCGCGTCCGTAACGACCCGGACTACATAAATATAACATAAATTATCCACTATGGTGAACCCCGTAAAAAAAAAAAAAAAAAAAAAAAGACAGAATTTCTAATTTATTCTTAGTTTCCACTGAAATTTTTTTAATAACAAGCGATCAAAAAGTGCTGTCTGGCTGACCCCGGGTGCCGATACATGCTGTCTGACTGTGCCATTAGCGCCTTGTGACGACCTCCCCCTGCTTCCAACTCGTCTCCTCCTTCTCTCTGTCTCCCCTTCTGAACTTTCCCCCTCTTCTTCTTCTCTTTGAGCAGGCACCCACGTGGCATCCATTTCACTTGTATCTGACACCTCAGCAAAGGAAGCAGCAGCGGGTACAACATCATCATCATCATCATCATCATCATCATCATCACACTGTATGTCCATGTGTGTAATGCTGCCTGACTGAGACATATCCCTGTTATCTACATCCTCTGGCAATAATGGTTGTGCATCACTAATTTCATCCAACTGATGTGTAAATAACTCCTCTGAGGGATCAAGTGAAGCGGCTGTGGTGGTAGCGGTGGTGGTGGCGGCAGGCAGGAGAGTGGTAACTTGAGAGCAGGTGACCAAAGCTGAGCTAGAGGAGGATGGTGCGTCAAGGTTCTTAGGTGAAGCTGTTGAAGATTGGGTGTCCTGTGTAAGCCAGTCAACTATTTTCTCAGAATTTTTTGGGTTCAGAGTACATGGCCTCTGAACACTGGGCATTATTCCAGGGCCAGTGAAAATCACAGCACCATGACCACGACGGCCCCTGCGGGGTGGCCGGCCTCTGCCTGTCATTTTATTTTAGATAAGTGGTACTATGCGTGCAAGGTACTGTGCCACCCTATATAAGTGGTGGGCAGTGGGCACAGTACAGTCTGTGTGGGCCTGACACACACGGGCTTGCAACTGTGATTATATCACAGAAAAATATTAAATAGATTTTTTTTTATTTGCAAGGTATTTGAGTGAGTGACACCCTGTAACGGTATAAGTGGAGGCCTAGCCACTGGCCACAATACAGTCTGTATGGGCCTGACACACACTGGCTTACAACCATGATTATATCATTAAAATATATTAAATCAAATTTTTTTTTATCTGCAAGGTTTTTGAGTGAGTGACACCTTGTAACAGTTTGAGTGGAGGCCTAGCCAGTGGCCACAATACAGTCTGTGTGGGCCTTACACACACTGGCTTGCAACTGGGATTATATCACAGAAAAATATTAAATATATATATTTTTTTATCTATGAGGTATTTTCTGTCACACCCTGTATGAATGGTGTGCACACAGTGCTGTCTGTGACTGAGCCTGCAGCCTCTCACACACGGGCAGCCAGGCAACTGCAATAAATACACATATATATATATATATATATATATATATATATATATATATATAAAAAACTGACTGATATACCAGCCCTGAAAAGGGCTTTTTGGGGTGCTGTCAGGAAGCTGTCCTACAGCAGATGAGTCTGTGGACACAGAGCACTGCCCTAGCTAACGCTTTCCCTATTGAATCAGCAGCAGCCGCACTGTCCCTCCTCTCACTGAGAATGTAGCTTCTGAATGAATCTAAAATGGATGCTGTCCAGGAGGTGGGAGGGTCTGGGAGGGAGGGTCTGCTGCTGATTGGCTGGAATGTGTCTGCTGACTGTGAGGTACAGGGTCAAAGTTTACTCAATGATGATGTATAGGGGGCGGACCAAACATTGCATATGTTCGCCCGCCGCGGCGAACGCGAGCAAGCTATGTTCGCCGGGAACTGTTCGCTGGCAAATAGTTCGGGACATCACTAGTTGCCATGTCACATTTGAAGACCCCCTGATGCATCGCTAGAGTAGAAAGTCCCAAAAAGTGATCCCTTTTTGGAAAATATACCCCTCAAAGTATTTAAAACAGATGTTGCGAACTTTGGTAACCCTTTAGGTGTTCCACAAGAATAAAAGGAAAATGTAGATTATATTTCTGAATGTCACTTTTTTGGCAGATTTTCCATTTATTCAATTTTTTTCAGTAACAAAGCAAGAGTTGACAGCCAAACAAAACTCAATATTTATTACCCTGATTCTGTAGTTTACAGAAATACCCCATAAACTGCTGTACGGGCACACGGCAGAGCATAGAAGGAAAGGAATGCCATATGGTTTTTGGAAGGCAGATTTCACTAGGATAATCATAAGTTGCTATGTCACCTTTGATGGTGGCAGTTTTGTTGGTACTATTTTAGGGTACATATGATTTTTGGTTGCTCTACATTACACTTTTTGTGAGGCAAGGTGATAAAAAATAGCTGTTCTGGCGCCATTTTTATTTATAATGTTCATCTGAGAGGTTAGATCATGTGGTATTTTTATACAGCAGGTTGTTACAGACGCGACAATACCAAAAAATTTTTGTTTGTTTGTTTCAGTTTTACATAATAAAGCATTTAAAAAAATAACATTTTGTGTCTCCATATTCTGAAAGGTGGTTTTCATGTGATATTTTTATATGGAAGGTTGTTACGGACGCGGCAATACCTAATAGGTATGCTTTTTTATTAATTAAAGTTTTACACAATAACAGCATTTTTTAAACAAAAAAAAAAAGTTTCAGTGTCTCCATATTCTGAAACCCATAGTTTTTTTTATTTTTTGGGCGATTGTCTTAGGTAGGTTCCCATTTTTTTGCAGGATGAGATGACGATTTATTGGTATGATTTGGGGGGGGGGGGTGTATGACTTTTTGATTGCTTGGTACTATACTTTTTGTGCTGTAAGGTGATTAAAAAATGGCTTTTTTACACAGTTTTTTTTTTTTTTTTTTTGATGGTGTTCATCTGAAGGGTTAGATCACGTGATATTTTTATAGAGCAGGTTGTTACGGACGCGTTTGTTATGGACGCAGGTTGTTAGCAGGTTTAGTGTCTCCATAGTCTGAGCCATAGTTTTTTATATTTTTTGGGTGATTGTCTTAGGTAGGGTCTCATTTTTTTGTGGGGTGAAGTGACCGTTCGATTGGTACAATGTTTGGGGGCATACGCCTTTTTGATCGCTTGATGTTGCACTTTTATGGTGACAAAAAATGTTTTTTAGCACAGTTTTTAATTTATTTTTTTGACAATGTTCTCCTGAGTAGTCAGGTTATGTGATATTTTTATAGAACCGATCGAGACAGCCGCGACAATACTTAATATGTCTACTTTTATTTTTTATTTTCCTATTTGTTACAATATTTTTAACTTTATTTTTGGGCTTTTACTTGATTTTTATTTGAAACTTTTAACCTTTTTAGGCCTGGAGGTTTTTTTTTTTTTTCGTTTTACACTCTCTGCCTTACTAGAGCCATAACGTTTTTATTTGTCTGTCTAAAATTTTTTGCAGGACAAGTTTTACTTTTCAATGCCACCATTTAATACAGCTATGATATAGTGAAAAGCGGGAAAAAATTCCAAATAGGTTGAAATTGCAACAAAAAAAAAGAAATTCCACCACAGTTTTATTGTTTTATTTATTTACAACGTTTGATGTACTATAAAACTGACCGGCTACTTTTACTCTATAGGTCAGTATAAATCTGGTGATACCTTTATATGTATAGTTTTTCTTGCATTTTGTCGCCATATTTTGACCCCTATAACTTTTTCGTAATTATGTGTATGGAGCTGTATGGGGGCTATCTTTTTTGCGGGGCGATCTGCACTTTTCATTTATACCATTCTTGTGTGTATATCACTTTTTGATCACTTTTTATAAAAACATTTTTAGAAAATGAAGCGACCAAAAATGGCGAATCGGCCTTTTGAACACTTTTTTTCATTTTGGTGTTTGCCGTATGGGGAATATATTTTAATATTTTTTTTTTTTTTACTATGGGCGTTTTCGCAAATCGCTTCACCCATGATGTGTATTTTTTATTTTATTTTTTTTATTTTTATTTTAGGAAAAGGGGGGTGATTTGAATTTGGATGTTTTTTATTTTTAAGACCTTTTTTTTTTGCAATTTTTTTT
Source organism: Bufo gargarizans (assembly GCF_014858855.1). Classification (NCBI taxonomy): domain Eukaryota; kingdom Metazoa; phylum Chordata; class Amphibia; order Anura; family Bufonidae; genus Bufo; species Bufo gargarizans. The sequence continues at coordinate 537,418,543 of NC_058082.1, read as the reverse complement.
ATAGGGTACTATAACATGCAATCATTAGAGTGCTATTATCATAGTCTCCAATGTACTCTATGATTATTTTACTACTTTCTTATGGAGCCCTATTTCAGGCAAGGGCTCCATAGGAAACACTATGCAGCAGCCTCGTGTCATTCACAAAGACAGGTGCTGCTGCACACATGCTTCGGCTCCTGTGATTGCCACGCGGGGGAGCTGGAGAAGCACACTTCCGGTGTTTCACGTGCTCAGGTGCCGTGGTCACAATTGACCATGGCATCTGAGGGGTTAAATGTCTGCGTTCGGCATTACTGACGGTTGTGGACATGAGCCACGGGTGCCTGCTATAAGAAGCAGGCGGCCACCTGCAGCTATCTTTAAAGATTCCACCAGCGCCATACATGTGCTGCGCTAGGCGTTAAGGGGTTCATTTTTTTTTTGCAAAACTTTCTATTTTAACTTATTTTGTCACTTTTTTATAGTCCCACTCTGGGACTTAAACTTTTGGGTGTTGGATCCCCTTTACAATGCATTACAATACTTCTGTATTATGTGTTGGCTGTAAATGTATTACACACTGTAATACACTTAAAGCTTTCTGCCTGTGAGTTCCAGGGGGCTGGATCTCATAGGCTGTCACCGAAGGCATCCACAATGCTTAGGGAAGGCATCGGGCTGCCTTTCCTGCCATCAGGTCCGCATCACAGCAGCGCATGGAACCGATGGCCACCCGCTCTCGGCAGGATCCCGCACGTGCCACAGTCAGTGTTGACCGCTGCAGTATGAGGGGTAATGCGCCGGCAGTGGTGTTTTCACTGATGCCAGCGCATACAGCAGGGGTCTGGCTATCAGTGACTGACAGACCCCTGCAGCTGATTAGGCGGGTGCAGCTCCTGGTCCTTAACCAACACCTGTCTGCCCGTTGACTATAAACGTCCGGTAGGTGGATCTCTATCCCTGAATGGAAGTTACTGAATGTCCATTCAGTGATGGCAGCTGCAAAATAATCGTGCAGCTGCAGATCGGGTTGCCCACTGTCCGTGACAGCAGGGCAACCCAGAGAGAAGGCAGGGACAGTTACCAGGTGTCCCTGCCTTCTAGATCGCTGTATACACAGTGCTCAACGAGAGCTACAGACCTCGATCAGCCCTGCACTGAGGCTATACAGTGTTGTATAGTGCTGTACAGCCTCTCTGGGGGGTGTATTATCCCTGTACTCTGTCAGCCCCAATTACAGGAGAAATCAATAGTGAAAAAAATATATATAAATGTGAAGTTAAATGTCCCCCAGAAGACTTGTATGACCTTATGGGGGACGCAAAGTGTAAAAAAATAAAATAAAAATAAATAAATAATAATAATTCCCCAAGAAAAAAAGAAAAAAGTTAAAAATGGTTAAAAAATAAATAAAAATATATTCATATTTGGTATTGCCGCATCCCTGACGGTCGGCTCTATAAACACAATAAAAATGATAAACTGTGTCAAAAAGAGCCATTTTTGTCACGTTACATCACAAAAAGTGCAACACCAAGGGATCAAAAATGTGTATGTCCCAAACAATGGTACCAAAAATGAGTCCCCACATAAGAAAATAAGTAAAAAATAAATAAAAAAAATTAAAATAAACTATGGCTTTCAGGCTATGGAGACACTAACCCTGGGTTCACACCTAAGCGTTCCTCAAACGCGCGTTTTTGTCGCGCGTTTTTATGCGCGTTTTTTGTAATAGTAAACGCGCGTTTGACGCGCGTTTGTGTCATTGACTGCAGTGTCCTATGGCCACAAACGCGCGTCAAAACGCCCCAAAGAAGCTCAAGTACTTGTTTGAGCGTCGGGCGTTTTACAGCGCGTTCGTACGCGCTGTAAAACGCCCAGGTGTGAACCCTTCCCATAGGGAAGCATTGGTTTTCATGTCTTAAGCGTTTTACAGCGCGTTTGAACCCAGGGTAAAACATAATTTTTATTTAAACTTATATTTATTTAAAACTTAAATAAATAAAAAAGTATGTATATTAGGTATTGCCACGCCCGTAACAATCTGATCTATAAAAATTTCAAATGACCTAACCTTTAAGGTGAACACTGTAAAAATAAATAAATAAAAACTGTGCTAAAACAACCAATTTTTTGGTCACCTTGCCTTGCCCCATAAAGTGTTATAATGAATGATCAAAAAAAATCATATGTATCCAAAAATGGTACCAATAAAAACATCAACTCTTCCTGCAAAAAACGAGCCCCTGCACAAGACGATTGGCAAAAAAAAAAAAAGGCATTCAGAATATGAAGACACAATTTTTTTCTTTTCAAAAATGCTTTGTTATGTAAAACTGAAACAAACAAACAAAGAAAGTAGACATATTTAATATCATTGTGTCCATAACAAACTGCTCTATAAAAATAGCACATGATCTACCCTGTCAGATGAATGTTGTAAAAAAATAAAAAAATAACAACGGTGCCAAAACAGCCATTTATTGGTTACCTTGCCTCACAAAAAACGTAATATAGAGCAATTAAAAATCATATGTACCCCAATAAACCTGGCACCTTATCCCCTTGTTTCCAAAATGGGGTCACTCTCTGGGAGTTTCTACTGTACGGGTGCATCAGGTGGGCTTCAAATGGGACGTGGCATCTAAAAATCAGTTCAGCAACATCTGCCTTCCAAAAACCATATGGCGCTCCTTTTCTTCTGCGCCCTGCTGTGTGCTTTTACATCAGTTTACAACCACATGTGGGGTGTTTTTGTAAACCACAGAATCAGGGTAATAAATATTGAGTTTTGTTTGGCTGTTAACCCTCGATCTGTTAAAGGAAAAAATTGATCAAAATGGAAAATCTGCCAAAAAAGTGAAATTTTAAAATTTGATCTCCATTTTCTTTTACTTCTTGTTGAACACCTAAAGGGTTAACAAAGTTTGTAAAATCAGTTTTCAGTAACTTGAGGGGTGTAGTTTCTACAATGGGGTCTTTTATGGGGGGCATCCACTATGTAAGCCCCACAGAGTGACTTCAGACCTGAACTGGTCCTTAAATAGTGGGTTTTGGCAATTTACTTAAAAATTTTAAGAATTGCTTTAAAATTATAAGCCTTCTAACGTCCTAAAAAAAAACAAAATGACATTTACAAAATGATGCCAACATAAAGTAGACATATGGGGAATGTTGAGTAATAAATATTTTATGAAGAATTACTTTCTGTTTTAAATGCAGAGAAATTTAAATTTCGAAAAAATTGCACATTTTTTACACTTTTTTAGTAAATTTGGGATTTTTTCATAAATAAAGGTGAAATATATAGACTCAAATTTATGACTATCATGAAGTACAATGTGTTACGAGAAAACAATCTCTGAATGGCTTGGATAAGTAAAAGCGTTCCAAAGCTATTACCACATAAAGTGACATATGTCAGATTTGCTAAATTAGGCCTGGTCAGGAAGGGGGCAAATGGACCACGTGAAGTGGTTAAGTCATGGCCAGATATGATGTACATGTATGTCATGGGTCCTTATGGGGTTAAAGTAAATATAATGTACAATTTGCTAACGTAGATAATACACAGTTCACATTCTCTTCTTATACTAGTGTTCTATTTCCCTGGCTGGCCTTGTCAAGTGCAGAGGGCACAGCAGTTGTAAAGAGAACTGAGCCTATATGAATAATGGCAATGCCCCCTTGCTCCTAGAGGCTCATACAGAGTCACACCACAAAAGTGACCCAAATTTGGAAACTACACTCTCAAGTTATTTATCAAGGGGTGGATTGAGCACTTTTATATCACAGGTATTTTGAAGAAATTAATTTGCAAGTTTTCCACAGATATGATATTTCAGGCCCCAATATCTCACACCCTTTGAATTGTAAAGGCGGGTTCTACTAGGTATAGAAATGCCATATATACTGCTTTTTCGGCGCACTGCAGGGTTCAGAAGGGAAAGACAACCTTTTGGTTTTTGCAGTGCATATTTTGATTGCTTTATAGGTGCCATGTTAAAAAGCCTCTGAGGTACCAGTATAGCAATTGTCTGACAACTATACCGTTTTTATTTTTATTTTGCCAGAGATGTGTGAGGGCTTATTTTTGCTAGATGAGTTTCCATTATCATTGGCTATATTACTTTGCTGGGGGGCCTACTTCTGGGACCACCACTAATCACAAGAATGGAGATCCTGTAACCCATGGTGCTCCCCGAAATGAACAGCGCTGCTGGCTCGGCATGTGCTCCATTAATTTATGTGGACTTTCTGGAGATAGATGAGCGCTATACTCGGAAATTTTTGTTCAAATTCGATTCGTTTACAATTGATTCCTCAAATATATTGGAAAAATAAAAAAAAAGTTCTGATTAATGCAGGTGCAGGCTGTTTTATACAGCAGGCACATAGCTGCAATGACTGGGATTGACAATAACGACAATCTTGTTCATTTAACTCCACAGATGCCATGGTCAATAACGATCAAAGCATTTATAGGGTTAGCGAGAGGGAGGGGGGTCCCTCTGCTTACCCATAGGAGCCCCTGTGGTGATATCACAGGGCTACGATCCATTGCCATGATAGCCTGGGGCCTTTAATAGGTTCCCAGGCCTGTCATAGGTAACTTTCTGTGAAGTTGAGTCTGAATCACAGCATCATAGGCAGTGTGTCAGAATCCCATATACTGCAATAGTATTCTATCACAGTCTATAGGGCAAGTGATCAGAGGATTGCATGTTTAAGTACCCTAATGGACTAAACATTACTGTATAAAAAAGTTTTGGAAAAAACACAAAAATATAAAAAAATGAAATCAGCCTCCTTTTTCAATTTTACAATTAAAAATAAATAGGCAATATGAAAAATAAGGTACAGCCAGGTCCAGAAATGTCCGAACTATTCTTTTCAATTCTCTTTTTATTGGTTTTATAGTAAAATCCATAAGAAATACGGAATAACAATTGTAGTACAAGGTACAAAATCAGAGAGCGACTGTGATGATGCAACATCGGAGTACAAGTTGAACAATCACAATGTGCAGGTAGATACAAATCATAAATAAATAGAAGTACCTTGCATGTAAGATTGGATAAAGAATATAATTTCCTAATAGTAGTTTTATAAATGATTTAAATGGGGGGATAGGAGGAGAGAAGGGGAGAGAGGGGAGTTGAAATGGAAGGGGGCAGGGTTTGGGTTTTGTGTTTCAGATTTAATCCGGAGTAGTTAGAGACAATGAAGCGATCTGTTGTAATACCTGAGGAATTGACCGGAACGTAATCCAGTCATGCCAGATCTTTTGAAATTTAGTGTGAGAGCTTAGTTCCCAGGCTGATAGTTCTTCCATCAGGAATATGAAATTAACTTTTTGTAACCATTGAGCTATGCTAGGGGCTTTCTGTTGATTCCACTGTTGTGGGATTAGAGATTTTGCAGTGGCCATGAGGTGTTGGAAAAGGATCCTTTTCTCAGGAGGGATTCTTTTAAGTCTAATGTTGAGGAAGATGGAGACTGAGTTGGGTTCTGAGGTCAAAGAGCATATTTATTTGGTCAGATTCAGTACCTCTGACCAGAAGGGAGTTAATACAGGGTGTGACTACCACACGTGGAAGTATGTGCCTTGTGCAGAGTTGCACTTCTAGCATGTGTCTAGATCGAGGCATCCCATTTGTTTAAGCCTAACCGGGGTGCGATACCATCTGGAGACAAGCTTAAAATAATTTTCTTGTAGTCAAATACATTGTGAGATGCCATGAGATTTCCTATAAATCTGTTTGATTTCAAGAGGGGTCCATGTGGCTGCCAGGTCCTTTCCCCAGTCTGAAATGTAGTTTCTGTCTGTGGGAGATCTTATAATTTGCACAATGGCATAAACTTTTGAGAGGAGGTGTGGCGGTGGGTTTTTGGAGGTGCTCATCTCTTCAAGAGGTGAGAGCCCTTGGGGCGCCGGCATGATGTTGTTAAGGGGCTATAAGCTTATTTATGTGAATTCTTTGTAGGTGTTGAAGGGAAGTACCTTCTAGTGGGTCTTCTGTAGTATCATTATTGAGGAAGGTTATAATACATATGTTTTGTAATTCCTGAAGGTTGAGTCTGATTCCCCTGAATTCTGGCAGGTGTATATCCAGGGTGTCAGCGATTGACATCAGAGGAGAGAGAATAGGGCTAATTTTTTTTTATATGCATTCCAAATTTTTAAGATGGTTTGGGTGATGGCGTCCGAGAAGAGTTGGCTGTTTTTTTTTGTAGTTTTCGTTTTGCCATAGGAGAGATCTTAACGGAAATTTAGCTTAGTATGTCTCTAATGAAAACCCAAGTTTTTTGTCTCCTAAACGCAACCAATGTACCACCCTGGATAAATGTACTGTGTCATAATAAAGTTTTCAATCAGGTAAGGACATTCCCCCTCTTAGTTTATGTTGAACTAACAGGTTGTGGCTCAATCTGGGTCGACTGCCTCGCCAGAGATAGCTGATCAGTCTCCAAATGTTTGTGAAAAATTGCGGTAGTGAAATGGGGAGGGTTTGAAAAAGATACAGTAGTTTAGGGAGGAGTATAGATTTTATAAGATTCTTAAGAATGGGAGGGACCACGAGTCTAAGGTCAGTTTGAATTTTGTTAGGATGGGGGCGTAATTTAGTGCATACAGGTCTTTCCATGTAGAGATATATAATGTGAGATTTAGGCCAATGGTATAGGTAATGTGTTTGAAGTAGTTTGGTCTCTTCATTATGCAAATTAAAACCCAAGGCCTCCGATTTTGTGATATTCATTTTTATATTAGAGATTTGTCCATATTCCTGAAACAATGATTGAAAAGCAGGAAAAGCAGAGGATGGATTAGTCAGAATTAGCAAAATGTCATCAGCATATGCCGCTGTGTTGTGCATCCGGCTACCATCATCAAACCCCTTAATGTCTGGGTGTGATCTGATGGCCGCTAGGAGAGGTTCTAATGATAATATGAACAGAATTGGTGAAAGTGGGCAGCCTTGATAGGTTCCATTTTTCTATATGGAAAGGGGCTGATAGAGATTGATTGATGCGCAGTTTGGCCGTAGGTCTAGAGTACATAACAGAGATCGCAGCAATAAAGGCCTGGGGGAATCAGAAGTGTAACAGTACTTGTTTCATGTAGGACCCAGTCCACCCTATCGAAAGCCTTCTCTGCGTCGGTCCCAAGAAGAACCAGCGGTTGCCTACTATGGGACACTATTTGGATTACTGAGAGGATCCTCATAGTGTTGTCCTTCCCCTCTCTTCCGGACACAAATCCCACCTGCTCAGGCGAGATCAGGTCGGGTAGTATAGGCTTGAGTCTATTTGCTAGTAGGTTGGCGTATAGTTTTAGGTCAGTATTCAGGAGTGAGATGGGTCTGTAACTACTACAATTGTAGTGATGTATGCCTCTAATGCTTGTTGGGGTATATCAAATCCTGAGAGGTAGGAGTTTAACGTGTCGGTCAGCTGGGAGAGGAGAACCGAGGAGAAAGAGTCATAGTAAGAGCAGGGTAGGCCATCAGGGGCCGGGGCTTTGTTATTAGGGCTTCTCTTTAGAGCGGACCGGACCTCATCTATCGAGAAAGGTTTAAGTAGAGACACATGTGAGTTAGGATTTAGTTTGGGGAGGTCTAACCGTAAGAGGAAGTCCGAAATGGCCAAATGATGCGATCTCTGATTATGCCCTCTGTCCACTGGGGGAAGTTGGTATAAAGATGAGTAGAATCGTATGAATTCGGCCTCTATTTCTGATGGGGTTGATGTGATATTTCCTGAGACCTGCCTAATCCCAGTGATATTAGTATGAGGTTTTTTTTCCATTTAAAGAGGACCTTTCACTGATTATGACACTGTGAACTAAGAATATAGACACGGAGAGCGGCGCCCGGGGATCTCACTGCACTTACTATTATCCCTGGGCGCCGCTTCGTTCTCCTGCTATGCCCTCCGGTATCTCTGGTCACAAAGTTATGGTAGGCGGAGTCTGCCCTTGTTCTTCTGTAGTGCTGGCCAATCGCATTGCAGAGCTCACAGCCTGGGAGAAAATAACCTCCCAGGCTGTGAGCTCTGCGCTGCGATTGGTTAGCGCTAGAGCAGAACAAGGGCAGACTCCGCCTACCATAACTTAGTGACTGAAATCTCCGTCTACTATAACTTAGTGAGCGAAGATACCAGAGGGCATAGCGGGAGAACTGAGCAGCGCCCAGGGATAATAGTAAGTGCAGTGAGATCCCCGGGCGCCACTCTACATGTCTGTATTCTTAGTTCACAGTGTCCTAATCAGTGAAAGGTCCTCTTTAATGAGGGACATCATTAGTTTTGATGTTTTGTCTCCATGTGCGTAAAATGAATGTTTAGTTGACATATATATTTTTGCGGAGGATTTATTTGGTCCATCTTTGAGTTGTAGATGAGCTTCAGTAAGTTTTTAGAGATGGCGGGTCATTAGGGATTGTTTGTGAATTTTCTCTAATCTAAATATTTCGGTGTATAATGATAGTATTTCATGATCTCTTTGCTTTTTGTGGTATGTGCCCGCTGAAATAAACTCACCTCGAACGGTGGCCTTGTGTGCTTCCCAGACAAAAGGAATCGAGGTACCTTTGTCTCGGTTTTGTTGAAAATATAATTCCAGGCGTGCATTAATCTTGTTATATATTGAGCGGACGGATAATAATGTTCCATTAAGTCTCCTTGGGGGTTTAACCTGGGATTTGTTTTTAACAAGCAATGTCATTTCTAAAGGGGAATGATCAGAATGAACACTGGGACCAATTATTGTAGAACAGAGTTTGGAAAGTGAAGGTTGTTGCAGAAGAAAATAGTCTAGTCTGTGGTAGGAGTTATGTGGAGCTGAATACAAGGTGTAGTCACGGTCAGTAAGGTGATCAAAACGCCATACATCTCTTAGAGTGAGGAGTTGGAGGGAGTGTTTAATATGATTAAGTGCCCGGTAAGACCGAGCGGATTTGCCTGTGGATGTGTCCAACATGGGATCTAGTGCTAGGTTGAAATCTCCTCCAACCACCAAGATCCCTTATGAGACTCCATTTATCAATGTAAGGACATCACGTATCCAAGGAGCTTGTTTTGTGTTTGGGGTGTATAGATTAGTTAACGTGACTAGTATTCCATTCAGTTTCCTGACAAGTATCAGGAATCTACCGTCCTTATCTTTCTGTAGAAGGTCTAAGTCAAAAGTTACGCTTTTTCAAAATGCAATAGCTACACCCTTCGAGTTCTTGGTAGGGGTGTGGAAGTAGAACCATTTGTCAAAGAAGTGTCCTTGCATGGCCGGGGTCCTCTCGGAAATGAGTTTCCTCTAGGAAAATGACATCTGCGTGGGCTTTTTTCAAAGCGTGTAGTGTTTGACTGCGCTTGACTACCGTGCTAAAGCCTCTGACATTGTAAGAGATAAATTTTAAGTTGGCCATATGATAGTAGAAATAATCAACGCCTCTGGAGTGTATGTGGACTGAATTTAATGTGTTATGTTGGTTATGCCCTATGCCTTTAGGGACTGAGGAGGTGAGGGTGGGGAAGGAGGGAAGGGGGAGGGAGGGGGGGTGATAAAGAACATCAGGTAGAATACTAAGATGAACACTGTATCTTAAAGAGACCAATAATGTTAAAAGCATAGAGCAATAACAAAAGCAACATGAACTGACAGCCAGGAGGGTTATAGCTGAAATAAAGAACTTATGTATGTGCGAGTGATGGACAGAAATAAACAACATACATGAGTACTGCCCTTAAAGTCCATGACCATCAAACAGAGGGGAATGGATTATTTAAAGTGGCGCCGCGGAAGAGCCACAAATTTTCAGCCATCTCCTTCAGGTAGGAGTGTGGGATTACAGGAATAAGGCCAGGAGATGCCAAGATGACATCCCATTGTCCCAGTTCTGGGCTGTCCCGCATCGCTTAGACAGGATCACCCTGTTTTAGGACAGGATTATCCTGTATATCAGCACAATACATGCCCTATAAATCAGGATAGAGGAATAGAACTGCTGATTAATAAACATTAAAGACTGTCAAAGGCAGATGTGGGATGGAGGGGGGGGGGGGGGTTCCGGGTCCCGGGTCTCGGGACCCAGACGTCTCCAAAATGGAAACTAGAAAGTTAAATCTGAAATGAAAAATATAGGGATAAAGCCTCGCTATCCTAGGGACCTCCTCCACTCCGTCCCTCCTGTAAAAAGGAACACTATCAATATAAAATTATCCTAACAAGAATGATGTAATATGTATAGTAGTGTATCCAAGCTAAAGTATATCACCCAGGTCCGCTGGGGTTCAGGTCGGGTCCATCTAAATTCTCCTGGGGGTCATTTTCCCTAGTCTTTTCCGATTCCTGTTTCTTTTTTCGGAGTCTGCGGTTTCCCATGGTGTAGGTGGAGGGATCGTAGGTAGACCAGTAAGGTCTTGAATCGGGGACCACTCTGGAATGTCCATGTCTGAGATGTTGAGCTGTGCCAGGAGATCTGGTAGATCTGGTAGTTCCGCATGGTCTCGAAGAATAAATATCTTCCCTTCATGAGAAAAGGAAAGCCCAAAAGGAAACAGCCATTTGTAAGGGATGTTCCTTCTCCCTAGTACTTCGGTGAGAGGTCTGAGGATATTTCTTTTAGAGAGTGTGACCCTCGCCAGGTCTTGGAAAATAAAGATCGACAAACACTCTAGTCAGGGTTAGGAGGCTTTGTGCGGGCTAGTCGCAGGATGTCATCTTTTACTTTGGAGTGAAAAAAAAAGGGACAAATGACGTCTCTGGGAGGTTCTTTAGAGGTAGGTTTCACTCTTAGAAATCTGTGTGCTCAGCACTTTGCTTCTCCTCTATATCCCCAAGATGGCTATTAGTATTGCCTCCTATAATGTCAAAGGATGCAATTCACCTTCTAAAAGGTGTCAGATTTTTGGAATGTTGAGGAGAAATAAAGCAAATATAATTTTTCTACAGGAGACACATTTTAGAATACAACATTTCCCCAACCTTTCTTTTTCTTTTTATCCTACTTGGTTTCACTGTGGTTCCCCTACTTCAAACTCTAGAGGTGTTAGCATAGGTTTCCAAAATAAGGTTCCCTTTACCCTTGATGAACAATTATGTGACCCGGAGGGGAGGTTTTTGATGATTAAGGGTAAAATTGGTCAACATCTCTACACCTTTGCGAACTTATACGCCCCAAATGATCACCAAATCTCTTGGTTAAAATCAACTCTTCTAAAATTAGAAGCTTTTAGAGGTGGTGTCACGGTGGTAGGAGGAGACTTGAATTTAGTCCTAAACCCCCTCATTGACTCTTCAAAAATCGGCCCAATCACATAAAGGGTTTCGCTCTTTACTACTTACCCTATCCAAAGCCCATCTAATTGATGTTTGGCGCACCATGAATCCTGATTCCAAAGACTATACCTTTTACTCTCCTATGCACAAATCGTATCAGCGATTAGACTATCTATTTGTTTCAAAAGAGCATCTCCAGCTGTGTTCCAGAACCGAAATAGGATCTATAATCCTATCCGATCACGCCCCAATATTTCTCCATATGAAACCGCCTGTTAACCATAAACATAACAGCCACTGGAGGTTTAATGAACAACTCATCAACTCATCCGATAATATATCTGAACTGAAACAAGTGTTAAGAAAATACTTTGATAATAACTGCACCCCTGAGGTTTCACCACAAACAGTCTTGGACGCTCACAAAGCCTATATACGGGGCCACTGTATCAGCCTAGGAGCTCATCTTAAAAAAGAAAGACAAAGACAGATGGATTCTCCCCATGAGAAAATTTGCCTCCTAGAAAGAGCTCACAAAATTTCCCTTCTGGAGACTCATTTGCAGGAGCTTTCCTCATGTGGAGCCTCTCTCAAGAATCTTTTAAACATAAGTTCCGCTAAGTTTTACTTACACTCCCAATTCAAAATATTTGCTCATGGAAACAAGACCTCTCGCTTTATGATGTCCAGACTAAAAAGCTGAAAAATGCAAAACTTCATACACAAATTAAAAACTCCAGATGGTGCCTTAACCTTCGAAACTAATAAAATAGCTTCCTTATTTAGAGACTATTATGAATCTCTCTATAACCTTAACCCACAGCAATCCACTCCGAGTAATACTATATCGCCATCAACCCTATCTCTATAAAATTAGCCCTCCCCTCGCTCTCAGAACAAAGCAAAACCCAACTGGCATCGCCATTTTCCTCAGAAGAATTACTAGTAGCTATTAAAAATTCCCCTAGAGGGAAATGCCCAGGTCCTGATGGTCTCCCTATTCCCTATTATTCGACGTTTCAGGAGATTTTGATTCCACACCTATTACCGGTGTACAATGCCACTTTATTAGGTATACCCCTATCAACCGATATGACCAGAGCCCACATTACTCTAATCCCTAAAGAGGGTAAAGACCATACTTTATGCCCCAATTTCAGACCTATCTCCCTTCTCAACTTAGATTTAAAGCTTTTAGCCAAAATGCTCGCAAATAGACTGGCGGGACTTCTCCCGTCTTTAATCCACAGAGATCAAGTGAGGTTTGTAAAACAAAGAGAGGGAAAAGATAATACAGCCCGGATCCTCAATATCATCCACTATGTCAAAAAGAAAAACCTCCCTCTAGTCCTTCTCAGCACAGATGCTGAGAAGGCCTTTGATAGGGTCAATTGGTCCTTTATGTACTCAGCGTTGAGGTCTCGCAATTTCCCTCCCCTGTTTATTTTTGCAATAGAAGCTATGTACCTTCATGCCTCGGCTTCAATTAGGGTAAATGACACCCTATCTGAACCCTTCAAAATTCGTAATGGCACCCGCCAAGGCTGCCCCCTTTCCCCACTTTTATTTGTTCTCGTCATTGGAGCCTCTTTTACAGACCATTAGGCTAGATGGCGACATCCAGGGAATATCTCTAGGGGACCAACAACATAAAATTGCCGCCTTTGCGGACGATCTGCTTTTAATAATCAGCAATCCTGAGACGGCTCTTCCCAAGATATATGGACACTTAGAAACCTATGGATCGTTCTCCAATTTTAAGGTTAATCACAATAAATCACTTATAATCTCTACTGGCCTTAAAAAATCTTTAAAAGATCATCTAGTAGCAAACTCTCCTTTCAATTGACTGCTCCCTTTTTAACGTTTCTGGGGGTTAAAATGTCTATGGATCCAAATCAACTTTTCAACTTGAACTATGTTCATCTCCAAAACAAACTGTCCGAGAACTTGAATTCCCTGGATGTCCCCATACTCTCATGGTTTGGGAGGAAGAACATTTTACTTTCCCTCATTATCCCTAAACTTACATACCTCCAACAGACCTTACCAATTCCAGTTCCCTCCTCATACAATTATAAACTTAGAACCTTGTTCTGTGCCTTTATTTGGAATAAGAAAAAAGCCAGATTGTCATACAACCTGTTATCATTCCCGAGGGAGAGAGGGGGGATTTCATTGCCAGATCCGGAACTATATGGCAAAGCGATATTACTCACTAGAGTAACAGATTGGATGAACGCCCCCAAACAGAAATCGTGGGTTCCAATGGAAGAATCCCTACTTGGGATGCCTTTTAGAGCAGCGTTATTAGGACGATCGTCATTACCACCTACCCATCCAAACATCTCTCCAGTAATGAAGGCAACCCTACAAGCATGGAATGCCCTGCAGTCCTCCCCCTTCAGTCCCCTTTCCCATCCCCTATTCTTAATATAAAAGACATACTTCAATTAGCTCCCAAGCCCTACAAAATAGTCTACCTACTGAGATAATTCAGACTAAGGCGAGATTAATTGATTTATACACTGATGGACAATTGATTTCCGTCAAAGCAATGAATGATTTCTTTAACACCCCTTGGTCTAGCTTTAATGGTCTTCACTTTCTAAGGGCGTATTTGTCTCAACATATCCAAATACAAAACTTACTACGCCCTATAACATGGTTTGAGCACTTGATCTCTTGAAACTCTTCCCCACACAAACTGATATCTCAATGGTACAATAGGTTGAGGACTCCTCCTCCTGTCGCGCTGACACCGGCCTTCATTAGATTATGGGAAAAAAGACCTAGATAAATGCTTCTCCCCCGAAGACATCAGTACTATCTATAACTCCCCACATAAAGCCTCAAGATGTGTCAAAATTCAAGAAAATAACTACAAAATCATCACACAGTGGTATAAAACCCCTGACAAGACATGCTTGTACTCAGCCTCGGCTTCTGACACATGCTGGAGATGCTCTAAGAATAAAGGTACATATATCCACATCTGGTGGTCGTGTCCGATTTTGGCTAACTGCTGGATTAAGATTTTCCATACTTGCAATAAAATTTGTAACTCCAATATTGCCCCATCACCAGAGGTTGCTCTTTGAATCTCTTTCCTAAAGATCCCTCTCCACCTAATCTGGCACTATTTAAACAGTTAGTGTACGCTGCCAAATTACTAATCCCCATATTGTGGTTATCAGCCGAGGTCCCAACTAAGGAACAATGGCTCCAAAAAATCAATCAAATATATCGTCTAGAGGAATTATCTTCCTGGGAAATGAGATCTCACCTCAAGTTTCTGAAAACCTGGAGCAAGTGGATCTCTTATAGAGGGTACTAATCGGTCCATTCCGCGAGGATGATTCTCTTACAGTTCAAGGTTCAGCGGACAATCATACGGTTCCTTCCCCACCGTGGAGTCCATCTCCTGACCCGTCTCGGATGTGTATCTCGGATCTAGATCTAAGTTGTACCTCCAATAGTCTACCTACTGAGATAATTCAGACTAAGGCGAGATTAATTGATTTATACACTGATGGACAATTGATTTCCGTCAATTAAATCACCTCTTTAAATGTGATCTGTAATAAGGAATAACAGATATGAGTCTCAGAATTTTTGCTGTTTATATTTATGTGGAAAGATTTATGACTTAACTATGTAGCCAAGAAGGTGGACATACAAACATTCTCTTCAATATGCTGTCTTCCTGTTGAACAATCTCTTTGAAAATAATATGACCCGTAATATGTATTTGACAGACCTGGAATTAGTTCAGAAATGTATTGGAATGGTGGAGATTTGTCACTTTTCCACTATTCCAGTTTCTTTGTATGATTCTGAATTGTTTAATAAATTTATAAAAAATAAATAAAAATAAATAAATATTATTAGTTTTTTCATACGGGTAAACAAATGTTCAGTACCAATGTCTTGAGTTCCCTTTTCATTGTGGTTTTTAAAAAAAATACCTACTTTCACTATTAAACATTTCACGGATTTCGATTGTGGTTTTGGCAAGATTTTATTTCACAAAATGTTTTAGTTATTGCCAAGCAGGATAATAAAGTTTATATTTCCAGCTAAAAAAAATAATAATCTGTGTGCTCTTTCAATAGTTATTTCCAGAGGGTAATTGTTCCCCAAGATCGCCATGAAGATCTGTTTAACAGTGTCAGGGAGAGTTTCTGGGAGGAAAGATTCAGGGATTCCCTTGATCCATAAATTATTACGTCTTGCACGGTTTTCTTGATCCTCCATCCAGTTGATGATCTTGTTCATATGTGATTGGCAGGAGGTAAATGTGGTTGTCGCCGCTTCAGTGTAGCAGACCAGCTGAGATTGTACACTCTCTAGTTGTTCGACCCTGCCTCCAATGCTTCTTACATCTTGTTTGATATCCTGTAACTCTTTAAAGGGAACCAGTCACCGGGATTTTGGGTATAGAGCTGAGGACATGGGTTGCTAGATGGCCGCTAGCACATCCGCAATACCCAGTCCCCATAGCTCTTATGTGTGCTTTTATTGTTTCAAAAAACCTATTTGATACATATGAAAATTAACCTGAGATGAGTCCTGTCCCTGACTCCTCTCACCTACAGGACTCCTCTCAGGTTAATTTGCATATGTATCAAATAGGTTTTTTGAAACAATAAAAGTACACAGAGCTATGGGGACTGGGTTTTGCGGATGTGCTAGTGGCCAACTAGCAACCCATGTCCTCAGCTCTATGCACAAAATCCTGGTGACAGGTTCCCTTTAAGCACTGGCTCCAAAGCCTTGGAGAGGGCTTTCCTCAGGAAATTTCTTGATATTGCGAGGCTCCGTTCCTCCTGTGTCTCATCTGCATCACTTTCCATGTCTAAGAGATCATGTGGAGTGTGGACACTTTTTTTTTCTTCTGCAAATAGAGAGATCAGTGGAGGGGTATGCTTAATAGAGGATGTCCCTTGTGTTTTTTTGCATATAAGAGTCTGTTATTTTCATAGTAGTTGCTGCTCTGGTTTTGCCTGGACCGATTTTGACCATAGCAGTGGATGACAAGAGATAATCCCCTTTAATTTCGGGTGATGTGGGAGATGAGCAGTAGAAATAGCGGTAAGTGACCCTCGTCGGCCGTTCAAAGAAAGTCTATGTCGACATTGTGCTTCCGCTAAGGGGAGTAAATAAAAATTGGGACAATGGTCCTGAAAATCTTAGGAAGAATAAGTCAAATTTTCTTGCAGGCGTATTACTGCAGCAGAAAAATTGGGTCAGAGGCCCTCTAAGAGACAGCTTTGGTGGTCCCAAAAATAGAGACCAATAAAAATTTAGGCTTAGCCTATGTATTCCATATATAATCACCGGAACGAAGATGCGATGCAGTGTAAAGCAGCGGGGTAAAATTTTGTTATTCCCGTTTGACGGCTGCAAAAGATTCCCGGTACTATCCTGTGTCCCAGGGGTATAGAGACGTACCTTTGTGGCGATTTTGAAACTTGTTCCACTCTATGGAGTGGGTAGTGAGTAAATGGGGTCTCTGCAATCTTTAAGCGGCCCTGATGTGTCGCGGAATAGCGCTGTGCAGGCAGTTTTTTTCCTGGGACAGGGAAGCAGTGCCGGTAATGGATTATGCCTCCACTCAGAGCGTCGGCCCGGGCGCTAGAGCCAACAGTGTTTTCCGTTGGGTTCTGTGTGGTCTGGCAGTTCACGCAAGGCGGGCGTGGGAGTTAGGCCCAGAAATCCGTAGTCGGGTATGCACGGCCAGTTCACCCGATCGTGGAAGGGGCAACCCCGCAGGTGAAGCGCTGCTTGCCGCTTTCGGTACCGGACCCTGACTCAGGTAAGGCTCTTAAGCCCGGGGTGCAGGTGTGTCCACGGCTGGGCTGGTAATCGAGGCCAAGGCTTCACTTCCCGGCTAGGCCCGATATAGATCTCCGGTTCCGCTGGGCCTAGTTTCAGGCTCAAAACAAAGAGCATAATGTGTGGAGCCTAGATGTTGTAGATGTGTGCCTCTTTGTCCACCGGGGACTAGTGGATGCCGACGGATTAGCGTGTCTCAGTAGGAGCTGTGCAGAAAAGCGTCTGCACCGCACGGCTGCAAGTCACGCCCCCTCATGTCCGAACTATTCAAATTTTTAAATATTTGCCCTGTGTTGTGCATCTCATTTTTTGTTCTTGTCCCTCTGACAAAATTGAACAAAAAGTGATGAAAAAATTATGTGTACCACAAAATAATAGCATTAAAACCTACAGTCCACCCCAAAACAGCAAGCCTTCACACAGGTCTGTAGATAAAAAAAATAATAATAAAATATATATATATATATATATATATATATATATATACAGTACAGACCAAAAGTTTGGACACACCTTCTCATTCAAAGAGTTTTCTTTATTTTCATGACTATAAAAATTGTAGATTCCCACTTAAGGCATCAAAACTATGAATTAACACATGTGGAATTATATACATAACTGAAAATATGTCATATTCTAGGTTCTTCAAAGTAGCCACCTTTTGCTTTGATTACTGCTTTGTACACTCTTGGCATTCTCTTGATGAGCTTCAAGAGGTAGTCACCTGAAATGGTCTTCCAACAGTCTTGAAGGAGTTCCCAGAGATGCTTAGCACTTGATGGCCCTTTTGCCTTCACTCTGCGGTCCAGCTCACCCCAAACCAACTTGATTGGGTTCAGGTCCGGTGACTGTGTAGGCCAGGTCATCTGGCGCAGCACCCCATCACTCTCCTTCATGGTCAAATAGCCCTTACACAGCCTGGAGGTGTGTTTGGGGTCATTGCCCTGTTGAAAAATGAATGATGGTCCAACTAAACGCAAACCGGATGGAATAGCATGCCGCTGCAAGATGCTGTGGTAGCCATGCTGGTTCAGTATGCCTTCAATTTTGAATAAATCCCCAACAGTGTCACCAGCAAAGCACCCCCACCCCATCACACCTCCTTCTCCATGCTTCATGGTGGGAACCAGGCATGTAGAGTCCATCCGTTCACCTTTTCTGCGTCGCACAAAGACACGGTGGTTGGAACCAAAGATCTCAAATTTGGACTCATCAGACCAAAGCACACATTTCCACTGTTCTAATGTCCATTCCTTGTGTTCTTTAGCCCCAAAAAGTCTCTTGTGCTTGTTGCCTGTCCTTAGCAATGGTTTCCTAGCAGATATTCTACCATGAAGGCCTGATTCACACAGTCTCCTCTTAACAGTTGTTCTTTACTTAGCTGCTTTATTCTTGCCATAATACAAATTCTAACAGTCTATTCAGTAGGACTATCAGCTGTGTATCCACCTGACTTCTCCACAACGCAACTGATGGTTCCAACCCCATTTATAAGGCAAGAAATCCCCAGGGCCGTCTTTACCAAGGGGCAAAAGGGGCAGCTGCTAGCCACTGCCCCGGGTGTCAGGCTGTCAGCTACAGAGGGGGTGCTGCCATGCCATACCTGCCGGCACTGAGTCCAGGCACCATACTGTGTCTGAGAGCTGTGATCTAGGACCTTAGATGACATCATCACCATGTGACCAGTAACCTAGCAATATTACTGGTCACATGGCTATGAGGTCATCACAGGTCCTACCAGGACTGTTGCAGGAGAAGTTTGCAAGCTTTTTTTTGTGTAGATTACATCAGAAAAAGGTGACAGGGGCTGTTATGCTAATAAACTGTAAACTACTGTATAGTGGGGTGCTGTATACTGTGTGGGGGCTTGTATACTGTGTGGGGGCTTGTATACTGCGTGGGGGCCTGTATACTGTGTGGGGGGCCTGTATACTGTGTGGGACTGTATACTGTGGGGGGCCTGTATACTTTGGGGGGGGGGGCTGTATACTGTGTGGGGGGCTGTATACTGTGGGGAGGCCTGTATAGTGTGGGGGCCTGTATAGTGTGGGGGGGCCTGTATAGTGTGGGGGGCCTGTATAGTGTGGTGGCTTGTATAGTGTGGGGGGCTGTATAGTGTATACTGTGGGTGCTGTATATTGAGGAGTGCTATACTGCTGTACTGTATACTGTGGGGGGCTGTATACTGTATACTGTGGGTGCTGTATAGTGTGGAGTGCTATACTGCTGTACTCTATAGTGTGGGGTGCTGTATAGTGTGGAGTGCTATACTGCTGTACTCTATAGTGTGGGTAGCTGTATAGTGTGGGGTGCTGTATCGTGTATAGTTTGGGGTGCTGTATACGGTGAGGTGCTATACTACTCTACTGTATACTGTGAGGTGTTGTATACTGTGGGTGCTGTATACTGTGGGCTGCTATACTGCTCTACTATATAATGTGGGGTACTGTATAGTGTGGGGTGCTATACTGCATACTATGGGGTGCTGGGGTGCACTGTAACACTAGGGTGAGCCGAGCCCTGGTCGCCTTCCTGCAGAGCGGTGCCAACTTCCAGCCTGAGCCCAGAGCACTGATCCTGAGCCGCTGGAGTCTTCAGAACTGGAAGTATTTACAGTCGTTCACTGTACTCTACCAGATGTGTGGATTTTTTGTGTGTGTTGTGGAGGGCGTGATTGCCTGCTAAGGTGTGGGAAGGCGGGATCCAGGGGGCTCAAGTAAATTTTTGCCCAGGGTCCAATCAATATTAAAGATGGCCCTCGAAATCCCACTTATTAAACCTGACAGGGCACACCTGTGAAGTGAAAACCATTTCAGGTGACTACCTCTTGAAGCTCATCAAGAGAATGCCAAGAGTGTGCAAAGCAGTAATCAAAGCAAAAGGTGGCTACTTTGAAGAACCTAGAATATGACATATTTTCAGTTGTTTCACACTTTTTTGTTATGTATATAATTCCACATGTGTTAATTCATAGTTTTTGATGCCTTCAGTGTGAATCTACAATTTTCATAGTCCTGAAAATAAAGAAAACTCTGTAAATGAGAAGGTGTGTCCAAACGTTTGGTCTGTACTGTGTGCATATATATATATATATATATATATATATATATATTAATGGCTGTCAGAATATGGCAATGCAAAGAAAAAAAAATTTTTTTTTTTAAGTAGTAAGACATAATAAAACCTAAAAACGTTGGCATCACTGTAATTGTACTGACCTGAATAATACGGTTGTGATGTCATTTTTAGCAAACAGTAAACATTACAAAAACAGATCAAAAAGTTGCAAAACTCAATAGTGCACCTTTTAGATGCTATTGCAAGTAGATTTAGTTGCAAATGCCAGTTTTACTCCACCATTGCCAGTTTCCAAAAATGAGGCATAGATAGACAGGGTTTGCCAAGGCCATCAGCCCTGGCACATTCATCATCATATATGCCAGAAACTGATGACTGAAATCTAGGGCTGCAGCTTAGTTGTCGATAATTTCAGCGATTAATAGGGGAAAAAACACCAAAATGACAAAACAAGGGGTTTATATGATTTTACTTGAAAAATTATGTTAAAAGGCCATGTTAAAACAAATTGTTGATGGCACTGTTATGGAGAGGTTCTGTGGATGGCGCTGTTATGGAGGGGTTCTGTGGATGGCGCTGTTATGGAGGGGTTCTGTGGATGGCGCTGTTATGGAGGGGTTCTGTGGATGGCGCTGTTATGGAGGGGATCTGTGGATGGCACTGTTATGGAGGGGATCTGTGGATGGCACTGTTATGGAGGGGATCTGTGGATGGCACTGTTATGGAGGGGATCTGTGGATGGCACTGTTATGGGGGATCTGTGGATGACACTGTTATGGGGGATCTGTGGATGGCACTGTTATGGGGGGGTCTGTGGATGACACTGTTATGGGGGATCTGTGGATGACACTGTTATGGTGGATCTGTGGATGACACTCTTATGGGGGCGATCTGTGGGTGGCACTGTTATGGGGGGGATCTGTGGGTGGCACTGTTATGGAGGGGATCTGTGGATGGCACTGTTATTGAGGGGATCTGTGGATGGCACTGTTATTGAGGGGATCTGTGGATGGAACTGTTATGGGGATCTGTGAATGGCACTGTTATGGGGAGGGGGACCTGTGGATGACTATGCTATGTGGGGAATCTATGGATGACACTTTATAGCATCTTAAGCTATATGTGTCATCCACAGATCTCCCCCATAGCAGTGTCATCCACAGATCCCCCTCCCCATAACAGTGCCATACACAGATCCCCCTCCATAACAGTGCCATACACAGATCCTCCTCCCCATAACAGCCCTGGCCCTGTCGCTCACAGCAGTATTCCTTAACCGGCAGTATCTTTTACTTTAAATCACTGCATCTTTTTTACCTTACAATTAAGCTCCAGTAACCGGCAGAGTGGGCGGTGGCGTAACGTCACTTACTCACGTGACACGCCTGCTCCACCTACTTTGCTTACTCACGTGAGTAAGTGATGTTACGCCGCCGCCCGCTCTGCGTGTTACTGGAGCTTCATTGTAAGGTAAAAAAGACGCAGTGATTTAAAGTTCAGGGACCCGCAGGCATAGTGCCTACCGCCTGCTCCCGCCCGCATAGCAACAAATCGGCCGATTATTCGATAACGGGATTCATTGACAACCAATTCCGTTATCGAATATCATCAATAACGTTGATTAATCGTTGCAGCCCTACTGAAATCGGAAAGTTTGGTGCACAGACTTCTGCCTTGTCAGAATAACATGTCTGCTCTGGCCATCGCAGGACCTATAAAGACCTGTGTAGCACACACTGGTCTTAATAAATCAGGACTTAAAGGGGTTGTCCCACTTTGCTGTTTCAATCTTACCAGCAGTAAATGTCCTGATAACTTCCTGCTTCTCAGGCAGTTGAGTGAAGGCCACGCCTCCTCATGACTCACCCTCAGAGCTCAGTCCGTGCTTTCATGTGGATGAGTCATCCACATGGAGCCTGCAGAGTAATGTAAAGCCCATCCCCCTGCTGGGGAATCACTCAGTGACCACTGACCAATGCTAGTGAACTAATGGAGTAACTTGTGGCTGTCCTGCATTATAATACACTTACACATAAAACCTGTGTTACAAACCCATTCTGTGCAGCAAAAACAATAAATCACTACAGCCCAAATGCATGTTAGCTAGTAGCCATATGATCTGTGCTAGATATAGATAGATATATTCACTGACTTATTACCCAGCTTTCCCGATGTCTGATATTATAACTGACTTATTACCCAGCTTTCCCGGTGTACAATATTATCACTGACTTATTACCCAGCTTTCCCGGTATCAGATATTATCACTGACTTATTACCCAGCTTTCCCGGTGTACAATATTATCACTGACTTATTACCCAGCTTTCCCGGTATCAGATATTATCACTGACTTATTACCCAGCTTTCCCGGTGTACAATATTATCACTGACTTATTACCCAGCTTTCCCGGTATCAGATATTATCACTGACTTATTACCCAGCTTTCCCGGTATCAGATATTATCACTGACTTATTACCCAGCTTTCCCGGTGTACAATATTATTACAGACTTATTACCCAGCTTTCCCGGTGTACAATATTATCACTGACTTATTACCCAGCTTTCCCGGTATCAGATATTATCACTGACTTATTACCCAGCTTTCCCGGTGTACAATATTATCACTGACTTATTACCCAGCTTTCCCGGTGTACAATATTATCACTGACTTATTACCCAGCTTTCCCGGTATCAGATATTATCACTGACTTATTACCCAGCTTTCCCGGTGTACAATATTATCACTGACTTATTACCCAGCTTTCCCGGTGTACAATATTATTGTACACCGGGAAAGCTGGGTAATAAGTCAGTGATAATATCTGATACCGGGAAAGCTGGGTAATAAGTCAGTGATATTACCCAGCTTTCCCGGTATCAGATATTATCACTGACTTATTACCCAGCTTTCCCGGTGTCAGATATTATCACTGACTTATTACCCAGCTTTCCCGGTGTACAATATTATCACTGACTTATTACCCAGCTTTCCCGGTGTACAATCGCGGTGTACAAAGCTGGGTAATATCACTGACTTATTACCCAGCTTTCCCGGTATCAGATATTATCACTGACTTATTACCCAGCTTTCCCGGTGTACAATATTATCACTGACTTATTACCCAGCTTTCCCGGTGTACAATATTATTGTACACCGGGAAAGCTGGGTAATAAGTCAGTGATAATATCTGATACCGGGAAAGCTGGGTAATAAGTCAGTGATATTACCCAGCTTTCCCGGTATCAGATATTATCACTGACTTATTACCCAGCTTTCCCAGTGTACAATAATATTGTACACCGGGAAAGCTGGGTAATAAGTCAGTGATAATATTGTACACCGGGAAAGCTGGGTAATAAGTCTGTAATAATATTGTACACCGGGAAAGCTGGGTAATAAGTCAGAAGTCAGTGATAATATCTGATACCGGGAAAGCTGGGTAATAAGTCAGTGATAATATCTGATACCGGGAAAGCTGGGTAATAAGTCAGTGATAATATCTGATACCGGGAAAGCTGGGTAATAAGTCAGTGATAATATCTGATACCGGGAAAGCTGGGTAATAAGTCTTATAGACTTATTACCCAGCTTTCCCGGTGTCTGATATTATCACTGACCTATTACCCAGCTTATATGGAACTCGGCCACATATCAGTGTATTACCCTATCTCTTCACCATTCTTTATATGACATATATTGATAATCCCCACCTCACCAATCACTGAGAATGTACCAGCGCATACCTAGCTCTGCTACATATCCATTTTATGTCAGTCCTACACCTGTACTATCTCTCCACCATTCTTTATATGACATATATTGATAATCCCCACCTCACCAATCACTGAGAATGTACCAGCGCATACCTAGCTCTGCTACATATCCCTGTTATCTCAGTCCTACACCTGTAATATCTCTCCACCATTCTTTATATGCCATATATTGATAATCCCCACCTCACCGATCACTGAGAATGTACCAGCGCATACCTAGCTCTGCTACATATCCCCGTTATCTCAGTCCTACACCTGTAATATCTCTCCACCATTCTTTATATGCCATATATTGATAATCCCCACCTCACCAATCACTGAGAATGTACCAGCACATACCTAGCTCTGCTACATATCCCTGTTATCTCAGTCCTACACCTGTAATATCTCTCCACCATTCTTTATATGCCATATATTGATAATACCCACCTCACCGATCACTGAGAATGTACCAGCGCAGACCTAGCTCTGCTACATATCCCTGTTATCCCTGCTGTCCATAGATATAATATAGTTGCCCCCAGTCTGCATAAAATTCATATAGTTGCCCCCAGTGTCCATTCATATAATATAGTTGCCCCCAGTGTCCATTCATATAATATAGTTGCCCCCAGTGTCCATAGATATAATATAGTTGCCCCCAGTCTGCATAAAATTCATATAGTTGCCCCCAGTGTCCATAGATATAATATAGTTGCCTACAGTCTGCATAAAATTCATATAGTTGCCCCCAGTGTCCATTCATATAATATAGTTGCCCCCAGTGTCCATAGATATAATATAGTTTCCCCCCAGTCTGCATAAAATTCATATAGTTGCCCCCAGTGTCCATTCATATAATATAGTTGCCCCCAGTGTCCATAGATATAATATAGTTGCCCCCAGTCTGCATAAAATTCATATAGTTGCCCCCAGTGTCCATACATATAATATAGTTGCCCCCAATGTCCATTCATATAATATAGTTGCCCCCAGTGTCCATAGATATAATATAGTTGCCCCCAGTCTGCATAAAATTCATATAGTTGCCCCCAGTGTCCATAGATATAATATAGTTGCCCCCAGTGTCCATACATATAATATAGTTGCCCCCAGTGTCCATTCATATAATATAGTTGCCCCCAGTGTCCATAGATATAATATAGTTGCCCCCAGTCTGCATAAAATTCATATAGTTGCCCCCAGTGTCCATAGATATAATATAGTTGCCCCCAGTCTGCATAAAATTCATATAGTTGCCCCCAATGTCCATTCATATAATATAGTTGCCCCCAGTGTCCATAGATATAATATAGTTGCCCCCAGTCTGCATAAAATTCATATAGTTGCCCCCAGTGTCCATACATATAATATAGTTGCCCCCAATGTCCATTCATATAATATAGTTGCCCCCAGTGTCCATAGATATAATATAGTTGCCCCCAGTCTGCATAAAATTCATATAGTTGCCCCCAGTGTCCATAGATATAATATAGTTGCCCCCAGTGTCCATAGATATAATATAGTTGCCCCCAGTCTGCATAAAATTCATATAGTTGCCCCCAGTGTCCATAGATATAATATAGTTGCCCCCAGTCTGCATAAAATTCATATAGTTGCCCCCAATGTCCATTCATATAATATAGTTGCCCCCAGTGTCCATAGATATAATATAGTTGCCCCCAGTCTGCATAAAATTCATATAGTTGCCCCCAGTGTCCATACATATAATATAGTTGCCCCCAGTCTGCATAAAATTCATACAGTTGCCCCCAGTGTCCATAGATATAATATAGTGGCCCCCAGTCTGCATAAAATTCATATAGTTGCCCCCAGTGTCCATACATATAATATAGTTGCCCCCAATGTCCAAATATATAATATAGTTGCCCCCAGTTTGCATAAATATAATATAGTTGCCCCCAGTGTCCATAGATAGAATACATTTGCCCCCCCAGTGTACATAAAAATGCCCCCATGGAATTTCCTATGAAACCCCTTTATTGCAGAATATTCAATTATCGTTGGTCGATTAGTGGTTCAGCAGATATTATACTTACAGTATCCTGTTCCTCCGACGTCCGTCCGCTCACTCCGCTGACTCGCCCGAACTGTTGTGACGCCCGCGCATGCGCAGCTTTATCCAAGACGCGGCGGATATACTGCGCATGCGCGGTCGTGCGCGTTCATGTAGTGGAGAGGGCGGACGATAAATTTACTCCACTGTAGTGCGCAGGCGCGGCAAAAGGATGCGGCCGGCGAAAAGCGGCCGTATCCAGGGGAGATCCTAGTAAACAAAGGATAGTAATATAAGCTGTTTTAGGGTGAAGGAAAGTTTTTTTTTAAACACATATATAGGAAGAAATGTTCACTGGGGGACAATAAATTAGGATAAACCGATTTAATGAAGTGGGACAACCCCTTTAAGTCCTTAGGAGAGTTTGGGAAATATCCATCTTCCAAACATCCAAAAGCACCAGACCTGTGCTACTTTATTTTAAATTTTTTAGTAGATAGATTTTTGGCATTTTTGGCCTAATAGTATGTCTCA
Source organism: Bufo gargarizans (assembly GCF_014858855.1). NCBI lineage: Eukaryota > Metazoa > Chordata > Amphibia > Anura > Bufonidae > Bufo > Bufo gargarizans. The sequence goes on along the minus strand of NC_058082.1, from coordinate 537,392,063 downwards.
TAGGGTATACTCCCTTATTGGCCATTGTCCACACATGGAAGTCCTGTGACCAGGCAAATCGGACATCTGCACATGTATTATTGTGAGTTTAATCTCTTGCAGACCATTATCACCCATTGCGCAGCAGGAAGGGAGTTAAGGACCCACATCACAACACACTGATCAGGCAGACACAGGAGCTGAGCTTGTTTGATAAGAACAGGGGCCTAGCTGTTATTGCTGGCATCGGTGAAAAGTGGTTTAACCTCTTAGATGAGGCAGTCAATGATGCTTTCTTTCTCACCCCATCGGCTCCTTGTGATTTAATCGCCAGGTAGTGATGGTTGCTGTTGCTGTTGCAGCCTGAGGCCTTACAAAGGCCCCCTGACCTGCCAGCTATGGAAGCCTATGAGTTCTAGCCACAGGCTGGGCTCACAGAAACTGTTAATGTATTACAATACAGCATGTTTTGTATTGCTTTCTAAAAGTGATCAGACCCTAAAAAGCACCCTAGTGGTACAAAGAATAAAGTAAATAAAAACAGTTTTTTATAAATAAAAAATAAAAGTTTCAAGTAAAAAATACACCTCAACCCCCCCCCCCCCCCTTCCCCTCATGATCTACCCTGTCAGATGAACATCATAAAAATAAATACATAAAAACTATGCCGGAACAGCCATTTTGTGGTCACCATGGCCTCAAAAAACATAATTTCAAGCAATCAAAAATGTAATGTACTCCAAAATGATATCAATAAAAACATAAACTAATCCTGCGAAAGACGAGCCCTCATACAAGACAATCTCTAGATTAACAAAAACTACGGTCCTGCCGTTTGCCCATAGAACTGCTTAGATCCAAATCTATGCCATTTCTGTGCCTATTAATTCAAGAAGTGTGATGTCAGTTTTTAGATTGCACCATCCGGATAGATAAATACATTGAGAGGTGTAATTTTCAATTTGAACAACTTCTTGGGGGTCTATTATTTTTTCACCCCAGTCTCTCTACCATTGTCAGTACAAGATGTGTAAATAATCACATTAGGCCACAAATGGACATGGTGCTATTTTACTCCTGAGACATGCTGTATGCCCATGTTGGGTGTTTAAAAAACAAAGAAGCACAACATAATAATAATAATAATAATATCAATAAAAAGGTTTATTTGCATATCTGCATATGCTGGACATGGGATATTGGGCACTGAAATGCATAGCTGTTTAAAAATTGCACTTTTCACTTTGCATCTGCTGTGCATTAATTTTTGCAAAAAATAAGGGGTGTAATTTCTAACTTCTCAGGACTTCTCATTTTTTTTACTTTACCTCACAGCCTCTACAGTTGTCTGCCAATGCTGTATAAATCACCAAAATAGACCTCAAATACACGTGTCCTTTCTCTTCTGAGCCCTTCAGTGTGCCCAAACAACAGTTTATGACCACAATGAGGGTATTGTCAAACTTGAGGAAAACAATCTGAAACAAAATTTGGAGTACTTTTTCTCCTATTACCACTTGTGAAAAGGAAACATTTGCTGCTAAAATTATATATATGTATTTTTTCATTTCATGTCCCAAATTCAATGAAAGACCTGTGGGATCAAGCCAATCACTATACACCTAGGTAAATTCTTTGAAGAGTTCTATTTTTAAAATGGAGTAACTTTTTTTAGGTTTTACATTGGGGCTCTGCAAATATGACATGGCACCCAACAACTAATTCTAGTGAAATCTGCTCTCCAAAAGCCAATGGTGTTACTTCTGTTCACATGTGAGCCATTTACCACATTCAGGAGAAATGTGTAACACATTATGAGGTATTTTTGTTCTTGCTACTGCTTGAGAAAATAATAAAAATAAAACTGGTGCTAAAAACATTTTATTGGAGGAAATTGCATTTTTTCATCTTCATAGATAGTGTTTCTAAATTTTATTAAATGCCTGTGACATAAAAGCGCTCACTACGCACCTTGAAAAATACTCTGATGGGTTTAATTTCCAAAATAGGGCCACTTCTTGGGTATTTTCACTATAGTGATAACCCAGAGTCTTTCAAAATGTGACATAGAGGCTGAAAACCATATCAGCGAAATCCATACAGCGCTCCTTCCTTTCTGAGCCCTGCGGTGTGCCCATACAACTGTTTATGAGCAAATATGGGGTGTTGTATTCGAGAGAAAATGGGTAACAAATCGTGACATGTCAGTTTCTCTACAAATGTTACATGGTGCCCAAAAATAATTCCAGCAAAATCTGCCCTCCAAAATCCATAAGGGACTTCTTCCCTTCTGAGCCCTTCTGTAAACCTCAGAATAGAAGTAATCAATATTGAGTTTTTTTTTTTTGGGCTGTTAATTGCTTCTAATATTAGAAGCCTAACTGTAACCCTTACCATCTTAAAAAATAAAATTACATTTACAAAATGAGGTCAACATAAACATATGTGGTACCACTATCTGTCTTTATTAAGTTATTAAATAAAAGTTTTGAAAATTGCCAAAGCTAAATCACATTGACCCAAATTTACTGCAGGCATAAAGTGCAATGTGGCAGCTTTATCATCTCCCTTGTGCTAAAAAAATGACTTAAAAAAATTACAAGATGCCTGTTTTACGCTACCCTCACCACTGTTCCAAAAGCAAGGGCAAGGGTGGAAAAGTGATGTGGCCAACAGCCAAGACACATTTATCTTCATTTACGCCAGATGAAGCCAGAAATCTAAGTCTTGAGCTGTCATAGATTTCTGTTTAGGAGCATAGACTGTGTGTCATCATAAATTTGGTGCATCTTTTGGCAGCGCAGGGAATATCAGGACCAGGTCTTAGGATGGATCCTGAAGATGAAAACTGTCTGGGTCCTGAATGGGTTAATGCAAGTGGAGTATGTTTAAATGGAGGAGGTGGAGTGATGTGACTGGGTTATATAACCCTCCTTCAATGGTCATCTTATGGACAGGACCTCTATGCGGACAGCACACAAGATATACCGAACAATGGAACATGGCTAATGGAATAAAGCAAATGACATAAAATGTCAAAAAGCTTCAAATAAATATATCCCATATGTTGCTTTGAGAGATTACATTTTGGGAACCATCATCTTTGACCTTTAATAATAATCTAATAAGAAAATTGGCCCCAAGAATTGATACTCAAAATATAAACGCATAATACAGCATTGGAGCATAGGTAGGTCACCCCACAATTGATAGTAACACAGGGTGGCCAAAAACACTCTAGATGAATAAGGATTAATAATTAGACTATATCAGGTCTTTGCACTATTACTCCAATTTTCTTATTAGATTATTATTAAAGGTTAAGTTTTATATTGATCATCTTTCTACTTTCGCTGTAAAATTAAGGTGGTTTATTTCGATTATCTAGCTATCTCTGCTGTGTATTTATACCATCATCTTTGACCACTAAATATTTTCTTCTGCTTTGGGGACATACATCTCCAAGAATTCAGTTTTTAAAAGGACTTTAGAATTTGCTTGCATTGGTTTACTATATACCCGTACAGTAGTGTTTTGTTTTTTTCTTCTATGTCTACATGTTTTTAGCAGCCATCCATACCAATATCATATTCAAAATTTGAACTGTTGCACTGTTTATTTTAATTTTTATTTTTTTACACAAAATGCTCTAGGTTTACTTAGCTATACCACTTGTGTAGGAACCCACCTCTGTATTTGAAAACACTATTAAAAACTAAATCCAGAATTCATAGAACTTTAATTCATTCTATCTCACACCAGCACTGAGCTGACCGCACTACCAGATCCGTAATTCAATGCATAGACTTTGAGTTTGACAAATTGCTGCCCATGAGTAGTACCCATGTATATTAACATAAATCGTCTGAGTAATAGGTCTTATCAGACGTCGGTAACCTGTATAAATGGCTTGGCTTCCCAGCTAATGCTCTGTGGTTTTGTTTGCCTGCTTATACTGTGGTAGTAGAGGCAGTTTATTATTCTGGCTTGATCTTAAAAATGTACGAGTACCACATTGCCCTCAGATCGTTGTCTATTCCTTTTATTTGTCTCTTAGTTCCCACTGCATCAGTAATAAATTAGGTTGTAGGACAGCAACAGCTTAAGCCATATGCCTTCAATTTATCTTTAACTTTCACTTGCTGAGAACGCCACCTGGTACTGCCAAGTGTACGCTTTTTTTTTTTTTCTTTTAGTTGGGCTATCAATCTTGAAACTATCAGAGCTAGTCTGTTAAATTTGTGCTGATTTGAAACAGTATTGTGATATATGTCTTGTGGGCTTTTGGGGCTGCACTGTTCAATTTTTTTTCCCCCATTAAATCACGCTAAAGGATTTGACCGCACTAGTCTGTTGTTGATGGTTGATTTTAGTCATATGTATTTTATGCCTTTCACTCAAAATGAATATGCCCAAGGAAAGGTTCAATAGGTGCAGTATTTACTCACAAATCAAATTTCTGGAAGATGTAAGTGTCATTGTGCTGTACACTTCATTTGTGGATATCGGTAAGTCAGTGGAACTATGTGTTTTGTGAAGTTCAGGGGTCACCCATTGTAGGAGCAACAAGAATATTCATTATGAGTTACATATCCTGGACAAGGACCAATTTCTATAAATTCATTGTTGTGTGGATAAAGGACATCCTTGCACAACATACAGTATGTACACTGTGCACCGAAATAATACATGAAAGATATTTTGTATATCGGGTTCAAATAAGGTAAACCTGAATATACAAGGCCAGATTTATCATTTGAATAAGCCAGTTTTCTGGTGTGAAAAAGTCGCAAACTGCATTTGTGCAGCTTTTTAAACTCTGCCAGCCTAGCCACAAGTGCCCTTTCTCTGCCAGCCTAGCCACTTTCCTGAAATAGGGGTGCAGTGAGGGTAGGAATGGGGCAGGGACAGTGGTCCCGCCACATTTATCATCTTCTACGCCAGTTTTCTTGTGTAGAAGAACTGTGAAATCTACTGTATGCCAGTCGGGGGCTGGCATAGATTTCTTTTAATTTGCACAGACTGCCAGGTGCTGCACCTAATTTATGACGGCGCATACCTGGCCCAGGGTACATAGCTGAGCGATGATAAATCTCCCTTCAGTATTCTAGTTTTTCTTGCCACTAAGATTTCCTATCATTCCCACAGATCAGTCACTGCACATTATACAGAGCCATGCTAGTTCTGACAAGCCGTGACCCCTTTGATTTGCTAATCAATGGGCGTTGGACCTCCATTGATCTGATAGTGACAGGCAATTATTATTTAAGTTCCAGAAAACTGCTTTAAGTTTTCTTGCTTCCTGGATTGGGAACCATTAATGTTTACTTCTCGGTAAAAACTCTGTTATGGCCACGCTAGGCTTATATACCAACCTTATTCATACATTCCCATTTACCAATGTCCTATTGGCATCCGTAGACTGGTATGTGTCAGTATACATTTTTGAAACTATACAGGTTTCCTATGTAGAGCCATATAGTGACACATATTGGAGCCTTCTGTGACATCATGAAATCAATATATTGTACACTTCCACAGAAAGTGATAGCTAAATGTGAAGATATGTTTATGATCATATATAAAGGCATGATTTAAAGGGGTTGTCCTAGCTACAGACATTGATGATGTATCCTCAGCTGTGCTCTGTACAAAGCATAGATTCCGGGGCCAAATCTGACCAAAACAGGTGATTGGTGACAGTGCAGAGTGTCATACCCCACTAATCCAATACTGATCCGTGTACCTATACTGATATCTACACCAACCCCCGTACGTCTGCCATAAATTTCAGTATTTTTTTATGCCAGAAAACTGGCATAAAAGATAATAAATGTGGCCAGGTCAATTTTCAGGAAAGTGGCAAGGTGACAAAGACACCACTTGTGCAAACAATTTTGCATATATGGCAGCATCTACAGGGAACACCCGTGTTCTCTGTCTAACCTTGAGGGTGATCGGTACTGTCCATTTCAGCACTCCATTAGTGGCCCCCTGCAGCCCCCTTACTTGCTTTTACAGTGAGGCAGCAGTGACTGGGCCACAAGGGGGAAGTACATCCTCTCTCTTCCCTTTACTAAGATGGCTAGCTGTCGGGGATATCCGTCATCTTAACCTGGCCACTGTGTGATTAGACAACATGATCGATTTTCATAACGCATTACACAAATGTCTACAAAATACTTAGATATAAATGGGAACTCTTTTAGTTAAAGGGTTATCCATAGGATAAGGGATAACAATTAGGTTGGTGGGGTTCCTACCACTGGGACTCCCACCGATCGTGAGAATAGGTATCCAGTACCCCTCAGAGCCCCCAAATGAACGGAATAGCAGGTCAGGCATGCAAACTACCATTCCACTTATCTCTATGAGCCTTCCAGAAATAGCCAGGTGCTGTACTCTGCCATCTCTGGAACTCTTGTAAAGATAAATGGAACGCATGGCCGACCTGTCACTCTGTTCATGGTATGGGGTAACAATTCTTATGATCATAGGGTCCCAATGGTATTATCCCCACTGATCTAATAGTTATCCCCTCTCATTTTAACAACTGTAATACCCCTTTAAAGCACAAATAGGACATGTCCTATAATTTGCTAAACAGACACACGGATGAATGTATCTGTGTCAAATCTAAATTTTTCGGATTGCACATGGACTCATTTCTATGAGTCCTCAGAAAGAAAGAAAAAAATAACCTGACAGCACACGGTTGTCATCCATGTGCTGTCCGCATCCATATGTCCATTTTGCAAATTATAGAACATGTTCTATTCTTCTCTATTTTGCATTTCTATAAATGGGACTGAGAAAAATGGGGATTGCCGATGGAAGGTGCCGTATTTTGCAGATCCATGGTTTGCAGACCACGACACAACACAATCATGTGCATGATGTCTAATGCAGCATCTGCAAGTCCAGAAATTCTGATAACTCCTCGGGCAGTTATAGAGGGTGTTAAGGTAGCAATTGCCTTTTAGGTGCCGGAGGGGGCAAAATATCCCTCTACTGCATAAGAATATTACAGGTTTATAAATGGCTGCTGCAGATTTTGCAAGGAGCCTCATGAATTTCGGGTTACATCTCGGTCTATGATAATCTTCAGCCTTAGAAGTTTATAACCAGAAGCCTAAACCTCCACCAGTTTGGATAATCTTTTGTTCGAAAAAAGTGATTATAGCAAACATACATTTTGAAGGACTGTCTTCCATAAAGCTTTCTAAAACTACTAGTACATTGTACAGTATATACAGCTTTATTACCATGGTTTGGGCCATAAAATCTGATAATCTGGTCTATCAGCCCTGAACGGAGCATCCAATGTAATGTGAACAAGACCTAAATTCCCATTAATGAAGGATTACATGAATTTTATTGTAGTTATTTTTTTTTCATTTTTTTTTAGCTACCATCAAATCCTACTATAGCTCACTGTAAAAATACAGTGTAATCCATCTTAATGCTTTTATATGCCTTCCTTTACAGATACAGAACGTCTTTACACAGTGGTATTTCAAGAAATCTGTGACCGATTTGGAAAGAAATACACATGGGATGTGAAATCCTTAGTCATGGGGAAAAAGGCATTGCCAGCAGCCCAAATTATCTGTGATGTTCTCGACCTTCCTACTACTGCTGAAGAATTACTGAATGAAAGTCTAATAATGCAGGAGAAGATTTTTCCAACTGCATCCTTAATGCCAGGTATAGTGAAAGTTGTACTGTAGGGGGAATGGAAGTGTTTAATACTGACAAAGCCATGTTCTATCACACGGGCAAGTCTTCTAAAACCATCATCTCTGCTCAGTCGTTACCATATCTGGAAATATCTGTGTAGTATGGAGGATCTTACTTAAAGGGGTTATCCGAGTTATGGGGGAATTTTTTTTTATAAAACTCATCAGGACTTACATATACATTAGTTAAGCTTGATTTCTGAAGAGAGAAACCCATACTTAAACCTTTTCATGGTTCTGTTATTGCTGTGTTTAGATGCTGAAGTACATGCTGAGGGGGAGTATAACAACAATGCCTGAGCTCTCCCTCATGAATATTTGTGGGTGTGAACAATCTTACCTTCCCTGCCCCCTGCTCTGCACAACCTAACTTTGCATAAAAAAACTGTCACATGATCATCTTCTAGCTCACACAGACAGATCTTCCCGTCACATTGCAGATACAGCTACAGCTCAGATACAGCTACAGCTTAGATACATATATAGCTATAGCTATAAGATGGACATACATCTGTAGCAAAGCCATAGCTGTATATAAGCTGTAGCTGTATCTAAGCTATAGCTGTATCTAAGCTGTATCTAAGCTATAGCGGTATCTAAGCTGTAGCTAAGCTGTAGCTGTATCTAAGCCGTAGCTGTATCTAAGTTATAGCTGTATCTAAGCTATATCTGAACTTAAAAGCTATGGCTGTATCTAAGCTGTATCTAAGCTATAGCTGTATCTAAGCTATATCTGAATTTAAAAGCTATGGCTGTATCTAAGCTGTATCTAAGCTATAGCTGTATCTAAGCGGTATCTAAGCTATAGCTGTATCTAAGCTATAGCTGTATCTAAGCTATAGCTGTATTAGATATAGTTATAGCTATATCTATATGATGGACATTTATAAACTTTGTGTGTCCTGGGGGTGGTATTACGAGTATAACGATCCCCAGACGCTGGAGGGGAACGTGTAAACTGGCCCATGGAAGTGAGGGAAGGAGCCAGACACATACCCTGCTGCTGAAGAAAATCTATCACTGCTCTGGTAAGTATTGCGCTTGAGCGATCTCTGATAATCACAGAGGCAGTGTGAGGAGAGGGAGAGAGGGGCGGGCACCAAAGGCTCTGACGTATTGTTTACAGAGCTGGGCCACTCCCTCAAGCAGGGAGAAGCTTGTAAACGAGACGTCAGTTCCAGAGAAGGGTTGATGACGTCGGGGGTCACATGACCCAAATCGGCAGTGGCTAAACAGAGCAAAATCAGTAAAGTAAGTGATTTACAAAATAGTTTAATATACTAATATAATAGCTATTAGCATACATTTATATAACTCGGATAACCCCTTTAACCGCCTCCGGACCGCCTAACGCAGATTTGCGGTCCGGAGGAGGCAGCTCTGCGCAGAGTGACGCATATACGCGTCGTCTCACGAGAGAGCTGTGACTTCCTGTGAACGCGCGCACACAGGCGCGCGCGTTCACAGGAACGGAAGGTAAGAGACAGGATCTCCAGCCTGCCAGCGGCGATCGTTCGCTGGCAGGCTGGAGATGTGATTTTTTTTTAACCCCTAAGGCCTCTTTCACACGGGCGTCAGTTTTTTTGCCCGGATAAGAGCCGGGTGCGTTGCGGGAAAATGCGCGATTTTCCCGCGCGAGTGCAAAACATTGTCATGCGTTGCACTCTTGTGAGAAAAATCGCGCATGTTTGGTACCCAAACCCGAACTTCTTCATAGAAGTTCGGGCTTGGGATTGATGTTCTGAAGATTGTATTATTTTCCCTTATAACATGGTTCTGAATACAGAATGCATAGTAAACCAGCACTAGAGGGGTTAAAAAAAATAATAATAATAATTTAACTCACCTTAGTCCACTTGATCACGAAGATGGCATCTCCTTGTGTCTCTTCTGCGCTGAGCGGCTGAACAGGACCTGGGGTGAGCTGCTCCATTAAATACAGGTTAAGGACCTTCGATGACGTCACTCCGGTCATCACATGGTACGTCACATGATCTTTTACCATGGTGATTCACCATGGTAAAAGACCATGCGATGACTGGAGTGACGTCATCGCAGGTCCTTAAGCGATAGTTAATGGAGCAGCTCAGCCCAGGTCCTGTTCAGCCGCTCAGCGCAGAGGAGACACAAGGAGATGCCAGCTTCGCGATCAAGTGGACTAAGGTGAGTTAAATTTTTTTTAATTTTTTTTTAACCCCTCTAGCGCTGGTTTGCTATGCATTCTGTATTCAGAATGCTATTATTTTCCCTTATAACCATGTTATAAGGGAAAATAATAATGATCGGGTCTCCATCCCGATCGTCTCCTAGCAACCGTGCGTGCAAATCGCATGGCATCTGTACTTGCTTGCGGATGCCATCCGATTTTCACACACCCCATTCATTTCTATGGGGCCTGCGTCACGTCGAAATCGGACAATATAGAGCATGCTGCGATTTCAACTGAACGCACAAGTGATGCATTAAAAACAACGCTCATGTGCACAGCCCCATAGAAATGAATGGGTCAGGATTTAGTGCGGGTGCCATACGTTCGCCGCACGGATCGCACCCGCACGGAAAACTCGCCCGTGTGAAAGGAGCCTAACAGGTATATTAGACGCTGTTTTGATAACAGCGTATAATATACCTACTACCTGGTCCTCTGGTGGTCCCTTTTGTTTGGATCGACCACCAGAGGACACAGATAGCTGTGTAAAGTACCACAAAACACTACACCCCCCCGTCACTTATTAACCCCTTATGAACCCCTGATCACCCCATATAGACTCCCTGATCACCCCCCTGTCATTGATCACCCCCCTGTCAGGCTCCGTTCAGACGTCCGTATGATTTTTACGGATCCACGGATACATGGATCGGATCCGCAAAACACATACGGACGTCTGAATGGAGCCTTACAGGGGGGTGATCAATGACAGGCGGGTGATCACCCATATAGACTCCCTGATCACCCCCCTGTCATTGATCACCCCCCTGTAAGGCTCCATTCAGATGTCCATATGATTTTTACGGATCCACGGATACATGGATCGGATCCGCAAAACACATACGGACGTCTGAATGGAGCCTTACAGGGGGGTGATCATCAATGACAGGGGGGTGATCACCTCATATACACTCCCTGATCACCCCCTGTCATTGATCACCCCCCTGTCAGGCTCCGTTCAGACGTCCGTATGATTTTTACGGATCCACGGATACATGGATCGGATCCGCAAAACACATACGGACGTCTGAATGGAGCCTTACAGGGGGGTGATCAATGACAGGGGGGTGATCACCCCATACAAACTCCCTGATCACTCCCCTGTCATTGATCACCCCCTGTAAGGCTCCATTAAGCCTTTTTTCTTGGCACAATTTAGCGGAAAATGATGATTTTTTTTTTTTCCTTACAAAGTCTCATATTCCACTAACTTGTGACAAAAAATAAAAAATTCTAGGAACTCGCCATGCCCCTCATGGAATACCTTGTGGTGTCTTCTTTCCAAAATGGGGTCACTTGTAGGGTAGTTATACTGCCCTGGCATTCTAGGGGCCCTAATGTGTGCGAAGTAGTTTGAAATCAAAATGTGTAAAAAATGACCGGTGAAATCCTAAAGGTGCTCTTTGGAATGTGTGCCCCTTTGCCCACCTAGGCGGCAAAAAAGTGTCACACATCTGGTATAGCCATACTCAGGAGAAGTTGAGGAATGTGTTTTGGGGTGTCATTTTACATATACCCATGCTGGGTGAGAGAAATATCTTGGCAAAAGACAACATTTCCCATTTTTTTATACAAAGTTGGCATTTGACCAAGATATTTATCTCACCCAGCATGGGTATATGTAAAATGACACCCCAAAACACATTCCCCAACTTCTCCTGAGTACGGCGATACCACATGTGTGACACTTTTTTGCCGCCTAGGTGGGCAAAGGGACCCACATTCCAAAGAGTACCTTTAGGATTTCACAGGTCATTTTTTACACATTTTGATTTCAAACTACTTCGCACACATTAGGGCCCCTAGAATGCCAGGGCAGTATAACTACCCTACAAGTGACCCCATTTTGGAAAGAAGACACCTCAGGGTATTCCGTGAGGGGCATGGCGAGTTCCTAGAATTTTTTTATTTTTTGTCACAAGTTAGTGGAATATGAGACTTTGTAAGAAAAAAATTAAATAAAAAATAAATCATCATTTTCCGCTAACTTGTGACAAAAAATAAAAAGTTCTATGAACTCACTATGCCCATCAGTGAATACCTTAGGGTGTCTACTTTCCGAAATGGGGTCATTTGTGGGGTGTTTATACTGTCTGGGCATTGTAGAACCTCAGGAAATATGACAGGTGCTCAGAAAGTCAGAGCTGTTTCAAAAAGCGGAAATTCACATTTTTGTACCATAGTTTGTAAACGCTATAACTTTTACCCAAACCATTTTTTTTTACCGAAACATTTTGTTTTTAATCAAAGACGTGTAGAACAATAAATTTAGCGAAAAATTTATATATGGATGTCGTTTTTTTTGCAACTTAAAGTGAAAAATGTCATTTTTTTGCAAAAAAATCGTTAAATTTTGATTAATAACAAAAAAAGTAAAAATGTCAACAGCAATGAAATACCACCAAATGAAAGCTCTATTAGTGAGAAGAAAAGGAGGTAAAATTCATTTGGGTGGTAAGTTGCATGACCGAGCAATAAACAGTGAAAGTAGTGTAGTGCAGAATTGTAAAAAGTGGCCTGGTCATTAAGGGGGTTTTAGCTAGTGGGGTTGAAGTGGTTAAGAAGAATGCTAAAAGGGAATCTATGTAAGGGATGCATATTACGGCCACAGGTCCATACTCCTAGTATCCCAAATGACACAAAAAAATGTGCTGTTTGGTTACTTGGACTCTCTCTGCAGTTACTGGAACACTCGTGCATGTTCATATAAACCCTGCTGCGGGGGAAAAGGGGAAGGCATTTTTTTTTTTTCAAATCACAATAGGCTCAGGGTCTGGCTTTATTTGCCCTCATAGCCTGCCATTCTCTCACACCTTCCTCTAAAAAAAATGCTAGTTACACAAAAAAACAGCATACAGAAAAAACACAGTATGGACAAAAATGCCTAAAAAAAAACGCTATAAAAAAGGTGATCAAGTCAGGCATTTTTTGGCCTAAAAAAGCACCAGGGACAAAACTGTGTGCGGAGGAGTCCTAACACTGTTAAAGGGACTGCTTTATTTGTGCCTGAAATAAAGAATAGACTCTTACTTACCAAGCAGATGCCACTCTGCCACTCCTCTTCTCCCGGATGAGCTCTGTTAACTCAGCTGCAATGGTAACATCATGTTGACATGTGACCGCTGCAGCCAATGACTAGCCCCAGAGGTTCATTGCTTGAGGCTAGTGATTGGCTACAGCAGTTTATCATTTCCAGAGCACACAGATAAGAGGGGACACGCTCACTAAGGCCTTGCTGCCCTTACAATGACAATGGGGCAGATTTATAAATGCATATAAAAAAAATTGAACAATATGGGATTTTGGCCACCCCATGTTTATAGAAGTTACAAACATTGACTTAAAATCTCATGCAATATAGTAGCGGGGCACGTGCGCTTCACTTGGTTATAGACTGGTGTACCTATTGATCTTCCGATCATTTAAAGGGGTTTTCAAATGAAGACTTGTGTTGATATGCCCACTGGCAGGTCCAGCAGACAATGCTTTGAATTGGTTGGACAAAAACTGCTGCACTGGCCGACTCTGCATATTTTCCAGGTAGCGGCCGGATCTCTGCCCAACCCCATTATAGTCAATCTGGTCTAGCGGGTAGTATCTGGTAATGGCAGATCCGGAGTACTCTGGCAAGCTGTTATCTACCGAAACATACTGCTGGTAATCTCGGCTGCAGATATGAGTCTAGCCTAACTTGTACCAGAATACATTGTGCAAGTTATTAACTTACACTCTAATGTATTTACTGTGTGAACGGTCTTGTTGCTACAGTTAAATTTGTGTAATGTTTGCATAAATATTCTGATGCTTAATGAAACAATAGGACAGGATTGGCCATAAACCCTACAGGGACATTTCCCGGTGGGCTGATGTCCAGGGGGCCTCCCAAGCCCTTCTATCTGCTGCTGGCCAGGTACATAATGAGTATTAATGAAAGCTATGAGAATCAGGTACTCAGGTACCCAACCAACCACTGTACATGCCCTCCTGAATTCAGCTGCTGTGGACTATATCTCACCTCCTAAGCCTAATGGCAGCTATTGATGGCGACCACAGAGGGACAGTTTTTGGGGCAATATATTGTGCTGCACTGTGGCCAGTTTTTTATTTTTTTATTTATTTCAGGGCCACTTTAAGATCTCAGTCCACTCCTGAAAAAGGATGAAGGAGCATTTGTCTGCACATTTGTACCTATGAAACTGGTTAACCTGTTACATGTGTGCTTGGTAGCTGAAGGCATTTGTGTGGGTCCAATGTTTATATGTGTCCACATTACTGAGAATAAAAAATACTGTATGTGCAAATAAGCCTGTATGTTATTTGTAATCTTGTAGTTTTACCACATATACAATCTCTCACTCACACGCTCCGCACAGAGAGTGCAACCTGTTGACCAAAAAACAAATTATACTACAAGGAATAGTCATCTTTTTTGAAAGACAGGAATGGTTTATGTTGTATGTCAGACTGCACACTGTGTGAACGTGTAATAAGACGGAACAATACACTTTATCACTTGGCTATAATAGCCTGCCTACATTCAATGTGCTGCCTGTACTATTCATAGTGGGCCCTGCACTAATGAATGGCAGGAAAATTCTAAATCATATTGGTACACCATAGGCTTTTTCCAGGGCATGGGTGCACACAGAAAGGGATCTGCGTGCAGCCTCTGGCACCCGTGCCATAGGTTCGCCACCACTGGCCTAGAGGCTCTGCTCTCTCTGCAACTACTGCCCCCTCTCCACCTTAATTAACAGGGCCAGACAGTGAAAGTGAGTTCAGGGCTGCCTGCCCTTGTAAATCAAAATGCAGAGAGTGCTGAGCCTCTAGGTGTAACAGCATTGCCCCGTTGCTCCTAGAGGCTCATTTGTATACATTAAAACATATTTTTTCTCAGCAATGTTGGCACATATGAACATGGGACCAGCACAGATGCTTTCACCTGCCAAGGGCACATACCACAGGTTAGCCAATTTCAAAGGTACAAATCTGCTGACAGATGCCCTTTAACCCCTTAAGGACCAAGCTAATTTTCACCTTAAAGGGAACCTGTCATGTGGATATTTGATTATAATCTAACTAATTATATACAATCATTAACTACTAAAAAGTGCCTTCGATTTTTGGGGCCGTTACAAGGCTTAGAAGTTTAGAAGCAAATCTTGACATTTTTCAGAGGTTTTCCAAAACCCACTTTTTAAGGACCAGTTCAGGTCTGAAGTCACTTTGTGAGGCTTACATAATAGAAACCACCGACAAATGACCCCATTTTAAAAACTACACCCCTCAAGGTATTCAAAACTGATTTTACAAACGTTGTTAACCCTTTAGGTGTTCCACAAGAGTTACTGGCAAATCGAGATGAAATTTAAGAATGTCAATTTTTTGGCAAATTTTCCATTTTAATGCATTTTTTCCAGTAACAAAGCAAGGGTTAATACCCAAACAAAACTCAATATTTATTGCCCTGATTCTGTAGTTTATAGAAACACCACATATGTGGTCGCAAACTACTGTACGGGCACACGGCAGGGCGCAGAAGGAAAGGAACACAATTTGGTTTCTGGAAGGCAGATTTTGCTGGACTGGTTTATTTACACCATGTCCCATTTGAAGCCGCCCTGATGCACCCCTAGAGTAGAAACTCCTTAAAAGTGACCCCATTTAGAAAACTACGAGATAAGGTGGCAGTTTTGTTGGGACTATTTTTAGGGTACATATGATTTTTGGTTGCTCTATATTACATTTTTGTGAGGAAAGGTTACAAGAAATTGAAATTCAGAAATTTCATCTCCATTTGCCAATAACTCTTGTGGAACACTTGAAGGGTTAACAAAGTTTGTAATATCAGTTTTGAATACCTTGAGGGGTGTAGTTTCTTAGATGGGGTCACTTTTCTGTAGTTTCTACTCTAGGGGTGCATCAGGGGGCTTCAAATGGGACATGGTGTAAAAAAAAAAAAAAAAACTGTCCAGCAAAATCTGCCTTCCAAAATCCATATGGCGCTCCTTTCCTTGTGCGCCCCACCGTTTGGCTATACAGCATTTTACAAGCATATATGGGGTGTTTCTGTAAACTACAGAAACAGGGCAATAAATATAGAGTTTTGTTTGACTGCTAACCCTTGCTTTGTTAAAGATTAAAATGGAAAATTTGGCAAAAAATAGCTGTTTTGGCACTTTTTTTTTGGACTGTTCATTTGAGTGGTTAGGTCATGTGTTATTTTTATAGAGCAGATTCATACGGATGCAACAATACCTAATATGTCTACTTTTATTTTTTTTAACATTAATTTAGGTTTAACACTATAATATACTTTTTGAAACAAAAAAAAAACATTTTAGTATCTCCATAGTCTGAGAGTCAGTTTCTTTTTTTAGTTTTTAGCAGAGCTCATTTTTTGTGGGATGAGAGGACTGTTTTATTGGCACTATTTTGGGGTGTGTATGACATTTGAATCGCTTGCTATTACACTTTTTGTGATGTAAGGTGACAAAAAAATTGATTTTTTATTTTATTTTTTTGACTGTGATCATCTGAGCCATTAGGTCATGCGGTATTTTTATAGTTCAGGTTCTTACAGACGCGGCAATGCCTAATATGTATACTTTTTTTAATTTATTTTAGTTTTACAAAATAATATCCTTTAAAAAAAAATTTTTTAGTGTCTAAAGTCTAAGAGCCATATTTTTTTTATTTTTTATGGGCAATTGTTTGTGGCCAAATAGAATTGAAATTGGGGAAGGGGATTATAAATTTAGTACTCCATGGAAGTGTGGTACTCCCTTAAGCAACCCTCAATGCAGAGGCCCGCATGATCGGGGCACGTGTCACCTCTGAGTGATGATGGTGTCCTTCCGTATCCGCCTCTTGTGACACACTCTGCACTTTTTGGGGGACCGTCCTTTTTTCTAGTATGGGGGACCACACCTAAAAAGTGTTGGCCAGGGATGATCCTGGCGCCTCCAGTTCCCTAAGGTACCCCAGCCTGCTCTTTCCTTATCAGAAAAGATCAGGGCCTTGAGAACTGCCTCATAGAACTGCAGGAATTTCTCTGTGTTGCCAGCGCTCCGGGACAGCACAAAAGAGTTGTACAAGGCAACCTGTAGACCGCAACTTTTTTGTACCATGCCTGGGTTTTGCGCATGGCGTTATATGGCTTGAGGACTTGATCAGAGAGATCAACTCCTCCCATATACCGATTGTTGTCCACGATACAATCGGGCTTGAGTACCGTTGCCGCGGTACCTCGCACAGCCACAGGGGTGATGCTGTTACCGTGAATTGTGGACAGTACAGAGACAACCCTCTTGTTTTACCAACAGGTTTCTTGTAAGGGCACGGGTCTCACCCCTGGGGATAGGTACCTCGAGGGGGTGGGTAGGGAGGCCGTGTTGATTTTTCTGCATGGACCCACGTGGATCTGGCGGTGAGGGACTGGAACAAGGGGATACTAGTATAAAAGTTATCCACGTACAGGTGGTAACCCTTATCTAGCAGTGGGTGCATAAGGTCCCACACAAGTTTCCTGCTAACACCCAGAGTGGGGGGACATTCTGGGGGTTCAATACGGGAATCTCGCCCCCTCATACACACAAAACTTGTAAGTGTACCCTGAGGTATTGTTATAGAGTTTGTACAGCTTCACGCCATACCTCGCCCGCTTAGAGGGAACATACTGGCGGAAACTCATCAACAGTGACCTCCCTTCCAGGTACATAGTCCTCTAAAAATTTGGCCCTGAAGTGATCGATGACCGACCTGGTTTTGTACAGGCGGTCATAGGTAGGATCACCTCGGGGGGGGGGGGGGGGGGGGGGGAGAGCGCATGCTGCATTATCTGCATAATGTAGGCATTTCCAAATGGCCTCAAAACTGGAACCTGTCATGGCCATACAGTAGAGTGGGGTCTGGTAGAAGACGTCCCTACTCCAGTACTGCCTGACACAGTTTTTTTTTTTTTTTTTACTAGGACCATGTGCAGCATGAGGCCCCAAAACGTCCTTATCTCCGCTGCACTGACCGGAGTCCAGCCACCGGACCTAGCCAAAAAGGAGACCGGGTGTTGAGCAATGAACTGTTAGGCGAACAAGTTCGTTTGCTCCACCATCAGATTCACAAAGTGGTCACTGAAAATAAAAATAAAAAAAGTAATATTCAGTGAAGCCCACTGAGGGAATCTAGATTCCTGGTTGGCCAACAAAATCCTCTGGGGTACACCATACAAGTTCATCGGTAGGGGGCTCAGGTGGACTTCTCTGTTGGGCCGAAAAACTAGTAAGAGCCCCAGGGCTGCTCATACTAGTGTGGTTCACAGGGTCCCTTGCATGGGGGTCCCCTGGCTCCACCTGGCGGCATCTCTGCCGCCTTGGGGGTTCATCATCACTAGATGATGAGGATGCGGATGACAACAGGAAAGTGGGGTCATCCTCGTCCTCACTGGGGCTCTCTGAGTCGGAGACAAGCAGGGCATATGCCTCCTTGGCCGAGAACGTCCGGCGGGCCATAGGGGATTGTGTGTGTGCGCATGTGTGTAAAACTTTATTTAGTGTGTGTGGGAGGGCTGGTGTTCACGTTAACTTATTCCCTGCCCTAACCAACCCTAAACCTAACAGAATAAAATAAATACAACTAAATAAAAATATCAAAGCCCCCAAAATTTTTAACAAACAAAAAAAAAAACAACAAAAAAAGAAAAAAGATTCAAAGCGGTCAGAAGCAGATCAGCGTGGGGTGGGCGATGTGCTAACAGTAACCGGATGCTAAGAGTGCCGGGCCACAGTCAGCGCACGCACACATGACAAAAGAGAATGTGTGTGTGTGTGGGGGGTGGGGGGCAGGGGGGAAGCTGCAGCACCCCTGGGGGGTCTAAGGTTGCACAGCTGAGTGTGCTGTGGACCCCAGGCACCCGATCAAGGAAAAGCCCAAAAAATAACTTTTTTCCCCCTAAAACTGTCCCTTAGTCTCCCTGCCTATTCTAACCTTTCCCTAAACCTGTCCCTGCGAACTTTTGTGCCAGATGGCACTATGGTGGCTCATGTGGGGGTGCTGAGCTCAGAGGTGGACGGACGAGCTCCTCTCTCCTGGCTCCATGGAAGCAGTGTGGAGGAGGAGAGCAGAGCTGGAGGAAGTTAACCCCCGCCCGTCCAGCCAATAGGATGCGATCCTGAGAGGTGATGTCACCGCTACTTCTCAGGATCTAAGGATGGTGATTGGTGGTGTATTATCGCACCACGATCACCATCTTATTCCGGGTTATCGGGTCACCGGAGACCCGAATGACCCGGAAACGCAGCAAACCGCAGGAAACACAGCAAACCGCAGGTCTGAATTGACCTGCGGTTTGCTGTGATCGCCGATACGGGGGGGTGGTCACAGGACCCCCCTCGGCATTGTCACAGAATGCCTGCTGAATTATTTTGGCGGTGATCGGAAATACACAGGGCGTACCTGTACGCCCTGTGACCTTAAAGGGAGTCTTTCACCTAATCTGAGCGTTTTAGACCGCTCAGATCAGGTTATAGACTCTTTAACCCTCATTACGATCATACCTTTGTCTTATGTGTCCATCGCCCAGATAATGAAAATAACACTTTTTAAACTTAGGCAAATTACCTTCTGAAGGTGCCCAGGGGCGGCGTTACTGGGCGATGTGCCCAGAAAAACACACCTCCAGCCGGCGGACGTCACGAGCGGCACCAGAGGACGGCGGGCTGGGAACTGGCCCGCACCTGCGCACTGCTCTGCCCATTATGGGCAGATGAACAGCTTTTCATATTGCGCATGCGCCAGCCAACTAAAGACAGCCGGCCGGCGCATGCGCAATATGAAAGGATGTTCCTCTGCCCATAATGGGCAGAGCAGTGCGCAGGTGCGGGCCAGTTCCCAGCCCGCCGTCCTCTGGTGCCGCTCGTGACGTCCGCCGGCTGGAGGTGTGTTTTTCTGGGCACATCGCCCAGTAACGCCGCCCCTGGGCACCTTCAGAAGGTAATTTGCCTAAGTTTAAAAAGTGTTATTTTCATTATCTGGGCGATGGACACATAAGACAAAGGTATGATCGTAATGAGGGTTAAAGAGTCTATAACCTGATCTGAGCGGTCTAAAACGCTCAGATTAGGTGAAAGACTCCCTTTAAGGACTCGGACAGCAGGGCATACCTGTACGCCGTGTGTCCTTAAGCGGTTAAATTGTAAGGATAAACAGATAATCATGACTTAGATAAGATACGATGGCATGGCATGATTGTACATTATGCTCATGTCTCTAAATTGCCTTGAGTTGAAACTATTCCCACAGAAAACTGGAAATGTTTTTGACTTCAGAAGTCATAAATGAGGAAATTATACTATAACTTATGTGATGCAGAAAGTGACAAGTGCCCAGTCAACCATCTTGGCCGAACCACTAACTGTGCCTGCCACATGCTAGCTAACAGTAGGAGAGATGACTTAATCATAATGCCAGGTATTTGTCAGTCAGAAAAATATTCATGTATTTTTGTCCTGTTTTGTTTTTAAATTGTGCTGATATTATTTCTACTGACGGGTAACCGCACAATTTGTTGCAACTGACATATCGTAGGGAAAAGTGCCAGAAGCAGTAGGTGCCACAGTACTTTATATCTCTACTAAATTTAGCTAAATAAGCTATTGTACAAAGGTCAACAAAGCGTAAATGCTTAAGAATGACTACATTTCCTATGGCTCGAGTGTATTCCATTTTTTATACCTTCTGAATATATTTTTTATATGCATAGTAGATAATCATTGATTGACACGTCAAGTAGCTACTTGTTGGCCACTTACTTAGGTAATATACACGGAAATGCATCTTCTATCAACAACCCCTATTAGATTGGTGCCACAAAGGCCATGTATGTGTTCCTGTAACCTGTGGCACGCAGATAATTATCCCACGGAAAGCAGAGGTTGACTGCCCATAGACCCCAAAAGGAAGCTTCTCAGTAGATTGATGCCTCGCAGCCAACGCCCGGTACATAACTATCTCCTAGTGTTAATTAATGCTGAAAGTCTCAGGTACTTATGTACCCGACCAACGGCTGAAGCAAATGTCTTAACGCCGCAATGGAAGTAAATGTTTACTGCTTTGTTCCCACACAGATTAACACTGATACACTGGGGCCACCATGTCATCACGTTATTGCTGGTAAATATAAGTGAGGGTTAACATCGTGTTTTTCCCATCCGTTTAACGTATACAAAATTAAATGCCACACCGTGGTCTCCATTCACTATACAGTTCCATTGTAAAAAATGCATTTATACTTTTTTTAACGGACTCTGCAAGATGCAATTTTAAATAGCAATGACGTATTGTGACAGATAAGTGCCCGCTGTAGCAAATCATTTTCTTTGGCAATGACCTATGTATTATTCTAACATTTTAGGGCTCTTTCACACCTGCGTTCTTTTCTTCCGGCATAGAGTTCCGTCGTCGGTTTTTGCTCCGGCCAAAAATCCTGAACACTTGCCGCAAGGCCGGATCCGGAATTAATGCCCATTGAAAGGCATTGATCCGGATCTGGCCTTAAGCTAAACGTCGTTTCGGAGCATTGCCGGATCCGACGTTTAGCTTTTTCTGAATGGTTACCATGGCTGCCGGGACGCTAAAGTCCTGGCAGCCATGGTAAAGTGGAGTGGGAGCGGGGGAGCAGCATACTTACCGTCCGTACGGCTCCCGGGGCGCTCCAGAGTGACGTCAGGGCGCCCCGCGCGCATGGATGACGTGATTGCATGGCACGTCATCCATGCGCATGAGGTGCTCTGACGTCATTCTGGAGCGCCCCAGGAGCCGCACGGACTGTAAGTATACTGCTCCCCTGCTCCCCACTACTACTATGGCAACCAGGACTTTAATAGCGTCCTGGCTGCCATAGTAACACTGAACGCATTTTGAAGACGGATTCGTCTTCAAATGCTTTCAGTTCACTTGCGTTTTTCCGGATCCGGTGTGTAATTCCGGCAAATGGAGTACACGCCGGATCCGGACAACGCAAGTGTGAAAGAGGCCTTAACTGCCGGGAACCCTCTTGTAAGCTTTGACCTTAATAGACTTAAAGGGGTTGTTTCGTCTCACCATTACTAAATCATGATGGGACTAGGCCCCAACCACCAGGTGTGGGACGTGGGGGGGCAGTGGAGATGGCCGGTGCTCTGCTGTTTCAGTAGCTTACTTACTTGGAAACGGCATAGCTTTCTGCGCTATAATGTTTCTGTCACTCCCATGCACTGCAATGAGAGCTACTGAAACAGCGGAGCACTGACCCGGTTTGCTGTTTCCCAGGGCTTAGTCCCATCTCACCTTAGTAACGGAGAGATAAGACAACCCCTTTAACCCCTTAGTGACCAGCCTTTTTTGCACCTTACTGACCAAGCATTTTCTTCATGTTTACAATATCACATTCCAAAAGCAATAACGCTTTTATTTCTCCATCTATGAAGCTGTATGAGGGCTTGTTTTTTGTAGTAGTTTTTAATGGTGACATTTTAAGGTACACATAACTTACTTATTAACTTTTATTAACTCTTTCTGGGAGGAGGATAGGAAAAAACAGCAATACTACCACTAAGTTTATGTTATAAATTTTGTGGCGTTCTTTTCAGCACAAATAACACAATCATTTTATTATCTGGGTCAGTACAATTATAGCAATACCAACTACATAACTTTTTTATTTTTATTTCTACAGAGCTGTGTGAGGGCTTGATTTTTGTGGGACGCCTTATAGTTTTCATTGCTATCATTTTGCGGAATATACATTTTTTTCATCACTTTACATTTTTGTGGCAAATAAGCAAAGGAATAAATTGAAATGATATATTGAATATACGCCTATAAATACAATAGAGCAAATAACATGGGGATAGGCGCTAAAACAAAATAATAATGTCTTTATTAATTGTCTGATTAAGAAATAAGGGGTATCAACCGTCAGTATAATGTGCAAAACTGACTTTAACAATTGTGAAAACACTGATATATACCAAATAGCACCACCATCTGGATTGCCAGTGTAGTCTCACAAGCTACTAGCATAAGGGGCTCATTCAACCACAGGGTTCAAGATGTGTATCCCAGGGTGAAAGGTATCAAGGGGATGTATTGGTATGGGAATTTCACCAAACACCACTCCAAAACAGTGAGAGCCAGCGCGCAGACTCTCACTGCACTAATAATCACAGGTGCTGGACTATGGCAGAGCAATAGCATTCACTCCAGGTGGATTAAAGGAGCAATGGTTGCCCTGACATGTCCCTTATTTGCAACAGCTCAACGCTGCGTTTCCATGCATTGGGAATGCATTTCATCAGGAGCTATGTGCACCAGGTTAATACTAGAGCCCAGAGCCTCAGTGTTGTTTTAATAACCGAGGTAATGGACAAACAAACAGTCAGTGATAGAGATCCCTGCCTAGCACCGTTTTCCTCTAGTGTGAGGTACGGAGCTTTACAAACAGTCACTATCCTGCCTGAGCTAGCAACCTCTAGGCTGAGGTGCTGCGTGCTAGTGTGCATGTAATCCGGCACTGTGATGGCCGCAAAGCGGCCCACAGAACACCGAGCTTTACAGGGTGAAACCCCGCCCTGTTAGACACGCCTCCGTCAATCAGCCAATCCGGCCAGGAGGCACGGCACAAGGCAAACTAAAGGCTGAAGGGTGGAGGAACAAGGTGAGTCACAGGGAAAGCGCAGCAAGCGCCACATAAACAAAGCAAGGAATTTACAAAGCGGCTTTATATATTTATCGCAGCATGGACATCTTTATTATAATATACAGTGAAGGAGAGTCACTCCAAGAGAAGTGTGTAAAAACGGACAGACACATAGATTCATGTGTGTAGCCACTTGTATCAATGATCACACACATGAATCCACTTCTCATAGTGCATTGTACAGTAACACAAAGAAATCAGCCTGGTCACTAGATGAACGGGACGTATGAGATCGCATCATTGAGGCCGGATGGTTTGATGGTATTCAGAGAAAAAATCCATCTCGCCTCTTTTTGCAACAATATGCGATCATAATCACCGCCCCTTGGTGACGGCTTCACAGAGTCGATCACTTGAAATTTGACCGAAGATGTATCCCCCCTGTGAAGGTCAAGAACATGACGAGCAATTGGCGTATCTTTGAGATTGGTAATATCCAAAATATGCTCCCCAATCCGTCTTCTTAGCTCTCTGATGGTTTTACCCACATATTTGATGCTGCATATACATGTCATTAAATACACAACACCAACTGACTTGCAATTGTGGAAAGACTTAATGAAGAACGTTTTATCCGCAGTGCTGTTAGTGAAGCTTTTGGATTTTTTAATGAACCCACAAAATTTACAGGATCCACAAGGAAACGTACCTGTAAGTGGGTTTCGCAGCCATGACTGCGGACGGGGGCTGATGTACAGACTATGTGTCAACATATCACGTAAATTATTGTTGCGGCGATAAGTGACTGAAGGGTTGGCTGAAATCATCCCACCAATATCCGGATCGGATTTCAAAATGTCCCAGTGCTCGTTAAGGACATGGCGCACCTCGTCATGGGCGCCGTCAAAAGTCCCAATGATCCTCACAATATTCTCACTATTGTCCCTCTTTTTCGGAGACAACAACCGATCCCTGTTAGTACTCATTGAGTGCTGGTAAGCCTGCTTTAGACACTGCTGAGGATAACCACGACACTGAAACCTCTGCTGGAGATCTTTAGCAGCCACCCTAAAATCACTGAGATGAGAACAATTCCTCCTAACCCTCAAGTATTGGCCCTTAGGGATTCCTCTCCTAAGGGCCACAGGGTGCGCACTGTCCCATTTCAAAAGGTTATTGGTAGCTGTGGGCTTTCTGAAAACGTTGGTACTAATATGCCCATCAGCAGACAATGAAATGGACAGATCCAGGAAGGAAATGTTCTTCAAATCCATTTCTGAGGTGAAAAAAAGTCCCACGGTGTTGTTGTTGAGGACCGCAACAAATTCACGGAACAATTCACTATCGCCCCCCCACAGGATCAGCACATCATCGATGTACCTGATCCAGAGGGGGACAACATCCGTGAATCGCTCCATATCTTCACAAAACACTACCTCCCTCTCCCACCAGCCCAGGTAGAGGTTCGCAAAAGTCGGGGCACAGGGACTGCCCATTGCGACCCCCCTGAGCTGGTGGAAGATAGAGCCATCAAACAAAAATACATTGTGTGTGAGTATGAAACTCAACAATTCCATTACAAAGGCATTATGGGCCCTATATTGTTCACCCCTCTGCTGAAGGAATGTTAGGATCGCTCCACAGCCCAATCCGTGAGGGATTGAGCTGTAGAGCGCCTCCACATCCAAACTGGCCAGATAGGTACCACTGTCACATTGGACACCATCCAAGCGTCCCAGCACATCCATAGTATCCCTTACATGTGAGGGCAAGCTGTTAACAAATGGACGCAGGATGGTATCAACATAAGTACTGATATTGGCTGTCAAACAATTGTTTCCAGACACTATCGGCCTCCCCTTTAGAGGTTCATACCCCTTATGAACTTTGGGGAGACAATAAAAGGCCGCAGTGACTGGGTGTGAAGGTAACAAAAAGGCCAATTCAGTCTTGTCAATGAGTTTCTTCTCAAGGGCTTGGTTCAAAATACAGGACAATTCCACCTTATAAGTTGGCGTGGGATCAGACGGAAGTAGTTCATATGTAAGCTTGTCCCTGAGCACGCTCATACACATATTACGATATTGTTCGTGCCCAAGGACAACAATATTTCCGCCTTTGTCTGATGATTTAATCACCACTTCTTTGTCCTGTTGCAATAACCACAAGGCCCCTCTTTCTTGGTCATTCAAATTGTCACTGTTAAGTCCATGCATGTCAATCTGACTCAACTTATTAGACACTATAGGACACAAAAGTATCAATTGGGGTGCAATCACCAATAGGTGGCATTTTTGTTGAGGGTAATCTAAGCTTGGTGAACGGACCATCACCTGGATCCCTTTGTCCCTCAGCCAGAAGATCTGATAAGATTTGGACATCTGGCAAGTCTGATATATCAATTCCTAGCTCTTCGCATTTCCTGCGGTCATTATTGACAAAAAATTTTCGCCACTTGAGCTTACGCGCAAATAAATTCAGGTCTTTGACCCACCCAAAACAATCAAACCTGCGCATCGGGACAAATGAAAGGCCCTTTTGTAGAACATGGGTCTCCATGGTAGTTAGAGTCCGTGAAGACAAGTTAATAACTTGTAACTCGTCCTTCATTGATCTAGATGGAAATAGGGATGTAGTTTGGGACGTACAGGGGGATGTCAATGTTTGTTCCTCAGTAAGTATTGGGAAATCAGCGGGGTATCGTCTAAAAAACCCCCCCTACCGTATTGACCTCTACCTCCTCGTCCTCTTCTACTACCCCTACCTCTATTCCTACCACCATACGGTCTTCTAGCGGACTGGGACCTTGTTCGCTTATCACCAGTAGCGTCTGAATCTATTTCACCCTCTGAGGAAGAGACTTCGGTATCTAACTCAAGAGCATCCGAATGTTTGATGCTATAATCAAAGATTTTGCCCTCTTTAAAGTCTCTGATATCTCTATTGAAAAGGGAGTGTTTCTTTTCTTTTAACTGGGCAGTGTATTTTTCCACAGAAATTTGGAGGAGTGACTCCTTTTTATTAAAATCAGTGTGACTATTGAATTTTTTTGTTGCCTCAATAGCTTCCTTCAGGTCACTTTCCAGAGATGTCACAACACTCTTTTCCTCCTCCAATAGGAGTTTCATCAATCTCAGAGAGGAATCTACGGACTCCTTCTCCCACTTTTTCAGGAAGTCCGCAGATCTCAATCGGACTGATGGTGTGATAGGATTCCTCAGGCCACGTGGGACAATTTTATTCCCAATATACGTTTCCAAAGACTGCACCTCCCACCAAGATCTAACAAAATTTTTGTAGATCTTAGTGACTTGTTTGAAAGCAGAAGAGATGGTAATTGTCTGAGAGGCAAAAGATATGTCTCGCTCAGAAAACACCTCACTAGGATCTCCCATCCACTGTGCGGTGTCAATGCCGCTAGATAAAAAGCCTGCCATTCCTTGTATAATAATTAAATGGAATAAATTGAAATGATATATTGAATATACGCCTATAAATACAATAGAGCAAATAACATGGGGATAGGCGCTAAAACAAAATAATAATGTCTTTATTAATTGTCTGATTAAGAAATAAGGGGTATCAACCGTCAGTATAATGTGCAAAACTGACTTTAACAATTGTGAAAACACTGATATATACCAAATAGCACCACCATCTGGATTGCCAGTGTAGTCTCACAAGCTACTAGCATAAGGGGCTCATTCAACCACAGGGTTCAAGATGTGTATCCCAGGGTGAAAGGTATCAAGGGGATGTATTGGTATGGGAATTTCACCAAACACCACTCCAAAACAGTGAGAGCCAGCGCGCAGACTCTCACTGCACTAATAATCACAGGTGCTGGACTATGGCAGAGCAATAGCATTCACTCCAGGTGGATTAAAGGAGCAATGGTTGCCCTGACATGTCCCTTATTTGCAACAGCTCAACGCTGCGTTTCCATGCATTGGGAATGCATTTCATCAGGAGCTATGTGCACCAGGTTAATACTAGAGCCCATTACCTCGGTTATTAAAACAACACTGAGGCTCTGGGCTCTAGTATTAACCTGGTGCACATAGCTCCTGATGAAATGCATTCCCAATGCATGGAAACGCAGCGTTGAGCTGTTGCAAATAAGGGACATGTCAGGGCAACCATTGCTCCTTTAATCCACCTGGAGTGAATGCTATTGCTCTGCCATAGTCCAGCACCTGTGATTATTAGTGCAGTGAGAGTCTGCGCGCTGGCTCTCACTGTTTTGGAGTGGTGTTTGGTGAAATTCCCATACCAATACATCCCCTTGATACCTTTCACCCTGGGATACACATCTTGAACCCTGTGGTTGAATGAGCCCCTTATGCTAGTAGCTTGTGAGACTACACTGGCAATCCAGATGGTGGTGCTATTTGGTATATATCAGTGTTTTCACAATTGTTAAAGTCAGTTTTGCACATTATACTGACGGTTGATACCCCTTATTTCTTAATCAGACAATTAATAAAGACATTATTATTTTGTTTTAGCGCCTATCCCCATGTTATTTGCAAATAAGCAAAGGGCAGAAATTATGGCTTTTTGTTGATGTTGTTTTTATTTTGCAGTGTTCACCATACGGGATAAATTACATAATAATTTCATAGTGTGGGGCGTTACAGACATGGCATTACCAAATATGTGGAGATTTTTGCAATTTATTTTCCATTGAAAATCATTTTTTTCAATGTAACAAACATTTTTTTATTGGATTTTATTTTATTTTATTTTAATAAATATTTTTTTAAACTTATTTAACCATTTAATAGTCCCATAGGGGGACTGTCATAGACAATATTTTGATTGCTTCTAAAATATTTCTATAGTGCAATGTATTTTAATGTCAGTGCTATACTGACATTCACCAGCAGGCTGTGCCAGAGAGGCAACCTGCTGGGAAACACTGGAGGAAGGCCTGGGGCTTATACTCGGCCCCAGCCTGCATACTCTGACATCGGCACCCCACAATCTCATTTGTGGGGTGCTGATGGAAGACAGAGGAGGTCCATTCCCTCTGTAACAGCTTACATTCGGGGGGCGCCATTGCTCGTTAAACAGCCTAGATTGGTACTCCTTCCAGTCCCAATTGTTAGAGCAAGAGTACGGCTAACAAGTAACAGCTGTGCCCCCACTCTCTGCTGCACGGTAGACACGTGCATCACTTAGGTTGGCCACTGTAAAAATGGGGCGGCTCAGCCTAAAGCCCCTTAGTGACTTCTGTAAAAAAAAGTGGTCACTTTTGGTGGCCACTAAAGGGTTAAGTCACGGAATACTAGATAAATGAATGTCACCATGATATATTTTTTTTCCTCCGATTCCAAATTTTACATACACTAAATGGAATTACGATAATCAGGTTTGGACTGATCCACCAATAGATCCTCTGGTTAGCTAAGCCTTAGGCAAAATAATGAAAATCTGCCGTCACAAAGATCACACATTAGGCAATGTAGCGATTAAGCTACCTATAGAAATTATAATTTTTTTTATTATTTCACAAATGACCAATTATCTTATCTGGGGTTCATCCCACGGGCATAATTAAAATCAAATTTTAGGGGCCACCAACCAAATAATCTACTAAATACGCAAAATACCATTTGAAAACCAACCAGTAGATCAACCTCTTCATCCCTAAGGATGATATACTGAGTCTTGCAGCCTATCAGTAGTGACATCGCTTCTCCAGAAAAGTCATATAAGCAGAAGTTTTTTTACAGATCTAGTAATATACAATTTACTGATTGAAATGGATGTGTAGCGCCAAAGTACATTCACTTGAGTTCTGTAATGGTATATGAGTGGCCTTCAGGCCGAGTACTCAAGGGGTTAATTTACTGGACGCTATTGGGCAGCCAGTCTTATTTATGGGATTTCATTGTCTTCCACATTCATTTCAGATAATAACAGTGAACTTGAAAACTTTATTTTTCCCGAAACTGTCACATACGATTATTATCCGCTATCATTGATAGTATGGACAAGCTTTATCATGTAATCTTTGCATTTCTCATTTATTTCCTCTCTCTTTCTCTGTCACAGGGGTTGAAAAGTTAATCTACCATCTGAATAAGCACAACATCCCAATGGCTGTTGCCACCAGCTCAGCCAGAGTGACATTTGAAATGAAAACAAGCAGGCACAAAGAATTCTTCAATTTATTCCATCACATTGTGCTTGGAGATGACCCAGATGTGAAAAATGGCAAACCTCAGCCTGATGCTTTTCTTGTATGTGCAAAGAGGTTTAACCCCCCTCCGAGCGTCGGCAAGGTAAGTGTGAAAATACATATTACTCCCGCCGCTGTGCTAGGTTTGGAAATTACACAATCATAAAGTAGTTACGTTTGCAGGGCAAGGGGCGAAATAGGTTATAGGTTATTCAATGTCTTTTAAAATGGTGAAAACTGGCCAGAAATCTGTCCCTTTGTGACTCATTCCATGTCGCCTAGAAGGCAGCTTGGACATCAGCGTGCACAAATGATCAAAAATCATATAATAGTAAAAATATATTGTACAAAGTACATTAAGAAAACAGCAGAACCTAGCAGCATCTTATACGACCTGACGTATTGGATCTTGCCAGACGCAGTTAATGCTTCGAGGTAAGGGTAAGTGACCGTTTAGCTCCCTATGTAAATTGTATTGCTTTAAGACTTGCTGTACAGCCATGGTACTCATTATCTTCTGCTTATGTCAGTCCTACCACTCCATCTCACTGCTAAATGGGCATGCAAAGGTTATCCCCAGAAGTCCAGCTGTCAGGTTACATAAAAACATTACACTTTTTGAAGAGAATTAAAAAATATATAATAATCTGCAGAAGCAACCAAACGATATTTGCCTTGTAGGCCTTTTTTGTATTTCTGTGGGAATGATATCTGTTTTCCCAGCTTAGTGCCTTTCTATGATATCTTGAGAACAATGGAACCTCATATTTTACCCATATATGTATATGTCTATGAACATTTTATAGCACGCAATAGAATAGGATACCGGGAGGGCTCATGTTTCAGATGTTCACATGCAGTATTACCTACTGTCTTTCTAAGTAAGATGGGTCCATCACCTAAATAGGGTGGCTTTAAAGGGGTGTTAAATAAAAGGACCTATCCTCAGGATAGGTTTTAAGTGGCTGCCAGCTGTTTTAATGGACTCTTCCTAGGCCAGTGACGTCACATTTATTGGTCAGATAGTCTAGGAGCAGCTCAATGTCAACCACAGCTGCTATCCAATGCTGTGAGGAGGAGGCCACGGTGCTCACCGGAGGGCCGCAGCCTCTTTAAACAGCTATCGGCTGGGATACCAAGTGTCAGGCCCCCACCAATCTCTCTGAGAGGATGGGTCGTCAGCATTAAACACTCAGACAACCCCTTTAAATTGCTTGTTCACCTTTGGGAGGCCTTTCTGCCAGAATCCCCCCCCCCCCCCCCCCCCCACACACACACACACATCCTGTTTAACCTGGTTGACCACAGCAGTTACATACTCTCCATGCATCATGTATTACTGCAGATAATAGTCCCAAATTGTAGCGTCAGATTGCCTTTAAAGGTGGTATTCAAATTAGAAGAGATAATACCCTCATCCACTAGAATTGCCTGAATGCTGGGATCCCCACCTATAGCCAGAACAAATAAACAAGCCTCATTATAATGAAGTGTACCACTGCCTATGGGACACCCAGAGATAGCCAAGTGCTATATTTGTACTTAATTGAGGTGAATGGAGTGGAAGTCCAATGCTCCATTTAAATGGAGGACTCGGTCTACATTTTCATGATTGACGGGGCCCCAAGTGGTCAGACATCCATCAATATTCTTTATTCAATTGATAGGGGATAACTTTTTCTATTTGGAATACCTCTTTAAAGCCACTCTTTTCCATTGATGGTGTTGGACTGGGGTTCCTCGGGCCCACCAGTAAAATTTATTCTAAGGGCCCACTGTAGAGCTACAAGTAAATACCACCTGCTACCACAACAGCAGGCAGCAGTAATATGCTTAAGATGATCGATTATGAGGGTCCCTGTAGCGATTTTGAGAAGGTAGGTCCTTTAGGAAAGTGGATACTGTCTGGCCTGCCTCTATGCCTAAAAGTCTTCTTCACCACCTGATGCATCTATACTAATAAACTACCAGGGTTTTTTATATGGACATAGGCAGGTTGAAATTCTGTACGCTGCATGTTTGTATGTATGTGGTGCGGTCTGTCTTCGGTGTTATGTGCAAGGGATGAGGGACTGGGGGCCCACCTTTGTCAGGGGCCCATTGGGGGATTTGCCTGTTCCCCTGTGGGCCAGTCCGAGCCTAGCTTTATACTATTAAACTTAACTGTAGCAGCCAGTGACAGGCAGCTGTTGCCACGTCCAATGAGCTTATGGGTTGCATCAAAAGGGACAGCTCAGAGCTGCCATAGATCTCTGGCTTCATTTGCACCAGTAAACTGGCGCAAACAAAGATAAATTTGTTGGGGCGGCTAGCCACTCCCCCTTCCCATCCTTGCCACAGCCACTTTAGGGAAAGTGGCGTGGTTGGCATAAAAACCAAGAGATGTGACATTTGTCTAAAAAGATGCAGTTAAAAAGTTGTAAACACGTAGGGGTAATTTAAAAAGACCTCTACAAAACTTTGGCGTATACACCACTTGTCTAAATATACACTAGCGCTCTTGCTGGTGTGGCTTTCGACCATTTTCTAGAAATGTCCCTTTTTTAGACATAGTGTGAGCGGGAAAAGTTGCAGATTGTATTGCAAATAACCAAAAAGTGGCATATATCTGTTAGTAAATGACCCCCATAGTTTGTGACTTTTTAACACCACTTTTCAGGCAAATGGGAGGTGATAAATCTCCTGCATAGTCCTGCCACTTTACAAATCGCTAGTCAGACCACACATGGAGTACTGTGTACAGTTCTGGGCTCCTGTAAACAAGGCAGACATAGCAGAGCTGCAGAGGGTTCAGAGGAGGGCAACTAAAGTAATAACTGGAATGGGGCAACTACAGTACCCTGAAAGATTATCAAAATTAGGGTTATTCACTTTAGAAAAAACACAAATGAGGGGAGATCAAATAACTATGTATAAATGTATCCAGGGGCAGTACAGAGATCTCCCCCATGATTTATGAGAAAGAAGATTTCTCCATCCAGATTATGTAGAAGATGATTCTTTACGGTAAGAGCAGCGAGACTATGGAACTCTCTGCCTGAGGAGGTGGTGATGGTGAGTACAATAAAGGAATTCATGAGGGGCCTGGATGTATTTCTGGAGCATAATAATATTACAGGCTGTAGCTACTAGAGAGAGATCGTTGATCCAGGGAGTTATTCTGATTGCCTGATTGGAGTCGGGAAGAAATTTTTTATTCCCCTAAAGTGGGGAAAATTGGCTTCTACCTCACAGTTTTTTTTTTTGTTTTTTTTGCCTTCCTCTGGATCAACTTGCAGGATAACAGGCTGAACTGGATGGACAGATGTCTTTTTTAGCCTTACAAACTATGTTACTAATACACTTCTTATTTGATCGGAGTAAAAGCTAACACTGTGGATATGACATTTAATTTAGGCAATATTCTTATGTGACTGCTTGGAACCAACTTCCATTGTCATGCACCTGCTATCACCTATTTTTAGAAGTGAAATAAAGTAAGTTTTCTGCGTGCACTCAATGCAGGAATCAATTTAAGCTACTTTATTGCCAAGACTACAGGACCCTGATTTTTCCGAGATGTAGAGAAATAAAGGCCAGAATATATGTCAATGTCAAGATACAACTTTTTCAAAATGCTTCTAACTTGTGTAACTATTCCACAGAGCAAACTATCCCTGTGAGCATATTAAAGGGTCTTCTCTATACAGGAAATGATAAAATAGCACTCTGGGAATGTCCTCCTTTTCTTTTTAATACAGTAACTTCTCAAATATGTCAAAAGAGGAGATCTGTTAAAATACATAAAATATACAGACTGCTGTATAACAGCACGAATAAAAGACGTTGAGCAAACTGACATTTTGTATTATACCCAACTCTGAGAAGAAGAGAAAAAAATGAACATTAGGTGAGAAAATAAATTAGATAGTGGTTGCCATATCCCCTTGAATGGAATAGCACCTAGTACATAAAATATGTGTTAAAAAATGTACAGTATATACTGAAAAATATTTAGCTGAAGTATAAAATACTTTTATAACGATCTCTTTAAATGTAAACTGAATGTGGAGCTTAGAACTGTGCTTATATGTTAGAGGTGAGCTGAATTGCACCTGTTTGTCAGACATCAAGAGTAAAAGTATTGATGGTACCCTTAAGGAACAGCGCTATGGGGCACATTTTCCAGAGTGGAATTTCTGCAAAAGATTACAGCACATAACATGTTTTTTTTTTTCCAGATTTTGTTGTGCAGAGGCTGGAAACTGCCTATAGCTTCCCTTGGCAGAAGCAATAGCACTTTGTGAATACTGCTGTATTCCAAGTCTATGGAGAGGGCTATGTAATACCATGTATCCCTTGAAGTTGTCCCATTTTGCCATTGCTATAGCGAGATAGAAGTAAGTGTGACCACCAGGAGGACAGGAGACAGTTAGGGGAAATGGCACAGCTTGCTGGGCTAGTCTGTTTCTGTAGCTCCAATGCACCGCAAGGGGAGCTGGCCCACTCCACTGTTTCCTGGCCACCTGATGGTCAGTGCTTATTCCCATCTGACCTTAGTAATGGTGAGATGGAACAACCCCTTTAATATATTAATTTGACACTCTTGGTGTTTTTATACATATGTTGCCACTGCAGGCAGTTCCTTCTTTGTAAGTGATTTCCACCTCTTATCGGGTATCAGTCTAGGGTACACTGGTTGTGTGACAGTCATGGCCAGGGTCACAGCATAGAGGTGATGCAATAGGAATTAATGAGATTGCAGTACATTGCTCTGCAATCTCATTCATTTCTATGAGATCACCACTACTCTGCAATCCTGGCCACAAGAAGTATCACTGTGTAGCCATGGCCTAATAAATGTCTTATTTTTAACTATTTTGCATCACAACATATTCAATTTTATTACTGTTATATGATGTGTGCTCTATGGGGGTGACATAATAGATCTTAATATATCGGCCCCAATGTATTACATTTATATTTACTGCAATATTTTTTCATTTCATGGTTGTTGTCTCTAATAGTTTTGAAGGACCTTGAGTCTAAAGCTAGCTTTCCACTTATGTCAGCTGAATGCTGATTCCTGTGACAGCCCCCGTACACATGCATGCTCAGCTTGGCCGAGTGTGAATGTGTTCTACAAGAGGAGAACAGCCGCCAGACTCCTCTAGTGGCGGTATGTCTCCCAGAGAACAAAATGAACGGGTATGTTGAAGTTCAAAAACTCGATTCTTCTCTTTCCCAATAGCAAACGTTCTGGGAGCCTCCAAACATATTAGATGGATGTCTGGTCTGACCAAAATTAGTGGGTTCACCCAACATTAAACTAATGAGTATGGCTAACTTAAAGGAGATCTCCAGTCTTTTATTTAGAATTTCCTGGAGTCTTCTCACCTGTGGATGACATATTGTTTCCTGAGTACTTACCTATCTATCACAACACTAGTGTTGCCATTTCTACTATGCTTAGACTGGCTGTATGCCTTTCCTATCAGGTCCTGACCTTATGTGTCCCCGAGTCTTCTTGTTCAGCTACATATACAGTATATATGCTGCTGAACAAGAGAGACCCAAGAACACATCTGGTCGGGACCTACTGTAGGTAGACAAGCCCACAGTCGGTCTGGGCATAGTGGAGACAACTGCATCGGTTGAACAACGGGCAGCTAAGTACTGAGGGAATGATCTTTTATCCACTGCAAGAAGACACCAAGATTTACAAAAAATAAAATAAACTGGAGAACCCTTTTAAGATCAGAATGTTGCATTTTCCTTTTTTATAACATGGAACAGAAAGAGGCAAGTAATAATAGCAGCAGAATGCTGCATTGCATACATTTACCCTTGGGAAAAGTTGACCAGTTCAGAAAAAGCACTGAATGAACAGATTTGTTGGCTCAATGAGATGATACACCGTACATGCTTCAGTTTCATAAGCGATGCTGCTCTAAGAGACTTGTGCTAAGTAGTCTGGAAAAGGCTAAATGGGATCAAGCTGTATCCCACACAAAGCATCACTAGAACATCTAGACAGAGGTTTGTAAAGTGTAGGCCTCTCATCTGACATTTAATCAATCAGCAATTTAATGAGCTAACATATAACAGTTCTGTTCAACAAGGGATATAAACATTGAAAGCAGACAACTTTCTATAGTTATGTCTGGAAATTCTTTACCTGTCCACAAATATTGTCTTCCAGAATGTTTACTGGCTTAAATATACTCTATCAGTGTTTTAACCCATTAGGGTTTATCAAAAACTCAGATGAATATAATGCACTTAAAGGTCCTGGAGTTTCTGAGAAAAATAAACTTTTAATATATGCAAATGTGGCAATAAAAGCAATGGGGCATTGCCTTTACAGTCCCTGACAAAAGTCTTGTTGCTTGTGTACAAATTGACCTGAAGTGCCGCTAAAATATATTTCTAATCAAGATTTTGTTACAAGAAATGGGTCATTTTAATCCCAACAGCTTTTGTAATAAAGTTTCAGTGCAAAACGAAATGACAAAAAGTATTCTAATATTCACAGCTTGGTAAAGCCCATTGAGTATATTTTTGCCAAGACATAAGTGTTGTCGCCTTGTCATATGAGCTTCACCTGTGACTAATAATGGATCAATTAGGTCTCAGGTGTGTATAAAAAGAACCCCAGTACACTAGACCTTCACATCAACTGCAACTAAACCTCTGCAAACATGCCTAACATTCACCCAGAGACTAAAGTGTTGATTATCAAGAGGCTGAAGACCAGATCCACTGTTGATGTGGCAGACACCTTCAGTGTGTCTCAGCGTCAAGTTCAGAGGATAAAAAAAAAAACGATTTGAAGAGACTGGAGACGTTTTGGACAAGGCCAGGTCAGGCCGACCCCGCAAGACAACTGCTCAAGAGGACCGTTTGTTGGCTCGAAAATCCAAGGCCAGACCATTTTCCACTGCAGCAGAGCTCCATGAGACCTGGTCAACTGAAGTCCCAGTGTCAACCAGAACAGTTTGTCGGATTCTGTCTCGAAATGGCCTCCATGGTCAAATCAGTGCCCATAAGCCAGCACTAAACAAAAGACAATTGAAAAACCGTGTGGCATTTGCCAAGGCCCACAGCCTGCTAAAATGATGTACACTGGAAAAGTGGCAGAAGGTGGATTTTTCAGATGAATCTTCTGTTGAATTACACCACAGTCGCCGCAAATATTGCAGGAGACCTACTGGAACCCGCATGGAGCCGAGATTTACCCAGAAAACTGTGAAGTTTGGTGCAGGCAAAATCATTGTCTGGGCTTACATCCAGTATAGGGGTGTGCGAGGGATGTGCAGGGTGGAAGGCAACATCAATAGTCTAAAATACCAAGAAATCTTAGCTACCTCTTATATTCCCAACCATAAAAAAGGCCAAATTCTGCAGCAGGATGGTGCTCCATCGCATACTTCCATCTCCACATCAAAGTTCCTTAAGGCGAAGAAGATCAAGATGCTCCAGGATTTGCCAGCCCAGTCACCAGACATGAATATCATTGAGCATATGTGGTGTAGGATGAAAGAGGAAGCATGGAAGACAAAACCAAAGAATATTGATGAACTCTGTGAGGCATGCAAGACTGTTTTCTTTGCTATTCCTGATGACTTCATCAAAAAATTGTATGAATCCTTGCCAAACCGCATGGATGCTGTCATTCAAGCTCATGGAAGTCATACAAAATATTACATTCCGATCTCACAGCACCACTACTTAATTTGCTGACATATTTTTGGATTTGCAGTAAAGTTGTTCAATTTCTGTATATAGGCGACAAAACTTTTGTCTTGCCAAAATTTGACCTTTCTGTCTTGATTAAATGATAAATCTTTTCTCAGTGAAACTAATTTATTTCAGTGCTTTGAACATCATTTGGGGGGGCTTCAGGTTTTCATATGAGCTTTTTCTAACACCAATTGATTAATTAAAAGTCAGATTAATAGCAGGAGTTTCTACAAAATAGAGAAGCGACAAGGCTTTTGTCAGGGACTGTACACCTAGAGGCTCTGCTTTCTCAGCAACTACAATGCCCCGTTACTCCTGGAGGCTCATTCAAATATAATAAAACATTTTTCTCAGTAATGTGGGCACATATAAACATGGGAACCAACACAGATGCTTTTAGCTGCCAAAATCACATTCAACAGATCAGACAGTTTAATAGGTACAAATCTGCTGACAGATGTCCTTTAACCCCAAGGATATTAAAGGATTTTTTTAATTTTTTTTTTGTTTGTCATTTTTCTTTTTCTTTTTCCTTTTTTTGTGGGACAAGTTGTACTTTCAAATGCCACAATTTAATATGGTAAACAATGTAGTGGGAAGCAGGAAACAAAATCCCAAATGGGGTGGCATTAGGGAAAAACAGCGCAATTTCTCCACCTTTTTACTGGGTTTGTCCCTATGGCGTTCCCTGTGCGGCTTAACTGACCTGTACCCATCATTATCTGGGTCAGTATGATTACAACAATACCACATATAGGTTTCATGTGTTTAAATACTAAAAAAAAAAAAAAACTTTGAAAAAAAAATATTTTTATTGCCATACTCTGACCCCCATAACTTTTTTTTATAGTCATTTCTACTGAATTTTGAAGTGTGTGTGTCTTTTTGATCACATTTTATTAAATTTTTGGGGTAAGAGAAACGATGAAAAAAATGGCGAATCAGCCATGTTGATACTATTTTTCCATTACTCCATTCATCGTATTGGAATTTGTTTTAATA
This sequence comes from Bufo gargarizans, assembly GCF_014858855.1. Classification (NCBI taxonomy): domain Eukaryota; kingdom Metazoa; phylum Chordata; class Amphibia; order Anura; family Bufonidae; genus Bufo; species Bufo gargarizans. The sequence goes on along the minus strand of NC_058082.1, from coordinate 537,353,553 downwards.
TTTTTGGACGCGGTGATGCCTATGATGTTTATATTTGTTATTACTTATGTATTACTTTTTTATTATAAGGAAAGAGGGGTGGGAATTTATTTATTTTTTAAAATTTTCCCCTCTAGAAGGCTACAATGTCCACTATTTTTTTTTTTTTAAGAGAATATTACTATACTGCCATAAGGAGTATAGTAATTATCTAATTACTGATCTCCTATGTTGGCCTGCCAGCTGCTGGTCAACATAGGAACTGCAGCTTTAATACGCTAGGTCTCTGCAGAGAGACCCTACCTATTAGAAATAATGATCAGCAACCCTGATCACACTTGAACACGGCATTATTGCCTGTCGCAGACATTAGCCATGGGCCTCTGCTGTTTCAAACAGCAGAGATTCATCGGCTATCGTGCCCGCTGCTTGTGCGAGCGGGCGTCTTGTTTAAAGACCACACTAGCACTGTACATGTACTGTGCTGGTAGCGAAGGGGTTAATCTGCTAAAGCATGTCTGAAGGGGATCAGTATGGATGGAATGTTGCATGCTGCATTCGTTGCTGTCTGTTTTGACTACTGGATATAACTGTTACTTCTCAGGGAGACAAGCACCTTGTACTTGAATAGTGATCGTGGATACATATACCAAGGAAATAGGGCTTCTGTCCAAGAACATGGGTTCCAAATCAAAGCCTGGTCACTGAAAAGTGTGCCTATAGGGGGGGAAAAAACACAACTTACCTGCCGAGATTCACTGTTCCAGCACCATAGCTCCAGTCCTGTGACTGGTGTTACCAATCAGTGGCTTCAGAAGTCACACGTCCAAGAGCGGCCCCAGAGTTTACCTGACTGGTTTTAATGTCACAAAGTTAACTTGCCTGAAACGCACTTGTGATGTCACAGCAGGTTCACGACTGAAACCTAGTTGAGATGTTCCAGCTGTTTACATGACTGATGCCCACTTTGATGACTGGAACACATGCATGATGTCACAACAGATTACCCAACAGAAACACAATTATTATGTCACATCAATTTTCCTGACAAAAACATGTGATGGGACACTTAAATGGGATGAGCAGTTGTAATTACACTGCATTGTCGCTGCAAGGCAGACAACCTGCAGGTAAATATTGAAGAGAATTATAATTCAGTATGGGCCCCTTAAATAGCTGATCGGAGGAGGTGCCAGGAGTTGGACCACCGCCAGTCTGATATTGATTGATTAGCTCATCAATATTATGCTACTTAAACAACCTCTTTCACATCAGAGTGGCCTCCATAGACAATTGATTTTGCAGAGCAATTGTCATCAAACAAATGAGCGTTTACGTAATACATGATGACTGGCTACACCAGAGCAAGAGCTCCTGCTTATTACTAGCTTTCTGCTTCGGCTCAAAGAGGCTCTAATACAGGAGAGGGACTCTCTTTAGGATGGTTGTATACTTATGGAAAGGAGTTGTTGACACCAACCAACACCTTTAAGTGGGCATGGAGCTATGATTTCAGGGATTAATATTATGCATGTCATAATGTTGCCCTAAAACTGTTAATATAATGGCGTTTTACTATGATGACATACTATGGGCAGTTTGATAGCAGTCAGCACTAGCTTTCAACACTGGAATAAGAATCTCCATGGTGTTGTTTTTCTTCATATGTGCACGTGTTTAACTTGAGATATATAAAAAAAAAAGACTATGACTCTAATTGTGGCAAAAAAAGAATGATGAATGTGGATGATTACAATTTATGTGCAGATATACAGAATATATTGGTGCTACCAGTCCTTGGTTCAAAGGGCAACATCTGCATGGAGTTTGTATGTTCTCTCCATGTTTGTGTGGGTTTCCTTTAGGTACTCTATTTCCTCCCACACTCAAAAAAATACTCTATACAGATAAATTGATTCAGAAATTAGATTGTTTGCCCCAGTGGGGATAAAGAATGATATGAGTATTCTCTGTACAGTGCTACCATCTAAAAGCAGTAAGAAACAAATAAAAATTATTTTTCTAGATTACAAATAGACTTATCAAAACATGGGCAAGACTTATCAAAACATGTATAGAGAAATCAGAGCACAGGCCTATGCAAAATTATTGCACTGCTGCTTTTCTTTCCAAATTGCATGTAAAAAAATAAAAGTTTACTTCAGATTTGTTACTTGCAGTAGTTATGCTAACTTTATTGTAACAATTTCTGCTCCAGAAGCCAGGCAAAGAGGGAGGATATCTGGCAACCTAAGAGCTATTACAAACTAACTTGCTCTGGCTATTGGTATGGAGCGGAGAGGCAGGAGGGGGCTTGGCATGAGAGCCAATTAGTTAGATCTGTGTTCTTAAATACTGCTGTGCTATTGCTCAATGCCAGGTATTTAACTTTCAACCTTATTCCTCTATACGTTAGTTTCCTCTGTGCATTTTGTGACTAATCTTGTGTTTTTATTTGTTACTATATATGACCTTTGTCGCGGGTTTGCTACTATATATGACCTTTGTCGCGGGTTTGTTTGCTTACGGTGAAGTCACCAATGACAAACTTTGAGACTTCGGGGTTAAAAGTCCAAATGGTATTTCACAGCACATAAAGCATAACATGAAACATGAAATAAACACCTGCTTGTCTATGCGCTAACTATACAGAGACTTCTCTCTTGCACATGCTTTCAGCAGGACACGAGGATTAGTCAAATAGCTAGCAGACTCTGACACTGACTGAGGCTCTAAAGCCTCTATTTATTCCACTGTAATGATCATAGTAGCCACACCTGTGATCTCCTCAGACTAAACTGAATAGCTTTGAACAACAAAATCTGAACAAATACACTTTGTTGAAACAAATACTGCTTTCTGGATTCTTTATATCTCAGCCAGCTAAGGGCTCTGGGTGAAATATATACCCCTTCCCGGATTTTACCACATACTTGGTTACACCTCATACAGTGATCCTGACTACTCCCCTGCCTTTTGTTATTGTGCTCTCTCTTTCGATTTTAAACCTCAATTTGGCTTTGCTGTTCCTTCCTCTGTGGTTCTGACCCTATTCACTTCATCTGTTAGCAGCTACCAGGTGAACTCAAGATAAGACTCCATACCACCCAGTGTGGCCATTCAGGGTTAAATATTTAGCTTACTAAATGGGACCTCCCCCAGCTCCAGCATCTATTCCAGTGTAGGTAGGGCCCCTTTAGTTATAGAGGTGTTGCAGGGCTAGTTGTCCAGCTCTCACTGAACCAGCTAGCTAGCGTTAAGTTTGGCATGTCTTTCTACTCTGGTTAGTCACATCTCTTTCACATTGTTGACATACAAAATGGAGATGGACACGACTCTGTGTTTATTAAATGGGTAGGATATCAATGCAAATAAATCGTAGATAACTCAGTTTTGATTTGATTTAGCTTTGATTTGGATGCATGGTTCAACTTAAGCTGGATTTACACGGGCCAATTGAGCGTCCGATTGCTGGGAATGAAGCGTTCCTTCCTGACAGTCAGCTGCTCGTTTAGTGAAGGAGACCACTGTAGTTACATGCAGCGATCTCCTTCACGGTATGAAGACTAGACCTCATCCTCATACAGAATAATGGTTTCCTGCCCAGAAGCCATGAACGGTGGTGTCTGCATGAACAACAGGATCACACGATGAACAAGTGTTTTGCTTGTTCATCGGGTAATCAGCGGCACATTGACATGGCCAAAATAATCTGCCCGATTCTCAGGCCGTGAAAATGCACCTTTACAGTCACTGAAAAATATATACAGTCAGGTCCATAAATATTGGGATATTGACAAAATTCTAACATTTTTGACTCTATACACCACCACAATGGATTTGAAATCAAACAAACAAGATGTGCGTTAACTGCAGAATATCAGCTGAACGGTGTAGGAATTACAACAGTTTGCATATGTGCCTCCCACTTGTTAAGGGACCAAAAGGAATGGGACAATTGGCTTCTCTGCTGTCTCAATGCCAGGTGTTTGCTATTCCCTCATTATCCCAATTACAATGAGCAGATAAAAGGTCCAGAGTTAATTTCAAGTGTGCTATTTGCTTTTGGAATCTGTTGCTGTCAACTCTCAAGATGAGATCCAAAGAGCTGTCACTATCAGTGAAGCAAGCCATCATTAGGCTGAAAAAACAAAACAAACCCCATCAGAGAGATGGCAAAAACTTTAGGCATGGCCAAAACAACTGTTTGGAACATTCATAAAATGAAGGAATGCATTGGTGAGCTCAGCAACACCAAAAGACCCGGAAGACCACGGAAAACAACAGTGGTGGATGACCGAAGAATTCTTTCCCTGGTGAAGAAAACACCCTTCACAACAGTTAGCCAGATGAAGAACACTCTCCCGGAGGTAGGTGTATGTGTGTCAAAGTCAACAATCAAGAACATCACACCATCAGTTGGGACAATGTGTCACTCCATAGCAAAGGCAGGATTGACGATATGACCACAAGGCCTCCATAGTTTAACTAAACTGTTGTGGAATCCCAAACAAAACCCGGATTAGTCACTAAAGACAATATGGTTCCAGTCCGTAGCAGTACAGTTTTCTCGTTCATGACACCACTGCAAATGTAGGCAATGTTATCTGGCTGTCAATTGCAGTACACATAACCGGAGCCATGACACCAAATTTTCTTCTGCGGAATGCCTGGGAATGGTCTAGATAGAGACAGGGGTGTGTAACGAATGTGCTACCTTTGAACAAAACTGTAAGAGCTGCTCATTCTTGTCCTCTCTCCTGGTGATATGTCTGGATCATCCGAATCCTAGGTGCTGTGTTTACCTGCCCTTAGATACCACTGCTTCCAACACCTTCTAACAGCTAGGCCAGAACATCTTAGATGGCAGGCAATTTATCAGGCAATGTATCAAAACAACTATCCTGCTTTTCTCAGCCAGCTCTGTTGATGGGGCAAAATGTCTTTGAGTGTGTCTAGCAGTTAAATATATATGTTACTGAGAGATATACCTCTGAGGACCTTTTTTATGGCTCTGGGGGGAAGCAATTTTCTGCCCTTTAGTGGCAAGACCCAGAGTCAAATCATACCACACCTGTAATCATTTATATATCTGCCTGAGACATAACTGCATGTTGAGGGTTGCAGCAATTCAACATTTTTATTTGGGTGCATTATTGTAATTTTTTTCTTTTGTCAACAAATGTAGATTTTTATTAAACCTTAATAGATTTATAATAAAGTTAAAATATTCATTGACATCTACTTCCAAGCATAACCACTCAAAGATCCTTCATCCCCAAATATTCCATTATCATCTCATGACAACTGTAATTTGAGTTAGTGTTGTCCTATAACCTGTATTTTAAAATGGTGTCCATTTTGGTTAATACTATCCTAGATTTGTCTCTAATTAATAGATAATAAAACCATCTATCAAGAAAAAGATTGGAAGAAACTAAATAAATTGGTTAATATCAATGAAACATTTTTCAAAACAGTTATTGATGTCATTGTTTAAAGATACATAGTACAGACCAAAAGTTTGGACACACCTTCTCATTCAAAGAGTTTTCTTTATTTTCATGACTATGAAAATTGTAGATTTACACTGAAGGCATCAAAACTATGAATTAACACATGTGGAATAATATACAAAACAAAAAAGTGTGAAACAACTGAAAATATGTAATATTCTAGGTTATTCAAAGTAGCCACCCTTTGCTTTGATTACTGCTTTGCACACTCTTGGCATTCTCTTGATGAGCTTCAAGAGGTAGTCACCTGAAATGGTCTTCCAACAGTCTTATAGGAGTTCCCAGAGATGCTTAGCACTTGTTGGCCCTTTTGCCTTCACTCTGTGGTCCAGCTCACACCAAACCATCTCGATTGGGTTTAGGTCTGGTGACTGTGGAGGCCAGATCATCTGGCGCAGCACCCCATCACTCTCCTTCATGGTGAAATAGCCCTTACACAGCCTGGAGGTGTGTTTGGGGTCATTGTCCTGTTGAAAAATAAATGATGGTCCAACTAAACGCAAACCGGATGGAATAGCATGCCGCTGCAAGATGCTGTGGTAGCCATGCTGGTTCAGTATGCCTTCAATTTTGAATAAATCCCCAACAGTGTCACCAGCAAAGCACCATCACACCTCCTCCTCCATGTTTCACGGTGGGAACCAGGCATGTAGAGTCCATCCGTTCACCTTTTCTGCGTCGCACAAAGACACGGTGGTATGAACCAAAGATCTCAAATTTGGACTCGTCAGACCAAAGCACAGATTTCCACTGGTCTAAAGTCCATTCCTTGTGTTCTGTAGCCCAAACAAATCTCTTCTGCTTGTTGCCTGTCCTTAGCAGTGGTTTCCTAGCAGATATTCTACCATGAAGACCTGATTCACACAGTCTCCTCTTAACAGTTGTTCTAGAGATGTGTCTGCTGCTAGAACTCTGTGTGGCATTTACCTGGTCTCTAATCTGAGCTGCTGTTAACCTGCGATTTCTGAGGCTGGTGACTTGGATGAACTTATCCTCCGCAGCAGAGGTGACTCTTGGTCTTCCTTTCCTGGGGTGATCCGCATGTGAGCCAGTTTCTTTGTAGCGCTTGATGGTTTTTGTGACTGCACTTGGGGACACTTTCAAAGTTTTCCCAATTTTTCGGACTGACTGACTATCATTTCTTAAAGTAATGATGGCCGCTCGTTTTTCTTTACTTAGCTTCTTTTTTCTTGCCATAATACAAATTCTAACAGCCTATTCAGTAGGACTATCAGCTGTGTATCCACCTGACTTCTCCACAAAGCAACTGATGGCCCCAACCCCATTTATAAAGCAAGAAATCCCACTTATTAAACCTGACAGGGCACACCTGTAAAGTGAAAACCATTTGAGGTGACTACCTCTTGAAGCTCATCAAGAGAATGCAAAGAGTGTGCAAAGCAGTAATCAAAGCAAAAGGTGGCTACTTTGAAGAACCTAGAATATGACATATTTTCAGTTGTTTCACACTTTTTTGTTATGTATATAATTCCACATGTGTTAATTCATAGTTTTGATGCCTTTAGTGTGAATCTACAATTTTCATAGTCATGAAAATAAAGAAAACTTTTTGAATGAGAAGATGTGTCCAAACTTTTGGTCTGTACTGTGTACATGTTTAATTTTTCCAAAAATATGATTTTCATATGACTTTGCTTATGCCCTGAGTCTCAGTGATGTAAAAGTGTAAAAGATATATATATGCCAAATTTTAAGAAGATTGGATAATATTTTGGGGTTGCACAAATTGATCACATTTATTACTACTCTCACTCCTGTACCTAGGAGGTTGGTCTAAAACAACTTCAGTTTCAGGATCTAATGGGCTCTGCATCAAGCAAGGTGGATAGCAAAGGCAATATATGCATTTAAAATTGTCCTTTTCACTAAACAGTTGAATATTCCTCAACTAGAATTCAAAGGAATGAAACGGGTTGCACATTTTGTTAGTCTCATATATGTTTGCTTTTTGCATGAGGCAATTGTAAGTCGATGGGCTCCAAAGAATGATTTGGATATGCTACAGCTTTTTGTCACGGACGGTGTACAGGAAACAAGACAAAGCAACATGCATATATGACTGAGTGGATCCAAAGCTAAGGAACCAAAAGGGAGACCCCTGCACAAGACCTGAGACTTTCCCTGGCTGCTCAGCCTATGCAAAGATCCGAAAGGTGGAAGGTTGCATATCCACGTACCTCGACTATATAACCCCTGAACACCCTACAATAGTGAGGGGACACGACCACCGGCTCCCTACACCAGACACGGAGGGAGTCAGGGTCACCTGGGATCCAGCAAACAGAAAATAACAGATAAATGTTCAGCACTTAACTTTGTAGCAGACTGGAAAACAAGATCAGCATGCACACACACTCCAGGAAGTAGTATAAGCCACCCAGTAATGCATTATGGGACGGAATTTAAAGGGATGCAATCAGTCCAACTCCATGACAGCTGAGAGAGGCTAACGAGATGAGGAACTGAACAGCACAACAAAGAGAACTCAAGGAGGAGGTTCTGAAAGGCCTCTGTCAGAGCTTCTCAGCTGTCTGGTTGTGACACTTTTGAGCACTTACTCAGATGCAGACGTAAAAAAAAAAAAAAGTGCTCTCACAGTTGCAAAACAGACAAACTTATTACTCAGGCTGTTAAGGAAAATATGACAAAAAAAATGTGAAACCAAATCTGCAAAGAAAAAGAAAATGAAATGATTAGAGGGGAAAAACCTAGTTTTTGAAGTAAAAGACCTGAGCGATTTAGTTACTAATAAAACAATGACATTCTTTGAATTGTTTGGGATCCACTACATGACAGAATACTGAAGTGATTCTATAAGAAGCCATGTGAACGCTCTTAAGGTGGCATATGTTACCCCAGAAAGAGGAATTGCTCTAATAAAAAAGTGTAACAGGAACGAACAACAAAAATTATTCTTGTTGAGGGTAGTCGAGCATCACATAAAAGTCACCAAGATAACAAAAGAAGGGATTGCATCGTTCAAAGTTGATTAATATAACACTTGTTTTGCCTTTTGTACTACCTAATTATCTTAGTGTCTAGTTTTAATATTATTTTAAGTTTGTGATTTCTAGTTTTCCCAATAAAGGTAATTTACATTGAAAAATCATATTTTTTGCCTACTTTTACAAAAGTAAAAGTCTGCAAAAATTTAACATTTAATTTTTTTTTTCTATTAAAAAATGAAACATCCTAATATGTACAGTATATAGTAACATGTAGGTATACGGCTTCTAACCACTGCAGCCAATCACTGTCCTAAGCTATAGGCTGCTGTAGACACTAATTGACCACAGCTGCCATGTACCATATCCCGACACGTCATGCCTGCTGTTCATAAACAAACAGTGGCAGGAGTACCAGAGGAGTACTGCAAAGAATAAGATTTTTTTATTTTTTTTATCGTACATTGCTGAAACTTTCCAATATTTATGATTGTCTCAGGCAACCCTTTTACATTAGGTTCCTTTTATCTCCTTTTTTAACATGTACCAATAGATTTGGGACTGGGACTTTTTTTTAAAAGTCACAAAAAATTCCCCCAGTCGCTCCAATGGGGAGTGGTTTAGAAAACTAGACAAAGTTGTTAGGTCTAAAGATAAAACAAATTTAACAAACATGTGCCATTTGATAAATTTGGCACAAACACAGACTCTTATTTTGCAGTACAACATTATTACAGAGATAACAAATTTATATAGTTTTAACGATTGAAAGCCCCAAAAAATTGAAAAAAAAATATCCATCTACAGAGCTGTATAAGGCCTTTTTTTGTGGGGTCAGGTTTAATTTCATGTTTCTATTAAACCCTGCCACAGGCAAGGCTCAAAAGGAACTTTGTTATGGCAGGCAACAACTGACACATTTATGTATTGATTCATTTTCTAATTTACATGGATCCATCACACAAAAAATAAATACAAAATCCGCGATAGAGCTGTGTTTGTTTGTTTGTCAAATTGTTCTTTGGTGTATGTCTGTTTCATTATTTAGATTTCAAACTCATCATCCAAATGTCACCAGTAGTGTTCAGCGAACCCAAACTGCAAAGTTCGGGTCCATACCTAACTTTGCAAGTTCGGGTACCCGGACCTGAACCCAAACTTTGCAGCAGAAAAGTTCAAGTTCGGTGTTCGGGCATTTAATTAAAGCTTTTTAAAAGGCTGCAGGGCAACCAATGAACAAGAGTTTAAGCTGTGGGCACTTTTAAGCCACACAGCCATGCCTAATAATGGCATGGCTGTGATTGGCCGGTGTATCATGTGAACCAGCCTATATACAAGCTGGATCACGTGTAGCACCACCCATTAGATCTGAGTAGTGCAGAGACAGGAAGCAGGCAGCTGAAGTGAGGGAGAGTGTTAGGAATCTCATCTGGCTATTTATTTTGTGGGTGACCTATAGTGATTTTCTTGTGGGTGCGCAATACCCCATCTTTGTACCCTTGACACAAAAATATAATAGTTAGGCCTCATGCACACGACCATATGTATTTTGCGGTCCACAAAATAACTGATCCGCATAAATGCTGATGACATCCGTGTGTATTCTGTATTTTGCGGAACGGAACAGCTGGCCCCTAATAGAACAGTACTATCCTTGTCCATAATGCGGACAATAAGAGGACATGTTCTATTTCTTTTTGTAATGGAAATATGGACATACAGAAACAGAATGCACACTGAGTTACTTCTGTTTTTTTTGCAGACACATTGAAATGAATGGTTCCGTATGCGGTCCGCCAAAAAAATGAAACAGACACAGAAAGAATATACGTTTGTGTGCATGAGGCCTTAATCTGTATTAGTTCGGTGGGTGACATATACCAATTTTTTGTGTGAGGTAAACCTTCATTGCATCCGTGACAGGGATATTAATATAGTTAATCCATCTGTATGTTTGGTGGGTGACATATACCCATTTTTGGTGTGAGGTACACCTGCACTGTACCCGTGACAAGGAAATTAATATAGTTAATCTGTCTGTTAGTTCGGTGGGTGACATATACCCATTTTTTGTTCGAGGTACACCTTCACTGCATCCGTGACAGGGAAAGGATTATAGCTAATCCATCTGTTAGTACAGTGGGTGACCTCAAAGATTGAGGAGAGCATAAAAAAAGGGATATGTGGTCATGGTGCTGCTGGTGGTGGAGCTCCTGTTGCAGGAAAATGACGTGGTCGATCTGTGCCAGCTACACACCCAAATGAAACACCTTCTTCAGGTGCACGTAGGCAACAGAACGTTCAGTGTACAAATGGTGAGGCCAGAACAAGTAGAGGCGTTAGTAGATTAGATGGCTGACAGTGCCTCCAGTTCCTTCTCATTGTCTCCCACCCGGTCCCCTGTTGAGTGCACTGATGCCCAATCACTTATGTTTCAGGATGTGGACATGGGAGGACCGTCGCAGCACGTCTCTGATGATGACGAAACACAGGTGCCCACTGCTGCGGCTTTCTGCAGTGTGCAGACCGGCAAGGAGGGCAGGGGTGAAGAGTGGGTGAAAGATGATGTGGGGGATGATGAGGTCCTAGACCCTACATGGAATCAAGGTCATGCGAGTGACGTGTGCAGTTTGAAGGAAGAGCTGGGGGTCATACAGCACCATCCACAGAGCAAAAGAGGGTGCAGGGTTCAAAAGCAGAGTGGCAGTCCCCCCTAGCCAGTATGCCTGCTACTGCCCACCACACCCAGGGACTGAGCACACTAAAGCCAGCTCCAAGGAGATCCCTGGCGTGGCAGAGTCTCCAACTCCATAGGTTACCACATAACATAGCACACCTTTTTCGTTTACTCCATTCATCATGGTTGTAATTGAAGGCACCTTGTGCGGACAACTTCCCAGACACATTAACCCTGGACTTGCCAGGATATTCATTTTCTGACAAGAAAGCCGCACAGTGTGAACCCACCACCATGTCATTAATTAAAAAACATATAGTACATACATAAAAAATGAAACATAGAAATACAAACTAAACATAAACATAAATGACGGAAGAAGATAGGAAAAAATGCTCCAGCACCGCGGTGGATAATATGAAAATCCCGATCTTTATTAACACCATAAAACATCCAGGTGAGTACAGCAATCGAAGACAAACACTGGTGGTCCCCGGTACCCCGGATCTACACGTTTCGAACTATTGAGTTCTTAGTCATGATCCTAGGTGTCTCCCATGCTCCAAGCCTAAAATACTATCCACCCGCCATTATCCCCTCCTAGTAAGGGAGGAGCATAATGGAACAGGGCCGGCAGCAGAATCGGCTGGGCCCATGGGAGACACCTGTGTAAACCCAATCACATGTTGCACAATCCCAATCCCAATAATATAACATGAAAAAATATATACATAAATAAAACATCTCTCTCTATATAACTAACTGGTATAAAATCCTCTGTAGGCCGTCTCTCCAAACATATTTAACATGGTATTCTAATTCCATATGAATTATGAATGAATAGATGTAATATTCAAAAGACAAAGATAAGAATAAACACAAAATCTCTGAGTCTCAGTCAGCGCACAAAAATAAGATTTTATCATATTGTATTGTCCCATTTGTATCACATATTGCTTTGGTTCCATACATAGATCTTTTAATTTCTTCATTCATCCATTATGTTGGAGTATTTGATTTTCTTCATTATACTCAGAAAACGCATTGTATGAACCGAGGTCAATCTTTAGACTGAAAAAAAGGGGGACCGCTTTTATCGAACATAATATATCAATGGTTAATCCATAAAACAGATCCGCGGTGTATCATGTATTATGTAATAAATTGTTTGATAGGTGTAAGACAAACATTTATATATAAAAAAATTAAAAATTAAAATATACATATTTTTGTGCGCTGACTGAGACTCAGAGATTTTGTGTTTATTCTTATCTTTGTCTTTTGAATATTACATCTATTCATTCATAATTCATATGGAATTAGAATACCATGTTAAATATGTTTGGAGAGACGGCCTACAGAGGATTTTATACCAGTTAGTTATATAGAGAGAGATGTTTTATTTATGTATATATTTTTTCATGTTATATTATTGGGATTGGGATTGTGCAACATGTGATTGGGTTTACACAGGTGTCTCCCATGGGCCCAGCCGATTCTGCTGCCGGCCCTGTTCCATTATGCTCCTCCCTTACTAGGAGGGGATAATGGCGGGTGGATAGTATTTTAGGCTTGGAGCATGGGAGACACCTAGGATCATGACTAAGAACTCAATAGTTCGAAACGCGTAGATCCGGGGTACCGGGGACCACCAGTGTTTGTCTTCGATTGCTGTACTCACCTGGATGTTTTATGGTGTTAATAAAGATCGGGATTTTCATATTATCCACCGCGGTGCTGGAGCATTTTTTCCTATCTTCTTCCGTTTACAAGGGACTGGCTTGAGTCCGCCCCGTGCACCGCTGTGCAGGACGATGAGGTGAGCTGGCTACAATCCTTCTCTATATAAACATAAATGACCTTCGGCTTTCTGATAAGCAGCAGTCTATTATTATACAGTGACCGCAGAAGGAGATCAATTTGCAATGCCAATAATTCTTGGCATTAGTAAAAACATAATATCTTTGCAGTCCTGAATCCAAATTCATATCTCTTCTATACATTGATATCTGCAGTTAGATATGTAGTGTATAATATAATATAATACTCGACTTGTCATTAACCCCGGGTGCGCTGAATCGATCTTGTTCATGAGCAGCCGGAATCAAAGGCAAAACCTCACTGTCCAGCCGTCGTCATGTGTACAGATGAACAGAGACGTGTATGACAAACCGGACAATCCTAGTTACCAATAACTCTATACTCAGTACCGCTATTTGGTTGAGCATAAGTATCATATTATGTTGGGGTTTTGACACAATATACCAGTAAGTACCCAACTTATGACATGGTGGTGGGTTCACACTGTGCGGCTTTCTTGTCAGAAAATGAATATCCTGGCAAGTCCAGGGTTAATGTGTCTGGGAAGTTGTCCTCACAAGGTGCCTTCAATTACAACCATGATGAATGGAGTAAACGAAAAAGGTGTGCTATGTTATGTGGTAACCTATGGAGTTGGAGACTCCCACCCACGTCACTGGGGGGGAGATGGTGCAACCCCTTTATATAGAAATTATTTGTTACCACTAAGGGTACTCACCCGAAACGCGTCAACGTCAATACCGTGTATGTGGTGGTTATGTCTGTCAACCATATTTGAATAATAAAGAAGAGCTATCAGAGGAACTCGATTTGTCTCCGGGACCTTTCTTCACTTATCTGCAGCCTGCCACGGGAACACTCCCCTAGGGCCTCTGGAGCCGGGATTACTTATTCCACCAGGGAGGTGAGCTGGACATAATTTTAAATATTTTCCAAAGTGTTGTTTTCCGTGCCACACCTCCGGTGTCCCGAGGAGATGTTATTACCTTTAGCTCTATAACTTATATTTGGATCACGGACTTCCACTGAACATACACGGATATACCTTTTAACAATGGCCTTTTGTATCCGGCCTGATCGACAGTCTAAAGCGGATTCAGTTTTTCGGCAGAGGACTCAGGCCGCTCCAATGATCTGGATATCAAAAGCGGTATTAAAGACTTGGAACGTTTACTTAATCAAGAAACCCGCGTTTGGTGGGACTGTACCACTCTTACGAAATACAAAGAAAAATGTATGATACCACGCGGCTTAAGAATCAAAAAAGTTCCTACTACCGTCTTTTCAGATGATTTTGTATGTACAGTAGATGGAACAGCATATTAACGGATTGTTCCATGGAGTTAATGAAACTTATTATAGAGTTTGAAACTGAAAAACTGACTGCACTGCAACAGGAGATTTTGTCTGCAAAAGAACTTCTAGAGAAATGTACCAGCAATCCAGAATTTATCCTGATGGAAGAGGAAATGAAACTATCTATCACCAAACTCGAGGACACCATTATGGATTATAAACATTCCAAATATCAACGGGACTTATATGACTACAACCATAATCAGGTTTATGAATGGGGGAGGAGGGATAATCATTATTCTACACCCAGGTCGATATTGAAAACCCGTAAGAAAAAGAAATTATCCAAACGAGTGGCCAGAGTTAGTTTCTCCTCAGATACAGAGGGCTCTGATTTCTCACATGCAGCAGGTGAATTGGAACCGCGACTTGATGTCTCCGCCCTGCCTCTTTCATATGATGAACCTGGCAATACTGCTTCATATTACAAAAAATCCAAAATAGAAAAAGATAAAAGAGATATATTAAATGTCTCAAAAAACATAGAACTAGAGGCGGACGGAAACACAGGTCAGCGGCATTCAAGAGCCACACGACTGCAAACCAAACAAAAATAAGGTTTAATGAGTTAAGTGTGATTAACCTGTCCAGCGTGGTCTTGAGTGATGAACAGAGATATGTACTCTCCCTTGGTCTCAATTTTGCCCCCACAGGTCATTTTGATATGTTTTCTACCTTACTTGACATTAATAAATTTGTACGAAATATTACAGTATCCCGACATTTTCATGATGCCCCGTCTCCTGCTGATACCCCATATGGCAAGACACATGGATACGAAGATAACTCTTTTAAAAATCTACTGTTCAAAGAACAAGTGTCACTGTGTTGCCTTGTAGGACTTCAGGAGGAACAAGGAATTAGGGATTTACCCAGCCCTCCTGGAAGGTTCCGTACACAAAACACCAAAAAAAGAATTAAGAAGTATAGAGATAGAAAGTAAGAAAACTTATACTCACAGTAACCTTAGTGTATCACAAACCCAAGCTCTTCGGGAATTACAGAAACTTGATTCCTTGGTCATTAAAATGGCTGACAAGGGGGGGGGGGGGGCGGTGGTCGTCATGGACAAAGAAATCTATGGCAATCAGCTTCGGGAAATGTTGGCGGATGCATCCACGTACAATAAACTGCCAGGAGACCCTTTACGGGAATACATGGATAATTATTCACCATTGATACAAAAGGGAAAAGACCTGGGTATTTTCAGTGATGGTGAATATAGATATTTGTGCGTGGATGCCCCAGTCACACCCATTATACATGCGTTGCCTAAAGTCCATAAAGGCGTCCATCCGCCCTCCCTTCGTCCCATAGTGTCCGGCATTGGTTCACTGACAGAACGTCTGGGTAGCTGGCTGGACAATGTTCTCCAGCCCCTAGTCAGGCGTACTCCAGGTTTCCTGAAGGATACGGGGGACGTATTACGGGCCATGTACGAGTTTAGATGGGAGGAGGGATACAATTGGATTACGGCGGATGTAGTTTCTCTCTATCCTTCTATTCCCCACGGGGTTGCTCTGCTGGCAATGGAATACCACCTACATCGCTATACCGGACTTAGTTCCGGTTATATTGATTTTGTCTGTCAGATTACAGCATTCCTTCTGACTCATAATTACTTTGTGTTTGATGGTGTGCACTACCTACAGACCCGCGGAGTGTCGATGGGGGCCAGATTCTCACCGTCCCTGGCAAACCTGACTATGTCATATTGGGAGGAGAAATATATTTACAATCTGGATAATCCATTTATGCCTGGTTTGGTCTGGTATGGCAGATACATCGACGATGTGCTCATGGTGTGGGCCGGCGGTGTGTCTGCCGTACCAGACCTCCAGGCATATTTAAACAATAATAATTACAACTTGAAATTTACATGTGCAACACACGAATTCCACACTAATTTCCTCGATCTAACACTCCGCTGGGTTCCAGGTGAGATAGTGCACACCATCACCTATAGAAAGGAAGTGGCAGGCAATTCCATATTAAATGCCAAAAGTCATCATCCCATGCATACTGTCAGAGAAATACCCGTGGGTGAATTTATGCGCACAGTCAGGAATTGTAGCGAGATAGAGAAACTAGATGATGAATTTAATAAAGTGGAAAAAAGATTGAGAGACAGAAATTATCCTGCTTGGATGATTAAAAGAGGGAGAGATATAGCAGTACGAAGGGATAGAAAAGATATGCTGTTTGGAAGGCCAAAATATAGGCCAAGGATATTGACACCTGCTGGCGGTGTGGAAGCATGTAGAGACGGCGATCAGGAAGGTGTTCCTACTTTATCTCTGACATACAGCAGAGAATTCAATGCAATTAGTTCAACCATAAAAAAATGTTTACCTATTCTGTTCGATGATGATATTTTATATCAAGCGCTGAAATCAGGTTGCAGGATTGTCTCCAGAAGAGCACCCACTCTGTCCTGCTCTCTGTCTCCATCGTTCTACACTGCTAGTAGTAAGGGAAATAATTTTAGGCCAAACTGGCTTACCTACAAAGGATTTACTAAGTGTGGAGGTCATCCTTGCAAGACTTGCGATTATGTGCTGCCGGCAAAGTCATTTGACAATGCAGCTCATTCATGCAAATTTCCCATCCAGAGTTATATAAACTGCAATACGGAGGGCGTTGTTTATGTTATCAAATGTACTCATTGTGATCTGATGTATGTTGGCAGTACATCACGCAAGTTCAAAACCCGCATTCTAGAACATCTAAATTATATCAAAAACCCGAACAGTGTCAATATCTCTAACGTAGCAAGGCACTTTATACAAAAACATGCCCGTCAGGTATCATTTTTCCAGGCATATGCTATTGAGAGGGTTTTGGCCCCCAGGAGGGGCGGTGACCTCAAGAAAAAAATCCTTCTTCGTGAGGCCTACTGGATTTTTAGGCTTGGTACTAGGATTCCAGTAGGTCTCAACTTGAAAAAAGAATTAATATATGTTTACCAGTGAGCACTTAAAATAAGTTGGGTACTTACTGGTATATTGTGTCAAAACCCCAACATAATATGATACTCATGCTCAACCAAATAGCGGTACTGAGTATAGAGTTATTGGTAACTAGGATTGTCCGGTTTATCATACACGTCTCTGTTCATCTGTACATATATTTATCTCTGTTCATCTGCACACATGACGACGGCTGGACAGTGAGGTTTTGCCTTTGATTCCGGCTGCTCATGGACAAGATCGATTCAGCGCACCCGGGGTTAATGACAAGTCGAGTATTATATTATATTATACACTACATATCTAACTGCAGATATCAATGTATAGAAGAGATATGAATTTGGATTCAGGACTGCAAAGATATTATGTTTTTACTAATGCCAAGAATTATTGGCATTGCAAATTGATCTCCTTCTGCGGTCACTGTATAATAATAGACTGCTGCTTATCAGAAAGCCGAAGGTCATTTATGTTTATGTTTAGTTTGTATTTCTATGTTTCATTTTTTATGTATGTACTATATGTTTTTTAATTAATGACATGGTGGTGGGTTCACACTGTGCGGCTTTCTTGTCAGAAAATGAATATCCTGGCAAGTCCAGGGTTAATGTGTCTGGGAAGTTGTCCGCACAAGGTGCCTTCAATTACAACCATGATGAATGGAGTAAACGAAAAAGGTGTGCTATGTTATGTGGTAACCTATGGAGTTGGAGACTCCCACCCACGTCACTGGGGGGGAGATGGTCCAACCCCTTTATATAGAAGGTTCACATAAGGTAATTTGTTACGACTAAGGGTACTCACCCGAAACGCGTCAACGTCAATACCGTGTATGTGGTGGTTATGTCTGTCAACCATATTTGAATAATAAAGAAGAGCTATCAGAGGAACTCGATTTGTCTCCGGGACCTTTCTTCACTTATCTGCAGCCTGCCACGGGAACACTCAACTAGGGCCTCTGGAGCCGGGATTACTTATTCCACCAGGGAGGTGAGCTGGACATAATTTTAAATATAATGCTGAAAGCAACCTGATTAACTTTACAGATAGCTTTTGGACCAATACAATGGATGTGTATTGATTATTCCCTTTGAACATGAAAGAGTTAATTACAATTCCTCCCCTGATGCTTGTTGTACAGTTGCTGAAAATAGTAACACCTGAGGTATGAAACTAGGGATATCTAGAACTAACGGGCAAATATACATTGAGGGACAGAAGTATTTGAACACCCTGCGATTTTCGAAGTTCTCCCACTTAGAAATCATGGAGGACTCTGAAATTCACATTGCAGGTGCATTCCCACGCTGAGGCTTCTGCCAATAGCTGAGGTCCAGAAATGCATTTGATTTGCTTGCTTTTGTATTCATAGTTATTTAGTCTGAATTACAGCTAATGGTATTTGTAAGTTTGCATAGTAGCTGATTAATTTAATAAACCAATTAAAACTCATGGAAAAATCATTCAAATTCAACAGATTATAGAAAAATTTCTGTGAGATCAAGTACATAAATTATGACTCATGGTGGATTACTAATTGTTAATACTTTTTGACCTTTATGACCTGCAACGAGGGTTGAAAAAGAACAACTGGTCTAAGGCTGAGTTCACACGGGCGTGACGGATTTGTTCAGGATGCTTTCCGGTTGTACTGCGGCAAACCCGCGCGAGTAGGTACCCAATTGCAGTCAGTTTTGACTGCGATTTGCGTTCCGTTGTTTCATTTTTATCGCGCGGGTGCAATGCGTTTTGCACGCGAGTGATAAAAAACTGACTGTGGTACCCAGACCCGCACTTGGTAATGGACCATGTGATTGGACCATGTGATCTGACGTCACCACAGGTCCTTTAGCCGGCAGCTCATGATTAAAGAAGTAAGAAGAGACCGGCAGTTTTTTTGTTTTTAACCCTCAATTGACCAGCTACTAAGCATTCTGTATTAAAGAATGCTACTATTTCCCCTTATAACCATGTTATAAGGAAAATAATACAGTGAATAGACTGTCATCTTAGCAACCATGCGTGAAAATCGCACCGCATCCGCACTTGCTTGCGATTTTCACTCAGCCCCATTCACTTTTATGGGTCCCGCGTTGCGTGATAAACGCACAATATAGAACATGCTGCGATTTTCACGCAATGCATAAGTGATGAGTGAAAATCACCGCTCATGTGCACAGCCCCATAGAAGAGAATGGGTCCGGATTCAGTGCCGGTGCAATGCGTTCAGCTCACGCATTGCACCCGCGCGGAAATCTCGCCCGTGTGAACTCAGCCTAAGGCCGAGTGCACACGGCTGTGAGCGGTCTGTGTAACCATGGGCTGGATTCCTGCTGAGAGCAGGAGCGCACGGCATCACTGGTTGCTATGACGCCGTGCGCTTCCTGCTGCTGCCGCAATACAGTAATACACTGGTATAGATCATACCAGTGTATCACTGTATTGCGGCGGCAGCAGGAAGCGCACGGCGTCGTAGCAACCAATGACGCCGTGCGCTCCTGCTCTGAGCAGGAATCCAGCCCGTGGTTCCACGGACCGCTCACGGCCGTGTGCATTCGGCCTAAGGCTCTTGCAAATCACTGAAATGTTGCTCTGTGGACTTTTTTTGATTGGCAATTGGAAGTTAACTTTTTTATATGTTAGACTTATGGCAGGCATAATCAAGAATCCATGTTTTAGTTTTCCACCTATACGGCATACATATTAGGACATCGTCAGACAAATATTAGACAAAACTCCGTCCTCCCTCATCCAAAACTCAGTCCTCCATCAGACATCAGCCAAAACTCCGTCCTCCCTCACCCAAAACTCCGTCCTCCCTCACCCAAAACTCCATCAGACCTCAGACATCAGACAAAACTCCGTCCTCCATCAGGCAAAACTCCATCAGCCCTCAGACATCAGACAAAACTCCATCATCCGTCAGGCAAAACTCCATCAGACCTCAGACATCAGACAAAACTCCGTCCTCCCTCACCCAAAACTCCATCAGACCTCAGACATCAGACAAAACTCCGTCCTCCGTCACCCAAAACTCCTTCAGACCTCAGACATCAGCTAAAACTCTGTCCTCCCTCAGACATCAGCCAAAACTCAGTCCTCCCTAACTCAAAATACGCCCTACCACACACACTCTTCACCTGACGGAGCTGCTAGCTGCTGGAGAGGCAAAGGACCTGTGATGACGTCATGACCATGTGACGAGTCACGTGTGTGGGAGGGGTCAGATGTGCACAGCAGCTGGTAGAGTGTACAGAACAGTAGCCATCAAATAGAGCTCTGTACTAGAGATGTGTGTGTAACCTGCATGTAGCAGAGCTGTGTACTGTGTCACAGAGATGTATGTGTAACCTGCATGTAGCAGAACTGTGTACTGTGTTATAGAGATGTATGTGTAACCTGCAGGTAGCAGAACTGTATGTGTAACCTGCAGGTAGCAGATCTGTGTACTGAGTTACAGAGATGTATGTGTAACCTGCAGGTAGCAGATCTGTATGTGTAACCTGCAGGTAGCAGAGCTATGTACTGTGTTACAGAGATGTATGTGTAACCTGCAGGTAGCAGAGCTGTTTACTGTGTTACATAGATGTATGAGTAACCTGCAGGTAGCAGAGCTGTGTACTGTGTTACAGAGATGTGTGTGTAAACTGCATGTAGCAGAGCTGTGTACTGTGTTAGAGATGTATGTGTAACCTGCAGGTAGCAGAGCTGTGTACTGTGTAGGAGATCTGTATGTGTAACCTGCATGTAGCAGAGCTGTGTACTGTGTAGCAGATCTGTATGTGTAACCTGCAGGTAGCAGAGCTGTGTACTGTGTAGGAGATCTGTATGTGTAACCTGCATGTAGCAGAGCTGTGTACTGTGTTACAGAGATGTATGTATAACCTGCAGGTAGCAGAGCTGTGTACTGTGTAGGAGATCTGTATGTGTAACCTGCAGGTAGCAGAGCTGTGAACTGTGTAGGAGATCTGTATGTGTAACCTGCATGTAGCAGAGCTGTGTACTGTGTAGCAGATCTGTATGTATAACCTGCATGTAGCAGAGCTGTGTACTGTGTAGCAGAGCTGTATGTGTAACCTGCATGTAGCAGAGCTGTGTACTGTGTAGCAGTGCTGTATGTGTAACCTGCATGTAGCAGTGCTGTGTACTGTGTAGCAGTGCTGTATGTGTAACCTGCATGTAGCAGTGCTGTGTACTGTGTAGCAGAGCTGTATGTGTAACCTGCATGTAGCAGTGCTGTGTACTGTGTAGCAGAGCTGTATGTGTAACCTGAATGTAGCAGAGCTGTGTACTGTGTAGCAGAGCTGTATGTGTAATCTGCATTTATCAGAGCTGTGTGCTGTGTAGCGGAGCTGTATGTGTAACCTGCATGTAGCAGTGCTGTGTACTGTGATACAGAGATGTGTGTGTAACCGGATGTAGCAGAGATTTTTACTGTGTAACAGAGATGTGTGTGTAACCTGGGAACTATAAAAAAGTGTAAAATAAAACATAAAAATTCATATCACCCCCTTTTCCCAAAATGAAAATAAAAGAACTAAAAAAATACACATCATGGGTGTCGCAATGTGTAAAAACACCCATTGTATAAAAATATATTCCCCATACGGCAAACGG
The DNA here is from genome assembly GCF_014858855.1 of Bufo gargarizans. NCBI lineage: Eukaryota > Metazoa > Chordata > Amphibia > Anura > Bufonidae > Bufo > Bufo gargarizans. The sequence goes on along the minus strand of NC_058082.1, from coordinate 537,331,652 downwards.
CAAAACAGGAAAAAAAAAAAGAGTCCAAATGTCCGATTCGCCGTTTTTGGTCGCTTCATTTGCTACAAAAATGTAAATAAAAAGTGATCAAAAAGTCTTAAACACCCCAGAATGGTATCAGTGAAAAGTTCAGATTGCCCCGCAAAAAATGAGCCCCCATCCAGCTCTGTACACATAATTCCCAAAAAGTTATAGAGCTCAAAATATGACAACAAAAAAAATCTGATTCTGTCACTTCCGAGTTACTCAGAATTGGTAACCCTAATTAATAAATACATGCAACATGAATGACAGAATCAGATTTTTTTTGTTGTCATATTTTGAGCTCTATAACTTTTTGGGAATTATGTGTACAGAGCTGGATGGGGGCTCATTTTTTGCGGGGCAATCTGAACTTTTCACTGATACCATTCTGGGGTGTTTAAGACTTTTTGATCACTTTTTATTTACATTTTTGTAGCAAATGAAGCGACCAAAAACGGCGAATCGGACATTTGGACTCTTTTTTTTTTCCTGTTTTGCCGTTTGCCATATGGGGAATATATTTTTATACAATGGGTGTTTTTACACATTGCGACACCCATGATGTGTATTTTTTTAGTTCTTTTATTTTCATTTTGGGAAAAGGGGGTGATATGCATTTTTATGTTTTATTTTACACTTTTTTATAGTTCCCAGGTTACACACACATCTCTGTTACACAGTAAAAATCTCTGCTACATCCGGTTACACACACATCTCTGTATCACAGTACACAGCACTGCTACATGCAGGTTACACATACAGCTCCGCTACACAGCACACAGCTCTGATAAATGCAGATTACACATACAGCTCTGCTACACAGTACACAGCTCTGCTACATTCAGGTTACACATACAGCTCTGCTACACAGTACACAGCACTGCTACATGCAGGTTACACATACAGCTCTGCTACACAGTACACAGCACTGCTACATGCAGGTTACACATACAGCACTGCTACACAGTACACAGCACTGCTACATTCAGGTTACACATACAGCTCTGCTACACAGTACACAGCACTGCTACATGCAGGTTACACATACAGCTCTGCTACACAGTACACAGCTCTGCTACATGCAGGTTACACATAAAGCACTGCTACACAGTACACAGCTCTGCTACATGCAGGTTACACATACATCTCTGTAACACAGTACACAGCACTGCTACCTGCAGGTTACACGTACATCTCTGTAACACAGTACACAGCTCTGCTACATGCAGGTTACACATACAGCTCTGCTACACAGTACACAGCACTGCTACATGCAGGTTACACATACAGCACTGCTACTCAGTTCACAGCTCTGCTACCTGCAAGTTACACATACAGATCTGCTACACAGTACACAGCTCTGCTACCTACAGGTTACACATACATCTCTGTAACACAGTACACAGCTCTGCTACATGCAGGTTACACATACATCTCTGTAAGGCCTCATGCACACGACCGTTGTGTGCATCCGTTGCCGTTGTACCGTTTTCATTTTTTTTTTCGCGGACCCATTGACTTTCAATGGGTCCGTGGAAAAATCGGAAAATGCACCGTTTGGCTTCCGCGTCCGTGATCCGTTTTTCCAGTCCGTGAAAAAAATAGGACCTGTCCTATTTTTTTCACTGACAACAGTTCACGGACTCATTCAAGTCAATGGGTCCGTGAAAAATCACGGATGCACACAAGATAGTCATCCGCATCCATGATCCGTGTCCGTGATCCGTGTCCGTTTTTCCTATCATTTTCAATGCAAACTTGACTTAGTTTTTTTTTTTCACTTTTCATGTCCGTGGATCCTCCAAAAATCAAGGAAGACCCACGGAAGAAAAAAACGGTCACAGATCACGGAACAACGGAAATCCATTTTGCGGACCGCAAAAAAAAACGGTCGTGTGCATGAGGCCTAACACAGTACACAGCTCTGCTACCTGCAGGTTGCACATACATCCCTGTAACACAGTACACAGCTCTGCTACATGCAGGTTACACATACAGCTCCGCTACACAGCACACAGCTCTGCTACATGCAGATTACACATACAGCTCTGCTACATTCAGGTTACACATACAGCACTGCTACACAGTACACAGCACTGCTACATGCAGGTTACACACACATCTCTGTAACACAGTACACAGCTCTGCTACATGCTGTTACACACACTGCTCTATATACACAGTACACAGCTCTGCTACATGCAGGTTACACATACAGATCTACTACACAGTACACAGCTCTGCTACCTGCAGGTTACACATACATATCTGCTACACAGTACACAGCTCTGCTACCTGCAGTTTACACATACAGATCTGCTACCTGCAGGTTACACATACATCTCTGTAACACAGTACACAGCTCTGCTACATGCAGGTTACACATACATCTATGTAACACAGTACACAGCTCTGCTACATGCAGGTTACACACACATTTCTAGTACAGAGCTCTATTTGATGGCTACTGTTCTGTACACTCTACCAGCTGCTGTGCACATCTGACCCCTCCCACACACGTGACTCGTCACATGGTCATGATGTCATCACAGGTCCTTTGCTTCTCCAGCAGCTAGCAGCTCTGTCAGGTGAAGAGTGTGTGTAGTAGGGCGTATTTTGAGTTAGGGAGGACAGAGTTTTGTCTGATGTCTGAGGTCTGATGGAGTTTTGGGTGAGGGAGGACGGAGTTTTGTCTGATGTCTGAGGTCTGATGGAGTTTTGCCTGATGGAGGACGGAGTTTTGTCTGATGTCTGATGGAGTTTTGCCTGACGGAGGATGGAGTTTTGTCTGATGTCTGAGGTCTGATGGAGTTTTGCCTGATGGAGGACGGAGTTTTGTCTGATGTCTGATGGAGTTTTGCCTGACGGAGGACGGAGTTTTGTCTGATGTCTGAGGGCTGATGGAGTTTTGCCTGATGGAGGACAGAGTTTTGTCTGATGTCTGAGGTCTGATGGAGTTTTGGGTGAGGAAGGACGGAGTTTTGTCTGATGTCTGAGGTCTGATGGAGTTTTGCCTGACGGAGGACGGAGTTTTGTCTGATGTCTGAGGTCTGATGGAGTTTTGGGTGAGGGAGGACGGAGTTTTGTCTGAGGTCTGATGGAGTTTTGGATGAGGGAGGACAGAGTTTTGTCTAAAGTCTGAGGTAGGAGGGAGTTTTGCCTGACGGAGGATGGAGTTGTGGATGATGTCTGACGATGTCCTAATATGTATGCCGTACACCTACATCCATTCATTCATAAGAACTAAGGCTCTGTAAAAATGCTAAGAAGGCAATTTTTCAAGGATATATTTTTCAATAGTAAGTAATGCCACTGATGACAAAAAAAAGCTTTAAAATCTAAGTTTTCAGTCCTGAACATATTTAGGCCACTACTTAGGCTACTTTAACATGTCCTTTTTTTCTTTCTGGTTTTGAGATCTGTTGGAGAAACTGAAAACCAAAGGAAGACGCTTCAGTTTTGTCCCCATTCATTGTCAATGGGGACAAAACTTAAACCGGAACAGAGTGTGCCAGAATGCATTCTGTTTTGTTGTGTTCCCATGCCAAACACATAACCAGGTCCAGCATGATGTATGTAAAATATAAGAAAAAGAGCTGAATCGCACATCCTCAATACTATGCTTTTATCTAACTGCTTCTCAGCATAATTAAGATCGCTTCTCAGCTCAATTGATCGTATACCTATCCCTATGCTGTATGCTGTACATGAGGCATTAGTATACAATTTGATCAAAAAGCATAGGCCTACTCCCGCGACAAGGTTACCTATTTGAATGGGACCCTATTCTAAGTTTGGCGCAGCGCTGCACGGCGACCACCGACGCTGCAACACCGCACCAGCAGGCAGCGGGACCCAGCAGTCAAACAGCGCCCCCACTGTCTGGCTAAGCCACCCTGGCACTAGGCCTTACCAACCCACCAGCACAGCACCAACGCACCAATGGCCGCCGTACAGTACTGCACCATGTGAACAGGTGTGGAACTCACCTTATCACATATTCTCAGGAACTCCAACTGAGAGGTAGAAATGTATAACCTTATGCGGACTCCTGCTAATTAAAAGCACCTGGGCCGAATGGGGAGAAGTGCTGATACCAGTGGGGAAAAGAGCATAGATTCTATAAAACACGTAAAATAGTTTTAAAAGAAAAGGAACTGGATCGCACATCCTCAATACTAAGCTTTTATCTAATAACTGCTTCTCAGCATAACATCGCTACTCAGCGCAGTTGAACGTATACCTACCCCTATGCTGCCGGATCCATTTTTTTACAATGGTTTTAGTGGCGGATCCGTCTTGTTCATTTTGGAAATAATGCAACTGGATCTGTTCTGAACGGATGCAAACGGTTGTATTTTTTACCAGCTGTGTTTTTGCTGATTCCCTGACAGATCTAGCAAAAACGCTGATGTGAAAGTAGCCTTAGCTAACAAAAAGCCACAAAAATGGAAGTACAGGTGAAACTCGAAAAATTTGAATACCGTGCAAAGTTTATTTATTTCCGTAATGCAACTTAAAAGGTGAAACTAATATATGAGAAAGCCTCATTACATGCAAAGCGAGATATTTCTTTTTTTTATTTATTTATTTATTTTTTTAAATTTTTCAATATAGACATAAACCAACAGTAGCCTGAAGGCCTTAAGTTGAAATATATAGACAGGGAGTTGCATATATTCAGGCATGACGAAAAGTAACCACATAAAGTAATATCAAAGTCATCCAAAGAATAGTAGCCAGAAATGATGGAGAATTCACATATCTTTGTGCAATGCCCAAATATTAATTCATAAATCCAACCTACAATAAGTCTGATTATTCAGGGCTGCCTTGGCTACATGGTGTTGAGCAAATTATACATTAAAGGGGTTGTCCAGGTTCAGAGCTGAACCTGGACATCCCTCCATTTTCACCCCGGCAGCCCCCCTGACATTAGCATCGGAGCTGTTCATGCTCCGATGCTCTCCTTTGCCCTGCGCTAAATCGCGCAGGGCAAAGGCATTTTTCAGAGTTCCGGTGACGTACCGGGGCTCTCTATGGGGCTGACAGGAACCCCGGTGACGTCACCGGCACTGATGGGCGGGATTTGGCTCTGCCCTAGCCAGTAAAACGGCTAGGGCAGAGCTAAAGCCCGCCCCTCAGAGCCGGTGACGTCACCGAACACACTGCTGGGCGGAAGTTACCGCCCGGCAGTGTGTTATTGTAAACACAAGAGCCTGTGCCCTGCGCGATCTAGCGCAGGGCACGGGAGCGCATCGGAGCATGAGATGCTCCGATGCCAGGCTCAGGAGGGCTGCCGGGGTGAAAATAAGGGTATGTCCGGGTTCAGCTCTGAACCTGGACAACCCCTTTAAGTGGATGTACACAGCAACGTAGAAAAGTATGGAAAGAAAGGACTTTGAGAAGAAAGTTGTGGGAAGAAAAGAAGAAATAAAGTAGGGGACAAAGCGAGATATTTCAAGCCTTTACTTGTTATAATCTGGATGATTATGGCGTACAGCTTATGAAACCCCAAAGTCACAATTTTGAGGTACCCTTTGCTCAGGGGCTATGGATTAATTAGCTGACTAGAGTGCAACACTTTGAGCCTAGAATATTGAACCTTTTCACAAAAAAAATTTTAAGCTGCATTAATACAATTCCTTTAAATTTGCATTACTGAAATAAATGGGCTTTTCCACAATATTGTAATTTTTGGAGTTTCACCTGTATAAGCTAGCTAGTGCTAAATTTTTATGTTGATACAGTATGTTCTACAAAATACTTTGTACATTAATTTAGATTTCATTTGTAGTGGTTAGAATAGCCTTACAAAAAAAATTACTGCAATTAATTTGAAAAAAAATAATATTGTTTTTGACTTTTAAAGATGAAACTAAACATTTTCCTTCTGTGACATTTCATTTCAGTAAGACTAGTAAGCACGAGCTGTCAATGCTTAGGATGGAAAAGGTCAGTGCCAGTGTAGAAAAAAAAAAAACAACCCAAAAAAAATAAAATAAGGAGAACATTTCAAATGTGTGTTTCTAATATACTGTATATCTTTCTATGATTTTTTTTTCTCTGAAGAAAATTGATTTGTAAGCCAAGATGAAGCAATTTGATAATAGCTACTATTTCCTCTCTATAAAGAGGAATGACAAAAGTAAGTGTCTAGTATAAAAAACATGCATTGATGCACAGGATAGAGATGTAACATTCCCAATTTTTAGATATATAAGTACAACAATCTCTCAAGTTAAAATATGAATTTGTTCCAGGACGAACATTGTATGTTGAAACCATTGTACCTTGAGTAATTGGTTCCAAAGCCTCAAAATGTTACCTAAGATAAGAGAAAATGAAGATTTAAGAAAAATAAGCAGATAATTAAAACAGATAAAACAAGTCCTTACAGATGAGGAATAGCTGCTAACTAGTAACGAATACAGCTTCGTTACCAGACAAGTGACTTTGATTGGTTAGATCTGAGTCTAAGACATTGTATGTTGAGTATTATTGTATCCTGTGGCCATTGTATCTTGAGGGACCACTGTATTATCAGTAAACCTTCAGATGCATTTAATAGTGAAATGGGATACATCTGTCTTTTTCTTTTACAATATCAGGAATAATTGTCAATCCAACTGCTATATCCTAACAATCTCACAAACAATGGTCAAGATTCACTCTGCACCTCGATGCCACAACATTGCACAAATGGACATAGTGTTTTAACCTCTTACCGCTCACAGTACATTATAATGAGATGTATTCATATATATAAAAAATTATGCATGTAAAAAAAGTAAACTAGGGATCTAATCATAAAACTAACCTACTCATGGTTCACCATTGCATTGTATTGTATTTTTTGTGAACCAGCATCATCTGGTTAAGATTGGCAATCCTGACCAGATGTTGAGAAAAGAGCTGCTGAATCCTTCTTCATGCCAGGGACACTGGCTTAGTGCAACAATTGCTTCAATACATGTTTGGGCAGTTGGAAAAAAATCTTCACTCTGCTTTACGTTTCATGTTAGCGACAGTGGGTGGAAGCCCCTCAAAATCAATGTATAACTGAATTGGTGCTTAAAAAATGTTTTGGGAAATTTTCTTAAAAATTTGGAAAATTGCTTCTAAAATTCTAAGCCTTCTAGTGTCTAAAAAAATTAATTTACAAAATAATGCCAACACAAAGCAGACATATGGGGAATGTTGATTGATAACTATTTTATGAGGTATTACAATCTGTCTTAAAAGTAGAGAAATTACATTTTTTGTTAAATGTTGGATTTTGTATAAATAAATGTGAAATGTATCAACTCAACTTTACCACTGTCATAAAGTACAATGTGTAACGAGAAAACACTCTCAGAATGTATGGGATAAGTAAAAGCGTTCCAAAGGTATTACCACATAAAGTGACACGTCAGATTTGCAAAAAAAATGGCCTGGGCAGGAAGGTGAAAAACGGCCTGGGGCAGATAGCGTTAAATAGTATTGTTGCACTATTTTGTTTCTTTATCTGGGATCTATATGAAGTATCTTTTATTTATTATTAAAAGGGTTGTCCAAGTTATATTTATTGATGACCTATCCTCAGGATAGGCGATCAATATCAGATCGGCTGGGATCCGACACCGGCACCCCCGCCGATCAGCTGTTTGAAAAGAAGGCGCGTGCCGTGCCAGCGCTGCCTCCTCTTCACTGTTTACCTTCTCGTCGTTGCATCTGCAGCGGTGAGCAGGTGTAATTACGCCTAAGCCGTCCCATTCATTTCAATAGTACGGATCGCTTCTATACACTTGTATAGGAGCGATCCGTACCATTGAAATGATTGGGACGGTTTGGGCGTAATTACACCTGCTCACCGCTGCAGATGCAATGACAAGAAGGTAAACAGTGAAGAGAAGGCAGCGCTGGCACGGCACGCATTTTCTCTTCAAACAGCTGATCGGCGGGGGTGCCGGTGTCGGACCCCAACCGATCTGATATTGATGACCTATCCTGAGGATAGGTCATCAATAAATATAACTTGGACAACCCTTTTAATTATTTGGCCTTGTTTATTGATGTATTTGGCCCCTTTCTTAGGTTTTATTGTAAACTATGCGAGGGGGAGATTCTCAAATATGCATACTTTTGAGACCTCTAGTTTTTCTGTGGTGCTTTTTAATAGTTTTTTTTATTATCTAATAAAGCCTTATCTTTTGTATTATATATAGAGTTGAGCGAACACCTGGATGTTCGGGTTCGAGAAGTTCGGCCGAACTTCCCGGAAATGTTCGGGTTCGGGATCCGAACCCGATCCGAACTTCGTCCCGAACCCGAACCCCATTGAAGTCAATGGGGACCCAAACTTTTCGGTACTAAAAAGGCTGTAAAACAGCCCAGGAAAGGGCTAGAGGGCTGCAAAAGGCAGCAACATGTAGGTAAATCCCCTGCAAACAAATGTGGATAGGGAAATGAATTAAAATAAAAATTAAATAAATAAAAATTAACCAAAATCAATTGGAGAGAGGTCCCATAGCAGAGAATCTGGCTTCACGTCACCCACCACTGGAACAGTCCATTCTCAGATATTTAGGCCCCGGCACCCAGCCAGAGGAGAGAGGTCCCGTAACAGAGAATCTGTCTTCATGTCAGCAGAGAATCAGTCTGCATGTCATAGCAGAGAATCAGGCTTCACGTCAGCCACCACTGCAACAGTCCAGTGTCATAAATTTAGGCCAAGCACCCAGGCAGAGGAGAGAGGTCCCGTAACAGACAATCTGGCTTCATGTCAGCAGAGAATCAGTCTTCATGTCATAGCAGAGAATCAGGCTTCACGTCAGCCACCACTGCAACAGTCCAGTGTCAGATATTTAGGCCCAGCACCCAGGCAGAGGAGAGAGGTCCCGTAACAGACAATCAGGCTTCACGTCAGCCACCAGTGCAACAGTCCATTGGCATATATTTAGGCCCAGCACCCAGGCAGAGGAGAGAGGTCCCGTAACAGAGAATCTGTCTTCATGTCAGCAGAGAATCAGTCTGCATGTCATAGCAGAGAATCAGGCTTCACGTCACCCACCACTGTAAGAGTCCATTTTCATAAATTTAGGCCCAGCACCCAGGCAGAGGAGAGAGGTCCCGTAACAGACAATCTGGCTTCATGTCAGCAGAGAATCAGTCTTCATATCATAGCAGAGAATCAGGCTTCACGTCAGCCACCAATGCAACAGTCCATTGTCAGATATTTAGGCCCAGGCCCAGGCAGAGGAGAGAGGTCCTGTAACAGACAATCAGGCTTCACGTCAGCCACCAGTGCAACAGTCCATTGGCATATATTTAGGCCCAGCACCCAGGCAGAGGAGAGAGGTCCCGTAACAGAGAAATTGGCTTCATGTCAGCAGAGAATTAGTCTGCATGTCATAGCAGAGAATCAGGCTTCACGTCACCCAACATTGGAACAGTCCATTGGCATATATTTAGGCCCCGGCACCCAGACAGAGGAGAGGTTCATTCAAATTTGGGTAGCCTCGCAATATAATGGTAAAATGAAAATAAAAATAGGATTGAATGAGGAAGTGCCCTGGAGTACAATAATATATGGTTAAGGGGAGGTAGTTAATGTCTAATCTGGACAAGGGACGGACAGGTCCTGTGGGATCCATGCCTGGTTCATTTTTATGAACGTCAGCTTGTCCACATTGGCTGTAGACAGGTGGCTGCGTTTGTCTGTAATGACACCCCCTGCCGTGCTGAATACACGTTCAGACAAAACGCTGGCCGCCGGGCAGGCCAGCACCTCCAAGGCATAAAAGGCTAGCTCTGGCCACGTGGACAATTTAGAGACCCAGTAGTTGAATGGGGCCGAACCATCAGTCAGTACATGGAGGGGTGTGCACACGTACTGTTCCACCATGTTAGTGAAATGTTGCCTCCTGCTAACACGTTGCGTATCAGGTGGTGGTGCAGTTAGCTGTGGCGTGTTGACAAAACTTTTCCACATCTCTGCCATGCTAACCCTGCCCTCAGAGGAGCTGGCCGTGACACAGCTGCCTTGGCGACCTCTTTCTCCTCCTCTGCCTTGGCCTTGGGCTTCCACTTGTTCCCCTGTGACATTTGGGAATTCTCTCAGTAGCGCGTCTACCAACGTGCGCTTGTACTCGCGCATCTTCCTATCACGCTCCAGTGCAGGAAGTAAGGTGGGCACATTGTCTTTGTAGCGTGGATCCAGCAGGGTGGCAACCCAGTAGTCCGCACACGTTAAAAAATGTGGGCAACTCTGCTGTCGTTGCGCAGGCACTGCAGCATGTAGTCGCTCATGTGTGCCAGGCTGCCCAGGGGTAAGGACAAGCTGTCCTCTGTGGGAGGCGTATCGTCATCGTCCTGCCTTTCCCCCCAGCCACGCACCAGTGATGGACCCGAGCTGCGTTGGGTGCCACCCCGCTGTGACCATGCTTCATCCTCATCCTCCTCCACCTCCTCCTCATCCTCGTCCTCCTTGTCCTCCAGTAGTGGGCCCTGGCTGGCCACATTTGTACCTGGCCTCTGCTGTTGCCAAAAACCTCCCTCTGAGTCACTTCGAAGAGACTGGCCTGAAAGTGCTAAAAATGACCCCTCTTCCTCCTCTTCCTCCTCCTCCTCCTCCTGGGCCACCTCCTCTTCCATCATCGCCCTAAGTGTTTTCTCAAGGAGACATAGAAGTGGTATTGTAACGCTGATAACGGCGTCATCGCCACTGGCCATGTTGGTGGAGTACTCGAAACAGCCCAACAGGGCACACAGGTCTCGCATGGAGGCCCAGTCATTGGTGGTGAAGTGGTGCTGTTCTGTAGTGCGACTGACCCGTGCGTGCTGCAGCTGAAACTCCACTATGGCCTGCTGCTGCTCGCACAGTCTGTCCAGCATGTGCAAGGTGGAGTTCCACCTGGTGGGCACGTCGCATATGAGGCGGTGAGCGGGAAGGCCGAAGTTACGCTGTAGCGCAGACAGGCGAGCAGCAGCAGGATGTGAACGCCGGAAGCGCGAACAGACGGCCCGCACTTTATGCAGCAGCTCTGACATGTCGGGGTAGTTGTGAATGAACTTCTGCACCACCAAATTCAGCACATGCGCCAAGCAAGGGATGTGCGTCAAACCGGCTAGTCCCAGAGATGCAATGAGATTTCGCCCATTATCACACACCACCAGGCCGGGCTTGAGGCTCACCGGCAGCAACCACTCGTCGGTCTGTTGTTCTATACCCTGCCACAACTCCTGTGCGGTGTGGGGCCTGTCCCCCAAACATATGAGTTTCAGAATGGCCTGCTGACGTTTACCCCGGGCTGTGCTGAAGTTGGTGGTGAAGGTGTGTGGCTGACTAGATGAGCAGGTGGAAGAAGAGGAGGAGGAAGTCGAGTACGAGGAGGTGGCAACAGGAGGCAAAGAATGTTGCCCTGCGATCCTTGGCGGCGGAAGGACGTGCGCCAAACAGCTCTCCGCCTGGGGCCCAGCTGCCACTACATTTACCCAGTGTGCAGTTAGGGAGATATAGCGTCCCTGGCCGTGCTTACTGGTCCACGTATCTGTGGTTAGGTGGACCTTGCCACAGATGGCGTTGCGCAGTGCACACTTGATTTTATCGGATACTTGGTTGTGCAGGGAAGGCACGGCTCTCTTGGAGAAGTAGTGCCGGCTGGGAACAACATACTGTGGGACAGCAAGCGACATGAGCTGTTTGAAGCTGTCTGTGTCCACCAGCCTAAATGACAGCATTTCATAGGCCAGTAGTTTAGAAATGCTGGCATTCAGGGCCAGGGATCGAGGGTGGCTAGGTGGGAATTTACGCTTTCTCTCAAATGTTTGTGAGATGGAGAGCTGAACGCTGCCGTGTGACATGGTTGAGATGCTTGGTGACGGAGGTGGTGGTGGTGTTGGTGGTACATCCCCTGTTTGCTGGGCGGCAGGTGCCAACGTTCCTCCAGAGGCGGAGGAAGAGGCCGAGGCGGCAGCAGCAGAAGAGGCCGAGGCGGCAGCAGCAGAAGAGGTAGCAGGGGGAGCCTGAGTGACTTCCTTGGTTTTAAGGTGTTTACTCCACTGCAGTTCATGCTTTGCATGCAGGTGCCTGGTCATGCAGGTTGTGCTCAGGTTCAGAACGTTAATGCCTCGCTTCAGGCTCTGATGGCACAGCGTGCAAACCACTCGGGTCTTGTCGTCAGCACATTGTTTGAAGAAGTGCCATGCCAGGGAACTCCTTGAAGCTGCCTTTGGGGTGCTCGGTCCCAGATGGCGGCGGTCAGTAGCAGGCGGAGTCTCTTGGCGGCGGGTGTTCTGCTTTTGCCCACTGCTCCCTCTTTTGCTACGCTGTTGGCTCGGTCTCACCACTGCCTCTTCCTCCGAACTGTGAAAGTCAGTGGCACGACCTTCATTCCATGTGGGGTCTAGGACCTCATCGTCCCCTGCATCGTCTTCCACCCAGTCTTGATCCCTGACCTCCTGTTCAGTCTGCACACTGCAGAAAGACGCAGCAGTTGGCACCTGTGTTTCATCATCATCAGAGACATGCTGAGGTGGTATTCCCATGTCCTCATCATCAGGAAACATAAGTGGTTGTGCGTCAGTGCATTCTATGTCTTTCACCGCTGGGGAAGGGCTAGGTGGATGCCCTTGGGAAACCCTGCCAGCGGAGTTAGAACAGCATAAGAGACTGCTGCATAACTTGAGGCTCAGACAGTTTCCGTGGTATGCATAGGGGTGATGTGACAGACTGATGGGGTTGGTTTTCAGGCGCCATCTGCGCGCTTTCTGCAGAAGACTGGGTGGGAGATAATGTGAACGTGCTGGATCCACTGTCGGCCACCCAATTGACTAATGCCTGTACCTGCTCAGGCCTTACCATCCTTAGAGCGGCATTGGGCCCCACCATATATCGCTGTAAATTCTGGCGGCTACTGGGACCTGAGGTAGTTGGTACACTAGGATGTGTGGATGTGGCAGAACGGCCAAGTCCTCTCCCAGCACCAGAGGGTCCACTAACACCACCACGACCATGTCCACGTCCGTGTCCCTTACTAGATGTTTTCCTCATTGTTATCGTTCACCACAACAACAAAAATATTATTTGGCCCAATATATTGTATTCAAATTCAGCTGAATATAAATTTGAGGCCTAGTATTTAGGTGCTGGGTGACCGGTATAGATTTACTGACAGAATTAGACTTGGAAATGCACAGTAGCGTGTGTGTGAAGTTATTCTGAATGACCCTATGTGCACCTTGAATATTATATACCCTTTTAGGGATAGATTTCAAATAGCTCTGATACAGCAGAAACCACTAAATTAGGAAATTGCTAAACTGGGAATTGTATTTCAACCCAGAACAAAAAATGTGCTTTGACGGACACTAAATAACTTGCCCAGCCAGAACAGTACAGCGTTAACGACAGATTTAGCGGGATATAAATTTGAGGCCTAGTATTTAGGCGCTGGGTGGCCGGTATGGATTTACTGACAGAATTAGACTGGGATATGGCCAAAAAATAACCACACTATTGCTGGTTAAATGCACTTGGTGTGACAGCTTGACCAACCACACTACTGAGGGTTAAATGCACTTGGTGACAGGCGCAGCTTGCCCCTGATGTAGTATATGGCCAATAGTCTAAACAGACTATTGCTGGTTAAATGCACTTGGTGTGACAGCTTCACCCTGATGTAGGCTTTAGCCAAAAAACAACCACACCATTGAGGGTTAAATGCACTTGGTCGCAGCTTGTGCTGGCGCACCACAAGACACAAAATGGCCGCCGATCACCCCAGAAAAAAGTGACTGACAAACGGTCTGGGCAGCCTAAAAACAGTGAGCAATTGAATTTCAGCAGCTCAATGATGCACAGCTGTAGATCGATCGATTAATCAAGTCCTTTGGAGGAGTTAATCTGCCTAATCTCGCCCTACTGTCGCAGCCGCAACCTCTCCCTACGCTAATCAGAGCAGAGTGACGGGCGGCGCTATGTGACTCCAGCTTAAATAGAGGCTGGGTCACATGGTGCTCTGGCCAATCACAGCCATGCCAATAGTAGGCATGGCTGTGACGGCCTCTTGGGGCAAGTAGTATGACGCTTGTTGATTGGCTGCTTTGCAGCCTTTCAAAAAGCGTCACAAAAGCGCCAAGAAAGCGACGAACACCGAACCCGAACCCGGACTTTTACGAAAATATCCGGGTTCGGGTCCGTGTCACGGACACCCCAAAATTCGGTACGAACCCGAACTATACAGTTCGAGTTCGCTCATCCCTAATTATATAGTATGCATCAGCATGTACTTTTTCCTTTTGTGTGTTCTTGATGTACAGTGGAGGAAATAATTATTTGACCCCTCACTGATTTTGTAAGTTTGTCCAATGACAAAGAAATGAAAAGTCTCAGAACAGTATCATTTCAATGGTAGGTTTATTGTAACAGTGGCAGATAGCACATCAAAAGGAAAATCGAAAAAATAACTTTAAATAAAAGATAGCAACTGATTTGCATTTCATTGAGTGAAATAAGTATTTGAACCCTCTAACAAAAAAAGACTTAATACTTGGTGGAAAAACCCTTGTTTGCAAGCACAGAGGTCAAACGTTTCTTGTAATTGATGACCAAGTTTGCGCACATTTTAGGAGGAATGTTGGTCCACTCCTCTTTGCAGATCATCTCTAAATCCCTAAGGTTTCGAGGCTGTCTCTGTGCAACTCTGAGCTTGAGCTCCCTCCATAGGTTTTCGATTGGATTAAGGTCCGGAGACTGACTAGGCCACTCCATGACCTTAATGTGCTTCTTCTTGAGCCACTCCTTTGTTGCCTTTGCTGTATGTTTTGGGTCATTGTCGTGCTGGAACACCCATCCACGACCCATTTTCAGTTTCCTGGCAGAGGGAAGGAGGTTGTCGCTCAGGATTTCACGATACATGGCTCCGTCCATTTTCCCGTTTATGCGAATAAGTTGTCCTGTGCCCTTAGCAGAAAAACACCCCCAAAGCAAAATGTTTCCACCCCCATGCTTGACGGTGGGGACGGTGTTTTGGGGGTCATAGGCAGCATTTTTCTTCCTCCAAACACAGCGATTTGAGTTAATGCCAAAGAGCTCTATTTTGGTCTCATCAGACCACAGCACCTTCTCCCAGTCACTCTCTGAATCATTCAGGTGTTCATTGGCAAACTTCAGACGGGCCTGCACATGTGCCTTCCTGAGCAGGGGGACCTTGCGAGCCCTGCAGGATTTTAATCCATTGCGGTGTAATGTGTTTCCAATGGTTTTCTTGGTGACTGTGGTCCCTGCTAATTTGAGGTCATTAACTAACTCCTCCCGTGTAGTTCTAGGATGCTTTTTCACCTTTCTCAGAACCATTGACACCCCACGAGGTGAGATCTTGCGTGGAGCCCCAGAGCGAGGTCGATTGATGGTCATTTTGTGCTCCTTCCATTTTCGAACAATCGCACCAACAGTTGTCACCTTCTCTCCCAGCTTCTTGCTAATGGTTTTGTAGCCCATTCCAGCCTTGTGCAGGTCTACAATTTTGTCTCTGACATCCTTGGACAGCTCTTTGGTCTTTCCCATGTTGGAGAGTTTGGAGTCTGCTTGATTGATTGATTCTGTGGACAGGTGTCTTTTATACAGGTGACTAGTTAAGACAGGTGTCCTTAATGAGGGTGACTAATTGAGTAGAAGTGTCTAACCACTCTGTGGGAGCCAGAACTCTTAATGGTTGGTAGGGGTTCAAATACTTATTTCACTCAATGAAATGCAAATCAGTTGCTATCTTTTATTTAAAGTTATTTTTTCGATTTTCCTTTTGATGTGCTATCTGCCACTGTTACAATAAACCTACCATTGAAATGATACTGTTCTGAGACTTTTCATTTCTTTGTCATTGGACAAACTTACAAAATCAGTGAGGGGTCAAATAATTATTTCCTCCACTGTATATGTATTGTATTTTGGTGGTGTCCATCCTACATTCCATATTTGTACTATTCAGGACGGAGACATTTACCGGAGACATGTACTTTCTCCCATAGGTGAATGTACTTTGGTGTGAAAAATACAAATCAATTCAAGAACAACAACAATTGACCTCATGAAGGGTTCAGCATTCCAGTGGCCCAGAACCACTACCTTGCCTGCCAGGCCCAGAGTAGCAATGTTTTCTCCTTCACACAGCCTGAGGCCTTCTTCCTACCAGCAATGGCTCCAACTGCCGTAGGATGCACACATTCTCTTTGGCTCTGAAAGCGCCAGCATGCATCCACCTTGGTCTCTCACAGCCTGTGGTTAAAAAAGAAAAAAACAAATACACCACTTATCATAGGGTTTCAGTTACAAAAAAAAACTGATGTGCGCTCCTGGAGCTGTATCCAACAACTCCTGTGTAAAGTCCATATATAGACTTCCCACGAATTGAAGAAATAATGCTTTAATCCAAAGCTAGAAAACCTAGATGCAACGTTTTGGCTTTTACTTAGCCTTCTTCAAGCATGCTTGAGACTGAGACTGACTCAATAGAAAATGTATGGGCCCAGCTTAAGGGCTGTTTCACACGAGCGGATGCATGTGTGAAATGACAGCCAAGACCCGATGCAGACTGCATAAGCAGGGAGCATTAACATGATTGATAATGCTCCTTGCCTGTCTGTGACCTCTTTACTACGAAATCACAGTGACAACTTTATCTCACTGTGATTTCGTAGTAAAGAGGTCACAGAGAGGCATGGAGCATTATCAATCATGTTAATGCTCCGTGCTTCTGCTGTCCGCATTGGGTCCTGGCTGTCATTGACGCAGCGGATGTCGCACACGGCATCCGCTCGTGTGAAACAGCCCTAATTCTGTCCCCATGCAGTGAGGAGAGCTCAATAGGTAAGCATTTCTCTCACCTCTTTCTAGCAAACTGTGGGTGTCTGAGCTCTCAAAACCCCACAATCAAAACCTCTCTATAACATAACAGTTTTCTGAAAACTCAGTGACCCGTTAACAGACTTGTTATAGTTAATAGTTAATCAATTATTTTTATTTTTTTATTCAGCCGAGAATGTAGTGCCTAATTTCCTAAATGTGTTTTTGTCACATCATGTGAACTGTTTGTAGTGTTTTTATTTTGCTGGTTATCTGGTTTTATTTGTCGTTTTTGCATTTGAGTCCTTAAAATATAAATGTACCCAAAGAACAAGAAAAAGCATTCTATTAGAGCAGCATTTTTTTTTTTTTTTTTTTTAACATAAATGTCATTGAGTTCTCAGTACAAGTGACCTACAAAAGAAAATGCATATTGTAGCTTAGAGGATGAAAAATTGGAGACAGTTATAGTATAAAATAATAATTATAATTGTAATAATATGGATAGTGAATATATCAATATTAATTTCAGATATTTCCTGTGCTCATAGTTGTTTCCATATAGTGGTGCTGGTAGATTAACGTCCAAAACATTTGCACATTTTAACAGGGATTGGTAATTATTGTCTCATGCCTGGAGTATTTTATTGCATCATAAAGTGTGTGTTTTACTCTTGATAATGCATTTGCATAATCGTGTAAGAAAGAACCTAAGTGGCATGTTCGATAAGCTACAATTAATGTCACTTACAGCTTATATTATTAGAACTGGTAAAGGGAGTTTTTAACCCCTTAACGCCCAGTGCCATACATGTACAGCGTGCTGATCAGGCGGGTGCAGGAGCTGCACCCATCCGATCCGCGGCAGGGGTCTGGCAGTCACTGATAGCCGGACCCCTGCTATATGCGCCGGCACTGATGCCGGCATTAAACACTGATGCAAATAAACCCTGCGCGGCCGCGGTCAGCGCTGACCGCAGCACGTGCGATTTCCGTTCAGGGAGGAAGCAGACATCGGGTCCCCGCACTGCTGTGACAGGGATGCAATGGCAAGGAAATCAGCCCAATGTCTTCCTTAGGCATCATGGCTGCCTTCTGGGAGAGCCTGTGAGATCCAGCAAGACAGTCTGTAATACACTTACAGCCAATGAATCACAATACAAAAGTAAATTTTCTGGAAATTTTCAAGATTTGCTTCTAAGCCTTCTAACGTCCCTAAAAAAATTAAATGGCATTCACAAAATTATCCAAACATGAAGTAGACATATGGGGAATGTAAAGTAGTAACTATTTTTGGAGTTATTACTATCTATTATAAAAGTAGATACATTTTAATTAGGAAATTTGCTATTCTTTTCCAGTTTTTGGTAATTTTTTTTATTTTTTAAATATTGAATTGAATTTTTTTGACTCAATTTTACCACTATCATGGAGTACAATATGTGAAGAGAAAAAAAAAATATCTGACAATGGCCTGGATAAGTAAAAGCGTTTTAAAGTTATTACCACATAAATGTCACAGGGCGCCAGCGATGCCCTCGCTCTCTGCAGCGCGGCTGGCGTCCTCGGTTCCCCCAGCAACCAGGATAAGCCTGAGCACCGAGCTGAGCATTCGGTGCTCAGCCCTATGCAGCAGGGTGAGTCATGTGACACTGGCCATGTCATATGACCCCTGCTAGTCAGATTTTAAACAGGCAGCCTGCTGGCCACAGGTTGCCTGTTATTTAGGTTCCACCTGCCATTTTGTCTTACCTGGCGTACTTACCTTCTGCCGAATTCCTGACGATCCTCTGCCTGCTCCTTATGTACTTTTGCTGCTCTTCTGGTATTCTGACCCCGGCTTCCTCCTGACGATCCTGTCAGATTTGCTAAAAATGGCCTGTGCAGAAAGGTGAAAAATGGCTTGGTCCTGAAAGGGTTAAAAGCATCTTATGTGTGCAAACATTTGCACCAGAGACATAAAACAATGTTTTAATGCAGCTTAGGCATGCAATGATTCTCTATGTCCTTGTTTAAAATGAAGGTCAAAATAAAAACTATTTATTAATTTAATAATTTGAATTGATGAATATGGAGATAGCAAAATACAAAAAAAGTTGTACCATAAAAAAAAAAATAAAAAAATACGGGGAACATTTACTAACCTATTTTGTGGCATAGATAGGTTGCACATTTTGTTGCACCATTTGTGCGGCAAAATGTGTGACAGAAGTCACAAGGATATAGGCGTTCCGTAGATAGGTAGCAGGCAGCATCGGAGGTCTTCACAGCAATCTTCTGACATGAATATAGACTTAAATCTACAGCAGCTAGGAGGCTGGTGTAGATTTAAGTGTGTTGCACGGCACAGCCAGAAGATGTGCCAAATATATGAGAGGCGTCCACCATCTTTCAACATTACAGGGGATTCAAGACCGGTGTACAATATCAATATGCTGGTCTTGATAAATGTCTCTTTTTTTTCTGTCTAAAATACAAAAAAAGTAAAAAAAGGCAGCACTCTTGAGAAGAAAAAGAAGTCCTTTATTCACCTATGTGGTAACAGCGACGCTTTAGCACTTGTCTGCTTTAGGGCCAGTGCTGCCACTATATAAATATATATATATATATATATAAGTTTCTGTCTGTCTGTCGGAGCATTCTTTATGTGCGACAAACGACTGGTTTTAGACCGGACTCAGCTCTCTAGGACGCACTGTTCCTGAGATATTCCCACATTAGCCAATACAAGCCTGCAAGTCTTTCTCTTCAAATCCCAACTGCTCAACTGCTATAAACACAGTTTTACTCCAGGTTTCCATAACAACCCAGCCATTTTGTTTTACTGCTTAAATGGGCTGGCACTGTGGAGGTCACTGTTATTAATGGGGTGGGCACTGTGGAGGTCACTGTTAAAGGGGCGGGCACTGCAAAAGTCACTGTTAAAGGGGCGGTCTCTGTGAAAGTCACTGTTAAAGGGGAGGTCACTGTGAAAATCACCGTTAAAGGGGTGGTCACTGTGAAAATCACAATTAAAGGGGCGACCACTGTTAAAGGGACAATCACTGTGGAGGTCAATGTTAAAGGGGCGGTTACTGTGGAGGTCAATGTTATAGGGAAACTTGATATCTTTTTATGACACACGGAAACATAAAATGAAATAGATGAAATATACCCGTGTTAAGCCGGGTCCTTGTGCTAATTAATATATATATATATATATATATATATATATATATATACAGTACATACCAAACGTTTGGACACACCTTCTCATTCAAAGAGTTTTCTTTATTTTCATAACTATGAAAATTGTAGATTCACACTGAAGGCATCAAAACTCTGAATTAACACATGTGGAATTATATACATAACAAAAAAGTGTGAAACAGAAAATATGTCATTTTCTAGGTTCTTCAAAGTAGCCACCTTTTGATTTGATTACTGCTTTGCACACTCTTGGCATTCTCTTGATGAGCTTCAAGAGGTAGTCACCTGAAATGGTCTTCCAACAGTCTTGAAGGAGTTCCCAGAGATGCTTAGCACTTGTTGGCCCTTTTGCCTTCACTCTGCGGTCCAGCTCACCCCAAACCATCTCGATTGGGTTCAGGTCCGGTGACTGTGGAGGCCAGGTCATCTGGTGCAGCACCCCATCACTCTCCTTCATGGTCAAATAGCCCTTAAACAGCCTGGAGGTGTGTTTGGGGTCATTGTCCTGTTGAAAAATAAATGATGGTCCAACTAAACGCAAACCGGATGGAATAGAATGCCGCTGCAAGATGCTGTGGTAGCCATGCTGGTTCAGTATGCCTTCAATTTTGAATAAATCCCCAACAGTTGTCACCAGCAAAGCACCACCACACCATCATACCTCCTCCTCCATGCTTCCCGGTGGGAACCAGGCATGTAGAGTCCACCCGTTCACCTTTTCTGCGTCGCACAAAGACACAGTGGTTGGAACCAAAGATCTCAAATTTGGACTCATCAGACCAAAGCACAGTTTTCCACTGGTCTAATGTCCATTCCTTGTGTTCTTTAGCCCAAACAAGTCTCTTCTGCTTGTTGCCTGTCCTTAGCAGTGGTTTCCTAGCAGATATTCTACCATGAAGACCTGATTCACACAGTCTCCTGTTAAGTTGTTCTAGAGATGTGTCTGCTGCTAGAACTTTGTGTGGCATTGATCTGGTCTCTAATCTGAGCTGCTGTTAACCTGTGATTTCTGAGGCTGGTGACTCGGATGACCTTATCCTCCGCAGCAGAGGTGACTCTTGGTCTTCCTTTCCTGGGGCGGTCCGCATGTGAGCCAGTTTCTTTGTAGCGCTTGATGGTTTTTGTGACTGCACTTGGGGACACTTTAAAAGTTTTCCCAATTTTTTGGACTGACTGACCTTCATTTTCTTCATTTTCAGCTGTGTATCCACCTGACTTCTCCACAATACAACTGATGGTCCCAACCCCATTTATAAGGCAAGAAATCCCACTTATTAAACCTGACAGGGCACACCTGTGAAGTGAGAACCATTTCAGGTGACTACCTCTTGAAGCTCATCAAGAGAATGCCAAGAGTGTGCAAAGCAGTAATCAAAGCAAAAGGTGGCTACTTTGAAGAACCTAGAATATGACTTATTTTCAGTTGTTTCACACTTTTTTGTTATGTATATAATTCCTTATGTGTTAATGTTAGTTTTGATGCCTTCAGTGTGAATCTACAATTTTCATAGTCATGAAAATAAAGAAAACTCTTTGAATGAGAAGGTGTGTCCAAACTTTTGGTCTGTACTGTATATATATATATATATATATATATATGTTAAATATAACACATTTTAGCATTGTTTTTCATTTCCGTCACTTTCAAAATAACAAAAAAAGGAAGAGAGCCCAAAGCTAAATATTGGGCACCCTGCATGGTTAGTACCTAGTAGCAGCCCCTTTGGCAAGTATCATAGCTTAATAAGGCTTTTTGTAGCCAGCCAAGAGTTTTTTTAATTCTTGTTTGAGGAATTGTCATCCATTCTTTCTTGTAAAAGTCTTCCAGTTCTGTAAGATTACTTGGACGTATTGCATGTGTTGCTCTTGTGGTCTATCCATAGATTTTCAATGATATTCAGATCACGGAGCTGTGACGGTCATGGTAATACCTGCAGCTTCTTTCTTTTGAGGTAGTCTATTATGAATTTTGAGGTGTATTTAGGATCATTATCCATTTGTAGAAGCCGTCTTCTTTTCAACTTCAGCTTTCTATTTTACAGTTGGTATTGGTATGTTTGCATTGAATCCATTCTTGCCTCTAATTGATCCACCACCCCAGGCTTAATGGTTGGAGAGGTGTTCTTTCCATGAAACTATGTGCCTTTTTTTCTCCGAACATACCTTTTGCTCATTTTGGCCAAAGAGTTATATTTTAACCTCATCAGTCCACAGGACTTGTTTCCAAAAAGCATCAGTCTTGTTTGTCCTTTTGAAAACTGTTGACTCTGAATTTTGTGGTGAGGACGCAAGAGATGTTTTCTTCTGATGACTCTTCCATGAAGGCCATATTTGTACAGTTGTTGAATAGTAGAACAAGGTACCACTTAGTACCAAGGTACTACAACTCCAGATTCTGCTAAATCTTCTTGAAGGTCTTTTACAGCCAAGATGGGTTCTGATTTGACGAGCAGCTTTCTCTGAGATTTTTATTTGTCTTCCAGACCTTCTCTTCACCTCCACTGTTCTTGTTAACTGCTATTTCTTAATTACATTTCAAACTGAGAAATGGCACCCTGAAACTACCTCAAGAGTCACAAGGTTTTACCATAGTTCTCGCTGTCCGCTGTTCTGAACATATTTGAAAATTTATGGATAGACCTTAAAAGAGCATACAAGACAGCCCAGGAATCTCAACTAACTGGAAGATTTTTGCAAGGAATAATTGATGAAAATCCCTCAAACAAGAATTGAAAGACTCTTGTCTGGCTACAAAAAGTCTTTACAAGCTGTGATACTTGCAAATGGGGTGCAACTAGATAGTAATCATGCAGGGTGCCAAACTTTTGCTTCGGGTCCTTTCCTTTTTTGTTATTTTAAAAATGTAAAAAATGAAAGTAAAAATTATGTTTTTGCTTAAAATACAAAAGGAATGCATCATCTATAACTTTATGTCCTTTGGAGATAATTTTATCTTCAGTTTGCTTAACTGTTCACATTAACATAAATTCTCACCAGAGGCCAGAGGTGCCCAATATTTTGTATGCCACTATATATATACAAATAATATGGGGTTAGTCAGCACCTCCCAATGCCATGGCGAAAACATAGAGAAAAAAAGACAATGCAGCAGCACCCTGCAAACCAGATTATAGTGCTAATGCTACACTTATTTATAAAGTGAGATACTTGGCGAATACATTTTGTACAAAACTATTTGAGCCCGTCTGCCGAACGTCTTTTTTTTCTCTCTGAATTTGGGAAGGCCTCAAAACAATGGGAAATGGAAATTTGGGAAGGCCCCAAAACAATGGCAAATGGAAAAGAGCATGCAAAGAGAAAGTGTGCTGGAGTTTAACAATGGCTCGTTACGGCCAGTTTACTTGTCTGTTCAGCACAAGGTACGGACAAATCCTGTGGGATCCGTGCCTGGTTTATTTGAATGAAGGTGAGCTTGTCCACGTTGGTTGTGGACTGCGCTTGCACTTGTCTGTGATCAACCTCCCTGCCATGCTAAACACATGTTCGGACAATACACTGGCCGCAGGTCACACCAGTACATCCAAGGCGTAAAGGGCAAGTTCAGGCCATGTGCCAAATTTGCAGACCCAGAAGATGAATGGGGCAGACACATCATTCAGTACATGTAGGCGTGTGCACACATACTGTTCCACCGTGTTGCTGAAATGCTGCCTC
Source organism: Bufo gargarizans (assembly GCF_014858855.1). Taxonomy (NCBI): domain Eukaryota; kingdom Metazoa; phylum Chordata; class Amphibia; order Anura; family Bufonidae; genus Bufo; species Bufo gargarizans. The sequence goes on along the minus strand of NC_058082.1, from coordinate 537,307,939 downwards.
CTGCTATGACGTTCCGTATCAGTTGGTGGTGTTGGTTGTTGTGGCGTTCTGAAAAAGCTTTTCCACATTTTGGCATGGCTAATCCTTCCTTCTGAGGTGCTGGCGATGCCCCTGCTGCGGTGGTGACTTTCTCCTCCTCTGCCTTCACCTTGTGCTTCCACTGAGACCCCGCTGTCAGGTGGGAATGCCATCAGCAGCGTGTCTACTAACATGCGCTTGTACTCGCACATCTTCCGATCACGCTCCAGTGATGGAATTAAGGACGGCTTGTTGTCCTTGTAGCGTAGATGTGGCCACCCAGTAATCAGCACTGGTTAGAATGTGGGCAATTTGGCGGTCGGCAGGCAGTGCAGCATGAAGTCGCTCATGTGTGCCAGGCTGCCCAGAGGCAACGACAAGATGTCCTCTGTGGGAGGTGTATCGTCTGTGTCCTCTGTATCCCCCCAGCCATGCTACAGTGATGCCCATGAGCTGCTTTGGGTGCCACCCTGTTGTGAACATGGTTCCTCCTCATCATCCTCCTCCTTCAGAACTGTGTTCTGCCGGGACAATTGTGTACCCGGCCTCTGTTGGTGCAGAAAGCCAACCTCCAAGCCACTTGTAAATGACTGTCCTGATAACCGTGGAAATGATCCCTCCTCCTTTTTCTCCTGTACCACATCTGCTTTCATCATCGTCCGAAGTGTTTTTTCAAGGAAACATAGAAGTGGGATAGTTACACTGAGGATGGCGTCATCAGCACTGGCTATGTTGGTGTATTCGAAACAGTGCAACACGGCACACACATCCCGCATGGAGGCCCACTCATTGGTAGGGAAGTGGTGCTGTTCCACAGAGTGACTCATCGGTGTGTGCAGCAGCTGAATCTCCACTATCGCTTGCTGCTGCTCGCACAGTCTCTACTGCATGTGCAAGGTGGAGTTCCACCTTGTGGATAGATCGCATATGAGGCGGTAAGTGGCAAGGCCGAAGTTACACTGCAGCACAGACAGGCAAGCAGCAGCAGGGTGAGAACGCTGAAATCACGCCCAGACGGCCCACACTTTCTGCAGCAGCTCTGACATATACAGGTCATTTTTCAGGAACCTCTGCACCACCAAATTCAGCACATGCGCCAGGCAAGGGATGTGTGTCGAACCAGCAAGGCCCAAAGCTGCTACAAGATTTCATCCATTATCGCACACCACCAGGCCAGGCTTGAGGCTCAGCGGCACCAACCACTCATCGATCTGTTGTTTCATGCCTGTCCACAGCTCCTGCACAGTGTGTGGTTTTTCCCCCAAACAGATGAGTTTCAAAACAGCCTGCTGTTGTTTCCCTCTGGCTGTGCTGAAGTTGGTGATACAGGTTTTACATTGACCGGATGAGGAGGTGATAGAGGAGGAAGCGGAGTAGGAGGCAACGAGGAATGTCCTGCATTCCTCAATGGACAGGACATGCGCCAAACTGCTATCTGCCTCAGGCCCAGCCGCCACTGCATTTACCCAGTGTGCTGTTAGGGAGATATAACGTCCCTGCCTATGCTTACTGGTCCACATATCGGTTACGTGGACCTTGACACAGATGGTGTTGCGCAATGCACACCTGATTTTGTCTGCCACTTAGTTGTGCAGGGCTGGTATAGCTCGCCTGGAAAAGTAGTGGCGGCTGGTAACCAGGTATGTAAGGTTTTTTAAAGTCTTCGTCTCCACCAGACAGAATGACAGCATTTCAAATAGCAGGAATTTTGAAATGCTGGCATTCCGGGCCAGGGGGGACTTCCTCTTTCTCTCCACTGTTTGGGGGATGGACAGCTGTACGCTTTTATGGGACAGTGTGCAGATGCTTGGTGACGGTGGTGAAGGTGGTGGTGTTGCTGCCACATACTCTGTTTGTAGGGAGGTGCCACTGCAGGTGCCACTGTCACTCCAGAGGGGGAGGAAGAGGCTGAGACTGCAGCAGAAGAGGGAGCAGGAGCAGCCTGAGATCTTTTGTGGTTTTTGATGTGTGTACTCCACTGCAGATCGTGATTTGCATTTAGATGCCTGGTCATGCAGGTGGTGCGCAGGTTTAGAACATTTATGCCTCGCTTCAAGCCCCGTTTGCACAGCGTGCAGCAAATCACTCACGTCTTGTCGTCAGCACATTGTCTGAAGAACAGCCACACCAGGGAACTCCTTTGAGCTGGCTTTGGTGTGCTCATTCCCTGGGTGCATGGGCAGTAGCTCATTTGCTGCGTGACACTCGCATGACATTGATTCCATGTTGGTTCTTGGACCTCATTAAACTTCACATCATCTTCCACCCACACTTCACTCCTGCCCTCCTTGCCGGTCTGCACACTGCAGAAAGCCGCAGCAGTTAGCACCTGTGTTTCGTCATTATCAGAGACGTGCTGCACTGGTCCTCCCATGTCCACATCTTGAAATATAAGTGGTTGGGGTTCAGTGCACGGAATCTCTTTCACTTCTGGGGCAGGGCTAGGTGGATGGCCCAATGAAGCACTGCCAGCAGAGTCATCAAAATGCATACGAGACTGCTGCATAAGTTGGGGCTCAGACTGCTTGGCTGATTTGAAAGGGGGCGAGGTGAAAGACAGATGCCCATGGGCTGCAGGTGCCAACTCTGCGCTTTCAGCAGGGGACTGGGTGGGAGACAATATGAAGGAACAGGAGGCACTGTCAGCCACCAAATCCACTACTGCCTCTACTTGTTTTGGCCTCACCATTCGTACACCGGTATTCGGGCCTACAAAATAACATTGAACGTTCTGTCGCCTATGTGCACCTGAGGAAGGTGTTTTGTTTGGGTGTGTAGCGGGCACAGATCAACCACGTCCTCTCCCTGCAACAGAAACTCCACAAGCAGCACCACGAACAGGGTCACGTCCCTTATTTGATGCTCTCTTCGTTCTTTTGAGGTCACACACTGAACTAACAGACTGATTAACTATATTAATTTCCCTGTCACGGATGCACTGCAGGTGTACCTCACACCAAAAATGGGTATATGTCACCCGCCAATCTAACAGACAGATTAACTATATTAATTTCTCTGTCACGGATGCAGTGCAGATGTACCTCACTAAAAAAATGGGTATATGTCACCCACCAATCTAACAGACAGATTTGCTATATTAATTTCCCTGTGACGGATGCAGTGCAGGTGTACCTCACACCAAAAATGGGTATATGTCACCCACCAAACTAACAAACTGATGAACTATTATATTTTTGTGTCAGGGGTACAAAGATTGCACCCACAAAAAAACCCGCTATAGGTCACCTGCAGAATTAGGCTATATGCACACGAGTGTTGTTTGTTTCCGTGTTAGTTACGATTCCATGTGCTGTCCGCATCAGTATGTCTGTTCTGTAGCCCCGCAAAAAAGATTGAACATGTCCCATTCTTGTCCGTTTTAGGCATTATTACAATAGATCCGCAAAAACAATTGGACAGCACATGGATGCCATACATTTTTTTTGGGAGGGTCCACAATTTTCGGCCCGCAAAACACATACGGTCGTGTTCATGTAGCCTTAACAGCCATATTAATTATATTATATTTCTGTGTCAGGGATGCAAAGCTGGTGTATTGCACCCACAAAAATATCACTATAGATCACCCACAGAATAGCCAGATGAGATTCCTAACACTCTCCCTAACTTCAGGTGCCTGCTTCCTGTCTCTGCACTACTGGGCGGTGCTAAATGTGATTAAGCTGGTTCAGGTTTGGGTTGCAGTTCGGGTTTGCTCAACACTAAACACAAGATGACTGGTAATCTTCCTCAGTCTGGGGCTCCATGCAAGATCTCTCCTCGTAGGGTAAGGATGATTCTGAGAAAGGTCATGAATCAGCCCAGAACTTCATGGGAGGACAGTCTCAAAGATTACCATTATTAAAACACTAGGCCATCATGGATTAAAATCCTGAAGGGTACGCAAAGTCCCTCTGTGCATGCCAGCACATGTCCAGGCCTGTTTGAAGTTCACCAGTGACCATCTGGATGATCCAGAGGAGTCATGGGAGAAGGTCATGTGGTCAGATGAGACCAAAATATAAGGGAAGAAAAGTCCAGCTGCCTGTGGATGACACTTTTATAGGGAGGGGGATCTGTGGATGACACTGCTATGGGGGGGGGGGGGATCTGTGGATGCCACATACCGTATATAGCATCTTATGCTATATGTGTCATCCCCATTTCCCCCTCCATAACAGTGTCATCCACAGATCTCCCTCCCCGACTCTCACAGGAGTGTACATTTGACATTTCTAAACTGTAATCCATATCCTGCAGTAACTTTAACTTTAAATGAGGATTAAGCTGGCCGCTCATCTCTACTAGTACCTTAACCTTACACCACTTGGCTAGCTTCGGTAACAGGGCCAGGCTACAGCCTACAGGTACTGCGTGTTAGTTGTTACCGAGCGAGTGCTGATTTCTGCAGGTCAGAGCATACGGATTACAGTTTAGAAGAAATGTACACTCCTGAGAGCGGTCCAGACCAGTGGCAGATCCAGAGCCTGGTCTCGGGAGGGGCACTTCCAGATAATTTTCTGTCCGCCGCCACAGAACAAGTGTGCTTATAGAACAGACTACACAGTGTAGAGGTATACTGTATACTGTGTGGCACAGTGTAGAGGTATACTGTGTGGCACAGTGTAGAGGTATACTGTGTGGCACAGTGTAGAGGTATACTGTGTGGCACAGTGTAGAGGTATACTGTGTGGCACAGTGTAGAGGTATACTGTGTGGCACAGTGTAGAGGTACACTGTGTGGCACAGTGTAGAGGTACACTGTGTGGCACAGTGTAGAGGTACACTGTGTGGCACAGTGTAGAGGTACACTGTGTGGCACAGTGTAGAGGTATACTGTGTGGCACAGTGTAGAGGTATACTGTGTGGCACAGTGTAGAGGTATACTGTGTGGCACAGTGTAGAGGTATACTGTATATTGTGGGGCACAGTGTAGCGGTATACTGTATATTGTGGGGCACAGTGTAGAGGTATATGTCTATAACATAAACATATTTCACATGAACACTTACAGTTACTTGGCTTGGCCCTTGGGGATCTCGGACACCACTTCAACACTTTGGCCGGGGGCTCGGCGGAGCTGATGTTGTGCTTTATCCTAATGAGAAAGATTTCATAATAAGGATTTGGAGAAGGGGCAGAGGTATAGCAGAGCAGGGAGAGGCTGGTGCTGCTAATAGGGGGTCATACCATGGGGGAGTAATAAAGCCCACCATAATGCCCCCCAGTAGAAATAATTCTCCTTATAATGTGACAATGCAAAAAATACCCCCTTATTCCCCCAGTTGAGCTAATGTCCCCATAATGTGCCAGAATAAAATACACCTATATAGTGCCCCCAGTAAATGCCCCCATAGTGCTCCTCTCCCCCTTCCTCCTAGTGCCCCCCATAATGTACCAATATAAAATGCACCAGTAGATGCCCTCAGTGTCCCCCATAATTTGCAAGTATAAATTACCTCTTCTTAGTGACCCCGTAGATGACTCCATAGTACTCCTCTCCCCCCTCCCCATAGTACCCACCATAATGTGTCCCAGTATAAAATGCTACTGTACAGAGCCCCCATATAAAACACCCCTTCTTTGTGGCTCAGTAGATGCCTCTATAGTGCCCACCAATAATGTGCCAGTAATAAGCCCCCCCATTACGTGCCAGTAATAAGCCCCCCATTACGTACCAGTAATAAGCCCCCCCCATTACGTGCCAGTCATAAGCCCCCCATTACGTGCCAGTCATAAGCCCCCCATTACGTGCCAGTAATAAGCCCCCCATTACATGCATGATTCATTGACCCATCGAGAAAAGCCTGTTGTGTAGCTGGAGCAATGTTACAGATGTTACATTAAATACTCTGTTTTTGCAGACTTTAAATTGATAAACACATTAAAAACCATTCAAAGTGTCAAGTTTATTGCCCCCTTCTTTGTGACCTCAGTAGATGCCCCTATAGTGCCCACCAATAATGTGCCAGTAATAAGCCCCCCCATTACGTGCCAGTAATAAGCCCCCCCATTACGTGCCAGTAATAAGCCCCCCCATTACGTGCCAGTCATAAGCCCCCATTACGTGCCAGTAATAAGCCCCCATTACGTGCCAGTAATAAGCCCCCCATTACGTGCCAGTAATAAGCCCCCTCATTACGTGCCAGTAATAAGCCCCCCATTGCGTGCCAGTAATAAGACCCCCATTACGTGCCAGTAATAAGCCCCCCATTACGTGCCAGTAATAAGCCCCCCATTACGTGCCAGTAATAAGCCCCCCATTACGTTCAGTAATAAGCCCCCCATTACGTGCCAGTAATAAGCCCCCATTACGTGCCAGTAATAAGCCCCCTCATTACGTGCAGTAATAAGCCCCCATTGCGTGCCAGTAATAAGCCCCCCATTACGTGCCAGTAATAAGCCCCCCATTACGTGCCAGTAATAAGCCCCCCATTACGTGTCAGTAATAAGCCCCCCATTACGTTTCCAGTAATAAGCCCCCCATTACGTGCCAGTAATAAGCCCCCCATTACGTTCAGTAATAAGCCCCCCATTACGTTTCAGTAATAAGCCCCCCATTACGTTTCAGTAATAAGCCCCCCATTACGTGCCAGTAATAAGCCCCCCATTACGTGCCAGTAATAAGCCCCCCATTACGTGCCAGTAATAAGCCCCCCATACTGTGCCAGTATTAGGTCCCCCCCATCATGTGCCAGTATTAGGTCCCCCCCATCATGTGCCAGTATTAGCCCCCCATCATGTGCCAGCCCAGTATTAAGTCCCCCCATCATGTGCCAGCCCAGTATTAAGTCCCCCCATCATGTGCCAGCCCAGTATTAAGTCGTCGTCCCCATCATGTGCCAGCCCAGTATTAAGTCCCCCCCATCATGTGCCAGCCCAGTATTAGGTCCCCCCCATCATGTGCCAGCCCAGTATTAAGTCCCCCCTACCCATCATGTGCCAGCCCAGTATTTAGTCCCCCCCTACCCATCATGTGCCAGCCCAGTATTAAGTCCCCCCCAATGTGCCAGTATCACTATTGTAAAAAAAAAAAAAAAAAAATTATACTTACCTCCATGTCAGCGTTGCAATGCAGGCCTCTTCTGGCCTGTGTCCCACGCTGTATGGCTCAGGCGGCGCGATGACGTATCGCACCACCTGCGCCGGCCTCTGATAGGCTGCCGGCCTAGTGCCGGCAGCCTATCAGAGGAAGGGGAAGGGACACGCCTCTCCCTCCCCTGCAGCACCGCCGCTGGCACAGGCAGATTCCTAAGGAGATGAGCGCAATGGAAGCGCTCATCTCCCTGTGCCCGGCAGCGGCGGCTCACTTTGGGGGGGGGGGCGCATTTTAGTTGGGGGGCACATGGGGGGGCACAGCATGATGTAGGGGGGGCCGTGGCCCCCTCTGGCCCCCCCCCCCCCCCCCCGGCGACGCCACTGACTCTACTTGCTGTGTTTGAAGGAAGAAGAAGGATGAGTACAACACCAAAATCACCTTCCCAACCGTGAAGCATGGGGGTGGAAACATCATACTTTGGGGGTACTTTTCTGCAAAGGGGACAGAACAACTGTATTGAAGGGAGGTTGGATGGGGCCACGTATCACAAGATTTTGGCCAACAACCTCCCTCCCTCAGTAAGAGCATTTAGGTGGGTCATTAATGGGTCAGCATGACAATGACACGAAACACACATCCAAAACAGCTAAGGAGTGGCTCCATAAGAAACATTTCAAGGTCTTGGAGTGGCCTAGCCAGTCTCCAGACCTGAACCCAATTGAAAGTTTTTGGAGGGAGCTCATTCTGTCTCTCACAGTTGAAGTGTGCCTATGATAAATAAATTACAGATTCCTTGTAGGTGGGAAAACTTGCAAAAATTGTCAGTGTATCAGTTACTTATTTCCCCCACTTTGTGTGACTATATATATATATATATATATATATATATATATATATATATATGGCATGACTTTCCGCAGTACTTTTTCACAAGGGAATAGTCAATTTCAATTGTGTGTGTGATAAGAACTCTGCTAAAGAATATCTACAAAATTTTCTGATCTGCAACTTTCTTCATATTGCTGTCAATACAGTTGCTGGAGGGAAGGACAGAGATATTGCATGATTCATTGACCCATCGAGAAAAGCCTGTTGTGTAGCTGGAGCAATGTTACAGATGTAGCAAGCATTAACTTGATACTTAATACATTAAATACTCTGTTTTTGCAGACTTTAAATTGATAAACACATTAAAAACCATTCAAAGTGTCAAGTTTATTGCCTCCGGTATCTTCATAGTTAGGCTCCACCCAGGGGAACCTGCCGGCGCCTCCTTCTCCCATGCTGCAGCGCTGGCCAATCACAGCGCTCAGCTCATAGCCTGAGAGGCTTTTTTCTCTCTCAGGCTATGAGCTGAGCGCTGCGATTGGCCAGCGCCACAACATGGGAGAATGAGCCGACGGCAGGTTCCCCTGGGTGGAGCCTAACTATGAAGATACCGGAGACAATAACGGGAGAACGGAGCGGTGTCCAGGTATAACAGTAAGTGCAGGGGGGTCCCTGGGCGCCGCTCTACATGTCTGTATAGTTAGTTTAGAAGTTTTATTCTGGTGAAAGGTCCTCTTTAAGTTTGTTAAATGTTGGGTTAACACTTGCTATTGGGTTAACACATTAGCAATTCACTGGTTCACCTGAAATGCACCACTAGATCACCACTAGATCACCATGAGAAACATGGGATCACAGTCTAGCAATGCAGCCATATAAAAGAATAGGATTGCAGTGCAATTTGCCGCAACCCCAGAATCTAAAAAAAAAATCCATCATGGTTGTATTTTTTGTGACATTGGGGTCGCATTTGCAGCAAACAAGTTGTTCTATGCCCCCATTAATTTCAGTGGCTGCTCAGTTACACAGTGCTCATTGGTTGGCCACGCGACAGCTGTTGTGCCCATGATTGCAGTGTTTTCCCAGCTTTAGGGCTCATACACACGACTGTATGTATTTTGTATGAATATATATATATATATATATATATATATATATATATACGGATGACATCCGTGTACATTCCGTATTTTGCGGAACGGAACAGCTGGCCCTTCATAGAACTGTACTATCCTTGTCCGTAATGCGGAGAATAATAGGACATGTTCTATTTTTTTTATTTTTTTTTGTGGAACGGAAATACGGATATATGGAAACATTCGGAGCAACTTACGTTTTTTTTTGGGCACAGCTATTGAAGTGAATGGTACCGCATACGGTCTGCAAAAATAACGGAACGTACACGGAAAGAAAATACGTTTGTCTGCAGGAGCCCTTAGAGCCCTTTATTTCTGTATAGTTTAATGGGAGGGGGAAGTTATTATTGGACTTACACCTGTTTTTTTCCCACACAAATGTCACTTTTACGTAAGCCTTGTGGAAGCATTGTTCTGAGCAAAAATGTTTTAAAAGTTTAGCGGAGGGGTTGTAGCTTTTACACAAGAAAATTGCATAAATTACAACTCGAATCTATGATATCTGATAGTTGATGTACTGTAGGTTTGATTTTACGGTGCATAGACTGCCAAAACAGCCGGTCAATTTTTTAAGAGGCCTGTAATAACTTTGGCACATCCTACTCCAGTGCACTTTTTATTAAAGCTAAGATATAAAAAACACCAGTTTTAATAATTACCCCCGCCCTCTTGCATAAAACTGAGGTGTCTCAGAACCAGGACCTGGGAAAGCCCACAAATAACTAATGCTAAGCAAAAAAAAATTGAGATGGCAAATAATATCCAACAAAATCCTAAACATCCAAGGCAAGAAAGGCTGATAACCAAGAACTCCAATATTCCATCTGTCAATACACCCTGCTGAAATATAAAAGGCCTTATCAGCTTCTACACATATCCAATATCAGCTGTGTCAAGAGCGGGCGTCACCACGACTGCATTTCATCCATTGTAACCATTAATAAACTGGCCTTTCAGTACGGTGTCACTAAATCACTCAGTCGGCAGATGAGAGCTGCCGCAAACTGCAGGGACAGTGTGTTACGGCAGCGCGTTTCTAAGCCCTATGCTACTTCAGAGTCGAGGCCTAAACCGTGACTACTCTAGATTCATTAAATGACCCCTGCTGTCACTGAGCACTGACAAATGTGTTTCAAGATATCATCTTAACAGAGCACTTTTGTGTAGAGTACTTTCTACCCAGAGGCAGCTTCCTATTCAACATATTATGAAAATCAGGGCTCAAATAGAGATAAGCATTGCTTTATATACTCGGTGATGCTTCATCACTGCGGAACAAAGCCGTTCCATTGTGATAGGATTGTATTATAAAATAAAAAGATAATATGTTCTTTCAGTGCTGGCAGAATGGCCGTTTTATCTGTCTCAGAAATAAAATATTCTCACCTATCTATTCATTGTTTTTTTTTTTTGTTTTTTTTTTAGCAAAACAACTCATTATACATAAGACAAGAAAACAACCAGGATTCCTTATTTATGCCATCGATTAAATTAAAACTTAATTTTTTTGGGCATGTCAGCATAATTGCTCTACTTGCACAATATTATCGTTATCATTTATTTGAAAATGTTTCTGTCTTTCACAGCAATTTAGTGTAGGATGGAAAAAGTCGTTTTGGGAAATGTTTTTCAGCGTGACTACTGTATGTATCACAGTGGCCCAAAATCTTGTCGATAGGGGAGATTTGATGTATAGTTACCCAACAGTGATAAAAAAAAAGGGCCATTAAAAATGGCAAAATGGTCCATTCTTTTATCGCAGTTGTTTTTTGTTTTATTTTCATGGATACTTTTGTGAAAAATGAGCATTAAAAGCAGCTCCATTGAATTGTATTGGGTCTATTGTGCCATGTAAACAGAAGAAATAGGACATATTCTATTTTTTGAGAGGCGGGAATCATAGTCTGCTAGAAATGGACATGTGAATATAGCCATAGACCGTCACTGTTTTAAAATTGTCCATGTAAATAAGCCCTTATCTCCAAATACCTTGCTTACCTTATCTCCTTACCTTATATACCTTATCTCCATATACCTTACCTTGCTTTTGGTGTAAAAAAAAAGTTGTGAAACTGGGTTATGAGACTTTTTTTAAAAAAAAAAGCAATTGCAACTAAATCTAGTCACAATGGCATTTTTATTCCACCCTTGCCAGTTTCCAAAAAGGGGATGTGACAATGGTAGTGTGTGGACATGGCCATCGGCACTGGCACATTTATTATAATTTTTACCTGAAACTGGTATAAATGATGACAGAAATCTATGCCATGTGTGAGCTGGAGTAGATGTGATGCATTTAATTTATGATGAGGCTTCCTTTGGCAAAGGGCCATCAAGACTGGAGCAGCCCATGCCAGTCTTGACAAATCAGGGCCTGTGTTTCTTAAAAAATTGATACATTTCAATGTAAATGTCAGAGAAGTATAGACAACCCAATATAATAATGTTGCTTATTTGTAGCTAGTATAGTACCACTATGGTCTTGCAATGTTCCTCAGGTGGAAGTATGAAGATTTATCCAATATCTGTTTCCTGAGAATCTACAGTCAGGGCCATAAATATTGGGACATCATTGTAACATTTTGGGCTCTAGACACCACCACAATGGGTTTGAAATGAAACAAACAAGATGTGCTTTAACTGCAGACTGTCAGCTTTAATTTGAGGGTATTTACATCCAAATCAGGTGAACTGTGTAGGAATTGCAACAGTTTGCATATGTGCCTCCCACTTGTTAACCACCTCCGGACCGCCTAACGCAGATCTGCGGTCCGGAGGTGGCAGCTGTGCGCTCAACGACGCATATACGCGTCATCTCGCGAGACACGAGATTTCCTGTGAACGCGCGCACACAGGCGACCACCAGAGGACACAGGTAGCTGTGTAAAGTAGCACCAAACACCACTACACTACACTACACCCCTTATGAACCCCTGATCACTTCATATAGACTCCCTGATCACCCCCCCCCCGTCATTGATCACCTCCCTGTCATTGATCACCCCCCTGTAAGGCTCCATTCAGACGTCCGTATGATTTTTGTGGATCCACGGATCGGATCCGCATAACACATACGGACGTCTGAATGGAGCCTTACAGGGGGGTGATCAATGACAAGGGGGTGATCACCCATATAGACTTCCTGATCACCCCCCTGTCATTGATCACCCTCCTGTCATTGATAGCCCCCCTGTAAGGCTCCATTCAGACGTCCGTATGATTTTTACGGATCCACGGATCGGATCCGCAAAACACATACGGACGTCTGAATGGAGCCTTACAGGGGTGTGATCAATGACAAGGGGGTGATCATGCATATAGACTTCCTGATCACCCCCCTGTCATTGATCACCCCCCTGTAAGGCTCCATTCAGACGTCCGTATGATTTTTAAGGATCCACGGATACATGGATCGGATCCGCAAAACACATACGGACATCTGAATGGAGCCTTACAGGGGGGTGATCAATGACAAGGGGGTGATCACGCATATAGACTTCCTGATCACCTCCCTGTCATTGATCACCCCCCTGTCATTGATCACCCCCCTGTAAGGCTCCATTCAGACGTCCATATGCGTTTTGCGGATCCGATCCATGTATCTGTGGATCCGTAAAAATCATACAGACGTCTGAATGGAGCCTTACAGGTGGGTGATCAATGACAGGGGGGTGATCAGGAAGTCTATATGCGTGATCACCCCCTTGTCAATGATCACCCCCTGTAAGGCTCCATTCAGACGTCCGTATGTGTTTTGCGGATCCGATCCGTAGATCCGTAAAAATCATACGGACGTCTGAATGGAGCCTTACAGGGGGGTGATCAATGACAGGGGGGTGATCAGGAAGTCTATATGCGTGATCACCCCCTTGTCATTGATCACCCCCCTGTAAGGCTCCATTCAGACGTCCGTATGTGTTTTGCGGATCCGATCCATGTATCCGTGGATCCGTAAAAATAATACGGACGTCTGAATGGAGCCTTACAGGGGGGTGATCAGTGACAGGGGGGTGATCAATGACAGGGGGGTGATCAGGAAGTCTATATGCGTGATCACCCCCTTGTCATTGATCACCCACCTGTAAGGCTCCATTCAGACGTCTGCATGATTTTTACGGATCTACGGATACATGGATCGGATCCGCAAAACACATACGGACGTCTGAATGGAGCCTTACAGGGGGGTGATCAATGACAAGGGGGTGATCACGCATATAGACTTCCGGATCACCCCCCTGTCATTGATCACCCCCCTGTAAGGCTCCATTCAGACGTCCATATGATTTTTACGGATCCACGGATACATGGATCGGATCCGCAAAACACATGCGGACGTCTGAATGGAGCCTTACAGGGGGTGATCAATGACAGGGGGGTGAGACAGGGGGGTGATCACCCATATAGACTCCCTAATCACCCCCCTGTCATTCATCACCCCCCTGTAAGGCTCCATTCAGACGTCCGTATGCGTTTTGTGGATCCGATCCATGTATCCGTGGATCAGTAAAAATCATACAGAAGTCTGAATGGAGCCTTACAGGGGGGTGATCAATGACAGGGGGGTGATCAATGACAGGGGGTGAGCACCCCATATAGATTCCCTGATCACCCCCCTGTCATTGATCACCCACTGTAAGGCTCCATTCAGACATTTTTTTTGGCCCAAGTAGGCGGAATTATTATTATTATTATTATATTTTTTTTTTCTTACTAAGTCTAATATTCCACTAACTTATGTCAAAAAATAAAATCTCACATGAACTCGCCATACCCCTCACGGAATCCAAATGCGTAATATTTTTTAGACATTTATATTCCAGACTTCTTCTCACGCTTTAGGGCCCCTAAAATGCCAGGGCAGTATAAATACACCACATGTGACCCCATTTCGGAAAGAAGACACCCCAAGGTATGCCGTGAGGGGCATATTGAGTCCATGAAAGATTGAAATTTTTGTCCCAAGTTAGCAGAAAGGGAGACTTTGTGAGAAAATACAAAAAAAAAATCAATTTCCGCTAACTTGTGCCCAAAAAAAATCTAGGAATTCGCCATGCCCCTCACGGAATACCTTGGGGTGTCTTCTTTCCAAAATAGGGTCACATGTGGGGTATTTATACTGCCCTGGCATTTTAGGGGCCCGAAAGCGTGAGAAGAAGTCTGGGATCCAAATGTCTAAAAATGCCCTCCTAAAAGGAATTTGGGCCGCTTTGCGCATCTAGGCTGCAAAAAAGTGTCACACATGTGGTATCGCCGTACTCAGGAGAAGTTGGGGAATGTGTTTTGGGGTGTTATTTTACATATACCCATGCTGGGTGAGATAAATATCTTGGTCAAATGCCAACTTTGTATAAAAAAATTGGAAAAGTTGTCTTTTGCCAAGATATTTCTCTCACCCAGCATGGGTATATGTAAAATGACACCCCAAAATACATTCCCCAACTTCTCCTGAGTACGGCGATACCACTTGTGTGACACTTTTTTGCCGCCTAGGTGGGCAAAGGGGCACACATTCCAAAGAGCACCTTTAGGATTTCACCGGTCATTTTTTACACATTTTGATTTCAAACTGCTTTGCACACATTAGGGCCCCTAGAATGCCAGGGCAGTATAACTACCCCACAAGTGACCCCATTTTGGAAAGAAGACACCCCAAGGTATTCTGTGAGGGGCATGGCGAGTTCCTAGAATTTTTTCTTTGTCACAAGTTAGCGGAAACTGATGATTTTATTTTTATTTATTTCTTTCTTACAAAGTCTCATATTCCACTAACTTGTGACAAAAAATTTAAAATTCTAGGAACTCGCCATGCCCCTCACGGAATACCTTGGGGTGTCTTCTTTCCAAAATGGGGTCACTTGTGGGGTAGTTATACTGCCCTGGCAATTTAGGGGCCCTAATGTGTGCGAAGCAGTTTGAAATCAAAATCTGTAAAAAAAAATGGCCGGTGAAATCCTAAAGGTGCTCTTTGGAATGTGTGCCCCTTTGCCCACCTAGGCTGCAGAAAAGTGTCACACATCTGGTATCACCGTACTCAGGAGAAGATGGGCAATGTGTTTTGGGGTGTCATTTTACATATACCCATACTGGGTGAGATAAATATCTTGGTCAAATGCCAACTTTGTATAAAAAAATTTGAAAAGTTGTCTTTTGCCAAGATATTTCTCTCACCCAGCATGGGTATATGTAAAATAACACCCCAAAACACATCCCCCAACTTCTCCTGAGTACGGCGATACTACATGTGTGACACTTTTTTGCAGCCTAGGTGGGCAAAGGGGCACACATTCCAAAGATCACCTTTCGGATTTCACCAGTCATTTTTAACAGATTTTGATTTCAAACTACTTCTCACGCATTTGGGCCCCTAAAATGCCAGGGCAGTATAACTACCCCACAAGTGACCCCATTTTGGAAAGAAGACACCCCAAGGTATTTCGTGATGGGCATAGTGAGTTCATGGAAGTTTTTATTTTTTGTCACAAGTTATTGGAATATGAGACTTTGTAAGAAAAAAATAAATAAAATAAAAATCATCATTTTCCGCTAACTTGTGACAAAAAATAAAAAGTTCTATGAACTCACTATGCCCATCAGTGAATACCTTAGGGTGTCTACTTTCCGAAATGGGGTCATTTGTGGGGTGTTTGTACTGTCTGGGCATTGTACAACCTCAGGAAACATGACAGGTGCTCATTAAGTCAGAGCTGCTTCAAAAAGCGGAAATTCACATTTTTGTACCATAGTTTGTAAACGCTATAACTTTTACCCAAACCATTTTTTTTACCCAAACATCTTTTTTTATCAAAGACATGTAGAACAATAAATTTAGCGAAAAATTTATATATGGATGTCGTTTTTTCTGCCAAATTTTACAACTGAAAGTGAAAAATGTCTTTTTTTTTCAAAAAAATCGTTAAATTTCGATTAATAACAAAAAAGTAAAAATGTCAACAGCAATGAAATACCACCAAATGAAAGCTCTATTAGTGAGAAGAAAAGGAGGTAAAATTCATTTGGGCGGTAAGTTGCATGACCGAGCAATAAACGGTGAAAGTAGTGTAGTGCAGAAGTGTAAAAAGTGGCCTGGTCATTAAGGGGGATTCTGCTAGCGGGGTTGAAGTGGTTAAAGAACCAAAAGTAATGGGACAATTGGCTTCTCAGCTGTTCCATGGCCAAGTGTGTGTTATTCCCTCATTATCCCAATTACAATGAGCAGATAAAAGGTCCAGAGTTCATTTCAAGAGACAAACCAATCAGAGACATAGCAAAAACATTAGGTGTGGCCAAAACAACTGTTTGGAACATTCTTAAAAAGAAGTAACGCACGGGTGAGCTCATCAACACCAAAAGACCCGGACGCCCACACATAACAACTGTGGTGGATGACCGAAGAATTCTTTCCCTGGTGAAGAAAACACCCTTCACAACAGTTGGCAACTCCCCAGGAGGTAGGTGTATGTGTGTCAAAGTCAACAATCAGGAGAAGACTTCACCAGAGTGAATATAGAGGGTTCACCACAAGATGTAAACCATTGGTGAGCCTCAAAAGCAGGAAGGCCAGATTAGAGTTTGCCAAAAGACATCTAAAAAAGCCTTCACAGTTCTGGAACATCATCCTATGGACAAATGAGACCAAGATCAACTTGTTTCAAAGTGATGGAAAGAGAAGAGTATGTAGAAGAAAAGAAACTGCTCATGATCCTAAGCATACCACCTCATCAGTAAAGTATGGTGGTGGTAGTGCTATGGCGTGGGCATGTATGGCTGCCAATGGAACTGGTTCTCTTTTATTTATTGATGATGTGACTGCTGACAAAAGCAGCAGGATGAATTATGAAGTGTTTCAGGCAATATTATCTGCTCATAATTAGCCAAATGCTTCAGAACTCATTGGACAGCGCTTCACAGTGCAGATGAACAATGACCCAAAGCATACTGCAAAAGCAACCAAAGAGTTTTTTTTAAGGAAAAGAAGTGGAATGTTATGCAATGGCCAAGTCAATCACCTGACCTGAATCCGATTGAGCATGCATTTCACTTGCTGAAGACAAAACTGAAGAGAAAAAGCCCCAAGAACAAGCAGAAACTGAAGACAGTTGCAGTAGAGGCCTGGCAGAGCATCACCAGGGATGAATCCCAGTGTCTAGTGATGTCTATGTGTTCCAGACTTCAGCCTGTAATTGACTGCAAAGGATTTGCACCCAAGTATTGTCAAGTGAAAGTTTGATTTATGATTATTATTATGTCCCATTACTTTTGGTCCATTAACAAGTGGGAGGCACATATGCAAAATGTTGTAATTCCTACCCTCAAATTAAAGCACATCTTGTTTGTTTCATTTCAAATGCATTGTGGTAGCGTATAGAGCCAAGAATGTTAGAATTGTGTTGAGTTCCCAATATTTATGGACCTGACTGTATACCCCATTAGGTTGGCCTCACAGGTGGTGGAATTATCTGCTGGAAAAAACACAACACCAAGACTTCCCCCATGTTATTCTATAGGGTTGAAAATTGTCTTTCCTTGTGTAATGTTCTGCTGTATAATTTATGTCACGCAACGTAAATATTGTTGTGGATTTCCTGTAAGAGAATCTCTCCAATTCAATTCATTTGGAAATTGAACGCTGCAGACAAATCTGCAACAACATCTGTGTGTATATTGTTGGGGATTTTTTAAGGGTTTTTTTTTGCTGCGTTTTCCATGCGTCAATTTCCCATACAGGAAATTCTAAACAAAATC
The DNA here is from genome assembly GCF_014858855.1 of Bufo gargarizans. Taxonomy (NCBI): domain Eukaryota; kingdom Metazoa; phylum Chordata; class Amphibia; order Anura; family Bufonidae; genus Bufo; species Bufo gargarizans. The sequence continues at coordinate 537,290,176 of NC_058082.1, read as the reverse complement.
TACACTGTAATTTGCAATAAAAAAAATAAAAAATAAAAAATTTTCTTAAGATCTGCCTCTGCAGATTTGTCTGCCACTAGTGAAGGCACTCTTACTGACTACACCCAATTTGTACAGGCTTGTGCATAGTGCACAATCTCAGCTTTGAAGGTTTCCAAAGAATAGAGTTGTTGAATGTGCAAATTGCAGTTTGCTGTTCACATTCACCACCAACCAAGCCTTCAGTTTTTGTTCAGTTTTAGCAAGCTGCCAATCATTTATACTTGTAGTTTAGCTAAGTAGGAATTTATAGCTGGAGATAGGTGATTGAGCCTGGGCTTGAAGGACAGGCTTGAGAGCTTTGGTATCCTGTGTATAACAGTGGTAGTTAGACCGTGGCACTGCATTGTTTTGCCATTTAGTAGCATAAAAACTAAAGTATCACAGAAGCATATGCATATACTGTAAATGATTCGAGCTACATGCTGATTTGAGCATGCTCATACCTATGATATTTTCAACCCTGTACGGAAATACTGGGGCAAATAGAATACAAAGACCCTTAGGATTCTATAGAGATAGCTGTTACTCTGAGGATCTCAGGCTCAGTCCCGTTACAGTCTCCTAGACTGTCTATTTCTTAACTCCATGTTCACATTTGCACTGTGTATTATTACATTATTTGATAATATCCTGCTCAGATTGTATTATTTCTCAGGGAAATTGTATTATTTCATATTGTTCAAAACAAGCGTTTCTATTAAAGGGGTTGACGGGCGGAAAAAAGCAAAAAAGGGTTAAAAGGTAAAATAAGTATTACTCCCTCATTGATTTGCAGCCTACAATACCAAGTCTCCCCTGATTTCCAGCTCCTGGTCCCATCTTGATGCAAGGAAATGGCAGGAAATGCTTGCTCAGTGGCTGAAGTGGGTCACTGCAGAGGCCAGTCATTGGCTGAGCAGAAATCTCCTTCCATTTCTTGCGTGTCAAGACTTAGGCTACTTTCACAACCGATTTTTCCTTTCCGGTTTTGAGATCTGTCATAGGATCTCAAAACTGGTGGAAAACACTTAAGTTTTGTACCCATTCATTGTCAATTGGGACAAAACTGAACTGAACGGAGTGCACCAGAATGCATTCTGTTCTGTTTCGTTGCTTTCCCATGACGCACACAAAAGCGCTGCAAGCAGCGTTTTTGAGTGTGTCATGGAATGCAGAGCAGACCTTTTCCCAGACACAAAACATATATGGTTTTAGTGCCGGATCCGTCTTGATCATTTTAGAGATAATACAACTGGATCCGTTCATAACGGATGCAGCCGGTTATATTATTATGACGGAAGCGTTTTTGCTGTTCCATGACGGATCTAGCAAAAACGCAGATGTGAAAGTAGCCTTAACCAGAAAGTAGAGACTGGCAGGTACCCAGCATGCATCACAATGGCAACTGTGATCAGTGAGATGAGTAATGTTTTTTTTTTTTATATGTTATCTATTCTGTCTCTTTTCTAAAATGTGTTATCTTATAAGACTCTTTATGCCTATAGTAGCACATCTTGCTAAGAACTTATTTGACAAGTATTTTGAGAAAAGATGCCAAAAGTTTTAAACCTAGTTGAGTATCTGTTCTCTATGGTCATGTAAGTGACTTCTAAGGTTTTATCAGGTATTTATTTCTAGAAGTACAAGTTCATTTTATGCTAATTTCACACACCTAATGGCTTTTATATAGTAATGATGGTTAGTCCCAGTTGACATGCATTGGTCTCAAACCAATAACACAGACATGCAAGTTTTTTTGTTCTAATGACAATTCATTATGCAATGCAATACCTTCCTCGGCTTTTATCCTTTTTAAATTCTATACAGTTAAATTAGAGACAATGTTTTTTAATTGGAAATCCTGCTAACGCAGACTTTGGAAACACATCTAGCGAATAACCTGTGAGATACATAAAGTAATCTCAAGCTTTTATTTCTCAAATTGCTAATGTCAAATCATTAGTGCATGCTAAAACGTACATTTTATATATATATATATATATATATATATATATATAGTGGGGAGTTAGCTCTTCTCCGGGGGTCATTCACACAAATATATTCGCCAGACACAAGTTTCAGGTCCAAACTTCGCTTTATTTGGCCCCTCAACAAAACAAACATAAATGTTACAAAATAAACAGCTGCCCGGCTGGGCTCTAACTAAACATTACCTGACTCACCTAAAGCACCGTTTACACACTGTCATAAAATGCGGCTTTCCCAGCCCAATGTCCATCAGCCCCCTGGCTGTACAGAGCACCATTCACACACGTTCTAAAGTCCAGTGCCTATATGGGGAGTGTGGCCCAGTAGTCCTCCCGACTCCAGCCTTGTAACCACTTGCGCCCAAGTGTCACGGCGTCCCCCAACAATTCGGCTAGTACCTAGCCCCGTGAGACCACCCTTCCAGAGCCTCCAGCAGGACTGTGTTTCACAAAGACTCTGTCTCCTTCCCAAGACTGGGAGCCACACCCAAGTCCAGCAACAGGATTAAATGCCATCCCTGGGCATGGACATATTCCAAAATCCCGGACTGGAGCATGGGAAGCTGGCACCCACCCAACACATTGCCTGTTTCCAGTAAAAGCCCGCCCCGGACTAGCTGGAACCAGCTAAGCTAACTGTCTTGGTGTCCACCAACTAACTTGGTGGCCACCTATATCTAGGGCCTTTACTCCACCAAGGCCAGCCCCAAGCCGCTTGAAAAAGGCTCTTGTATGAGCTGAAACGTTGCCATCCACATGGCTGAATAAACACCACTACTTTTACTTGGAGTGCTGTCCGTCTTTCATCTCTTTTATGTATGTATGTATATATATATATATATATATATATATATAATATTATTATTATTATTTATTATATATTTTTTTTATTATGTATAGTGTTGAACGAACCGGAACTGCAAAGTTCAGGTCCGTAAGTAACTTTACAAGTTTGGGTACATAGCCCCGAACCTGAACTTTGTCACAAAAGTTCAAGTTTGGTGTTCAGGCATTTAATAAAGCTTCCTGAAATGCTGCAGGGCAGCCAATCAACAAGCTTTTAAGCTGTGGGCACTTAGAAGCCATCACTGCCATGCCTAGTAATGGCATGGCTGTAATTCGCCGTTACATCATATGACCCAGCTTCTATACAAGCTGGATCACGTGTAGCTCTGATTAGTGCAGGGACAGGAAGCAGGCAGTTGAAGTGAACGAGTGTTAGAAATTCATCTGGCTATTTATTCTGTGGGTGACCTATAGTGATTTTTTGTGGGTGCAATGCACCATCTTTGTACCCCGACACAAAAATATAATAGTTCATCTGTCTGTTAGTTTGGTGGGTGACAAAAACCCATTTTTGTTGTGAGATACATGTGCACTTTATACATGACAGGGAAATTAATCTAGTTAATCTGTCTTTTAGTTCGGTGGGTGACATATACCCATATTTGGTGTGAGGTACACCTGCACTGCATCCGTGACAGGGAAATTAATATAGTTAATCCATCTGTTAGATCGGTGGGTGACATATACACATTTTTGGTGTGAGGTACACCTGCACTGCATCTGTGACAGAGAAATTAATATAGTTAATCTGTCTGTTAGTTCAGTGGGTGACCTAAACGAATGAGGAGAGCATCAAATAATTGACGTGGCCCTGGTTGTGGTGCTGCGGGTGTTGGTGGAGCTCCTGTTGCAGAGAGAGGATTTGGTCGATCTGTGCCAACTACATGCCAAAATGAAACACCTTCCTCTGGTGGGCATAGACAGCAGGACGTTCAGCATCATTTTGTAAGCCCGAATACTGTTGTACGAATGATGAGGCCAGAACAATTAGAGGAGGTAGTAGATTGGATGGCTGACAGTGCCTCCAGTTCCTTCACATTGTCTCCCACCCGGTCCCCTGCTGAAACTGCAGAGTTGGCACCTTCAACCCATGGGCATCTGTCTTTCACCTCAACCCCTTGCAAATCAGCCGAGCATTCTTAGCTCCAAGTCATGCAGCAGCTCTCTTATGCTTTTTGATGACTCTGCTGGCGAGATTTCCGTGGGCCACCCACCTAGCCCAGCCAGAAGTGGAAGAGATTGAGTGCACTGATGCCCGACCACTTATGTTTCAGGCATGTGGACATGGGAGGTCCACTGCAGCACGTCTCGGATGATAATGACGAAACACAGGTGCCATCTGCTGCGGCTTTCTGCAGTGTGAAGACCAGTAAGGAGGGCAGGGATGAAGAGTGGGTGGAAGATGATGTGGAGGATGATGAGGTCCTAGACCCCACATGGAATCAAGGTCAAGTGAGTGACGTGTGCAGTTCGGAGGAAGAGAGTGCTGGTCACACAGCGCCAGCTGCACAGCAAAAGAGGGAGCATGGTGCAAAAGCAGAGTGGCCATCCCATAGCCAGTATGTCTGCTACTGCCCACTGCACCCAGGGAGTGAGCACACCAAAGCCAGCTCCAAGGAGTTCCCTGGCATGGCAATTCTTCAGACAATATGCTGACAACAAGACGTGAGTGGTTTGCACGCTTTGCAGTCAGAGCCTGAAGCAAGGCATCAATGTTCTAAACCTGAGCACCGCCCTCCTGACCAGGCATCTAAATGCAAAGCACGAGCTGCAGTGGAGTGCACGCCTCAAAAGAAACAAAATATCTCAGGTTCCTCTTGCTCCCTCTTCTGCTGCAGTCTCAACCTCTTCCTCCCCCTCTGTAGTGACAGTGGCACCTGCCAGCCCACAAACAGAGGATTTGGCTGCAACACCACCACCTCCCCCATGGTCACCGTCATTAAGCATCTGTCCCATGGAAGCGTTCAGCTGTCCATCCCCAAAACACTGTAGAAAAATAGGAAGTACTCCCCTACCCACTAGAGATCTTTGGCCCTGAATGCCAGCTTTTCAAAATTCTTGGCCTTTGAAATGCTGTCATTTTGTCTGGTGGAGATGGAGACTTTTAAAAACCTTATGGCGGTGGCTGTCCCACAGTATGTGGTTCCCAACTGCCACAACTTTTCCGGTGAGCCATCCCTACCTTGCACATTGAAGTGACGGACAAAATCAGGTGTGCACTGCGCCAAGCCATCTGTGTTACGGTCCACATAACAACCGATACATGGACCAGTATGCACGGGCAGGGATAGGAGATCTCCCTAACTGCACACTGGGTAAATGCAGTAGCGACTGGGCCTACCGCCACCTCCTCCATTTCTTGTTAACTCCTTTTGCCTCTTTCTCCACTTCCTCCTCTACCACCTCCTCATCCGATCAGTGTAAGACCTGCACCACCAACTTCAGCACAGCCAGTAGGAAACAACAGCAGGCTGTTTTGAAACTCATCTGTTTGGGGGAAAAAACACACACCGCACAGAAGCTGTGGACGGGCAGAGTTTTGGCTGTGGCTGACACAGGGTCATGTGACGCTGGCCACGTCACATGACCATTCAGTCTGGGCTATTTAACAGGCAACTTGCTGGCCTTACTACTCACTACCGTTTTCCTGCATATGTGATTTTGTGAACTCGACCTCTGCTTGTTTTTGACTCCTGATCCTGTGTAATCCCTTCGTACTGATGTGAACTCTTGGCTCCTGACCTCAACTTGTATTTGACCTTGATCTTGTGTAATCCTTTTGTATTGACATGATCTCCCGGCTCCTGACCTCGATTTGTATTTGACCTTGATTCTGTGTTATTCCTTTGTACTGACGTGACCTCCTGGAACTTGACCTTGGCTTCCATTGTGTTCTGATTTTCCTTACGGTTTGTTATTAGCTTGTTTGGTTTCTAACCAGCCTGGTAGCTTATCTTTCTGTCTTAGTCTCTTGTTTTCTTCCACCTTGTTCCCTTTCTGTAGGCCCCTGCACGTACTTAAGCCAGGGACTGCCATCCAATTGTGCACCGTCGGTTAGGACGGACCGTGCAAGTAGGTAGGAATAGTGGTGTGTGTGTGTGGAGCTCAGGGCTGCAGTTATCCCTACCGCCCTACCGTTTGTGACACCCGATATGTCAGAGCTGCTGCAGAAAGTGTGGGCCGTCTGTGTGCGCTTTCGGCGTTCTCACCCTGCTGCTGCTCCTCGCCTGTCTGTACTGCAGCATAACTTTGGCTGTGCGAGCAGCAGCAGGTGATAGTGGAGTTTCAACTGCAGCATGCACGGGTGAGTTGCTCTGTGGGACAACACCACTTCACCACCAACGAGTGAACCTCCATGCTGAACGTGTGTGCCGTGTTGCGCTGTTTCGAGTACTCGACCAACATGCCCAGGGCAGATGACGCTTTCCTCAGCGTTACTATCCCACTTCTATGTCTCCTTGAAAAATCTCTTCGGGCGATGATGGAAGAGAGGAAGATGTCACCAACGCAGCTGGGGCATCGTCAGCACTTCAGAAGGGACGGTTACCATGGCCGAAATGTGGAAAAGCTTTGTCAGCATGCCACAACAACCAGCACCACCAGCTGATACGGAAGGTCTTAGCAGGAGGTAGCATTTTAGCAACATGTTGGAACAGTACTTGTGCACACGTACACATACTGACTGATGGGTCTGCCCCATTCAACTTCTGGGTCTGCAAATTGGGTACATGGCCTGAGCTTGCCCTTTATGCCTTGGAGGCGCTGGCCTGCCCTGCGGCCAGTGTGTTGTCCGAACATGTGTTTAGCATGGCGGGGGGGGGGGGGGGGTCAGGGGTGATAAGAGACAAGCACAGCTGCTATCCACAGCCAACATGGACAAGCTCACATTCATTAAAATGAACCAGGCATGGATCCCTCAGGACTTGTCCGTACCTTATGCTGAATAGACAAGTATACCGGCCGCACCCAGCCATTGTTATACTGCAGCGCACTTTTTCTTTGCTTTCTCTTTTCCATTTCCCTTCCCAATTATAAACAAAAACAGTGTTGGTTACCTCCTCCTCCTCCACCACTGCTTCCACCTACACCGCCACGTCCACCGCCTCCTCAACCTCCTACTCCACTTTGACCTCTGCCTCCTAGTTCAAGATTATTATTTTTCTATTATATGCTATTTTAAGTCATTTCCCTATCCAGATTTGTTTGCAGGGCAATTGTCCTGGTCTTATCCCCATTTTGCTTCCTTCTGTAGCCCTCTAGCCCTTTCTATGACTATTTTACAGCTATTTTAGTGCACCAAAGTTCGGGTCAAGTTTAGGTCCCGAACCCAAACTTTGACCCGAAGTTCGACCGAATCCGGCAAACCCGAACATCCATGGGTCTGCCTATCCCTAATCATATAATCTAAGTCTGTGCCCCATTAAAATGATCTGTTTTAGTGCAGCTTATTTAGTAAAGTGACATTTTAATACTGAATACATATTATTATATCTAATTTAAATCCCATTGAAGTCACTGAATTTACAAACCTATCCACACAACTGGATACATTGAGTTGTAGTAAATGTATCACCAATTTTGTTTTCTGCCATTTAAAACAGCAGCACACATCCATTTCTTTCTAATCTGTTTTTATTTTCTGATTGCAGATTTTTTTTTAAATTCTATTTCCTGAACATGATTATGGGGGCTGCCATCTTGCCTGCGTTTTAACAGCATTTAGAAGGCATTAATGAAATGTCTTTATGGCAGCCACATGAGCCATACACAAAATGGTCCTGGAAGGGACCTCATTGACTTATATGAGTGGTTTTCTAGGAATGCTCTGTGACCTTTGTGCAAGGAAAGAATAGATATGATTACCTATTGTGAATGGTGGATCCTATCTTATCAATACACAGTGGTGATATCATTACAGGCAGGATAAGAATGACAGAAAGGCAAGTAGCTGTAGTAAAGTGATCTGTACAGACCAAAATTGTGCTGCCATCTGCTGTCAATGACCATACTTCCTACTTCTCTGGTTGTCATGTGGACAATAGTCAATAGAAAAACACAGATATCTGACTACACATATAGAATTCAGTAGATCCATGTGCTGTCTGTGGAGAACACGGTCAGCACAAGGACATGAAACACTGACGTGGATAAGCCCTAAAACTTAAAGAACTGTGATTAAAGCAGTACAGTATACTTGAACACTGTAGGGAAAAGATCTGTTTTTTGCGGACCCCGATGTCCCTGCCAGAAGAAAGGCAGGCAATTTTTCCTACAGTGTGAAAGCAGTGCCACCACTCCTGGATTCCAGGGTGGTTGTAAACCCTAGATACGAACAGTCTATAATGTAATGGAAAAATGAATCAATAAAGCAAATGAGGCGATATGGACAATCACAATACATTAGTAAGTTCCTTTTATTAATTTTGTCTCCATGATAAATGCCATTTGCCCAAGTTAGACAAGCCTGTTAAAGGGGTTATCCAGGAAAATGAATGTATGACTTATCCTCAGGATAAATGGTGTGGCACTTGGTACCCCCACCAAAAAGCTGTTAGAAGATGCCTTTAGTGCCATAGCCTCTTCCTAGGCCAGTAACATCACTATACATCGGTCACATAGCCTAGTTGCAGCTTAGCCCCATTCTAGTAAATAGGGCTGAGCTGCATTACCAAGCACTTCCACTATACAATGTACGGCTCTGTCCATGGAAAACTGCCAAGAGTCTGCATCGCTCACCGGAGCTCTTTTGAGCGCAGTGGCTCCCTGAAACTGCTGATCGGCGCGGGTGCTGGGACTTGGACCACGGCTGATTTGATAATTAAGACCTATCCTGAGGATAGCAATCAAACAGCAGGTGACGGCAGCATCTCCAGACAATCTTTATTCATCGTACATCCATGAAGTGCAACGTTTCGGCTACATAGTATCCTTTTTCAAGCATAACATTTAGTGCAATTGGTGAACATATATAGTACATAGCGCTCCTCCTCTTGTTTGGAGGACCAATTAACAAACTTGGTAACACCCACTAATTAAAAAAATCCAATAAAACATTTCACTGTAATATTACACAACACCTTCAGCTGATATTAATTAGTGAACATATTTGTTACCTGATGGTGGATGGTGACTGTAGGAGATTCACATCAAGCACCTGGATTCCACACTGGCGTCTCCGGATTCATATTGTGCATGTCCGGAACGTCATCAGTAATTGCCCCGCCATAGACAAAATGCACCATAGCGTCATCTGACTTGAACTAAATCACATGATCCCAAGCATCTTCGCCTGACTCCACATGTTACACACCGCTATAGACGCGTCTCCATTTCCATGGAAACCCGCTACGCCGCTCGGCACAATGATAAATAATATCACTGTGCAAATCATAATTGTGGTCAACCCCGGACAATAATAGGGTACATATACAAGAGACTTTATAAAAATAATGTTATCATTAGGGCATAACTAATGATCAATAGTTCGATCCTGGTGTCACCACCAGACATCTGAGAAGCTCTGACAGATGCCTTTCAGAACCTCCTCCTTGAGCTTCCTTTGTTTTGCTTTCAGTTCCTCATCTCGTTAGCCTCTCTCAGCTGTCATGTAGTTGGACTTATTGCATCCCTTTAAATTCCTCCCCATAGTGCATTAGTGTGCGGTTTATACAACTTCCTGGAGTGTGTGAGCATGCTGATCCTATTTCCCAGTCTTCTACAAGATAAGTGTTATGCATTCTTTTGTGTTTTTCTGTTTGCTGGATCCCAGGTGACCCTGACTCCCTCCGTGTCCAGTGTAGGGAGCCGGTGGTCTTGTCCCCTCACTATTATAGGGTGTTCAGGTGTTATACAGTCGAGGTACAAGAATATGCGATCATCTACCATTGGGATTTTCGCATAGGCTGAGCAGTCAGGGAGAGTGCCAGGTCTGATGCAGGGGTCTCCCTTTTTGTTCCTTAGTTTTGGATCCAGTGAGTCATATATTCATTTTGTGTTGTCTTGTTTCCTGTACACCTTCCGTGACACCTGGTGCCTGATGTCACTCCAACATCGTCCACACATCATCTGTGAAAACAAAATTAATAACATTAAAAACAATACATGAAAAGCAGGACATAAATTTATTCTAATCAATACCACTTACATTGAAGTCCACTGATAAGTCACAGTTTTTGGGGGCATATGGGTCCCATCCGCAGTTTGGCACATTTTCTAGTACTAAAATTTCTGGTATACCTGATGAGGAAAGATTTTCCTCTTCTTTGTCATCGATTTGGTGGAAAATAATTTAAAAAAATTGGACAAGTATAAACGGATGGCTGACAAGAGACTTATGAGTGGTCTGGACCTGAGAGTGGGTGATTCTGTGTGGCTGTCCACAAGAAACATTAAAGTGAAGGTACCTTCTTGGAAGTTGGGTCCAAGGTTTATTGGTCCATATAAGCCGGTAACCTTTTGTCTTGAACTTCTGCAGGTGTTAAAAATTCATAATGTTTTCCACAAATCATTGCTGAAGAGATATGTAGAACCTGCTGAACCGTCCTCCTTGCCTCTTGCTCCTGTCATGGTGGATGGTAATCTTGAATTTTAGATCGTCAGTATAGTGGACTCACAATTTCTCCGTAGATCCCTTCAGTACCTCGTTCACTGCAAGGGTTACGGTCCAGAGAAGAGAATGTGGGTTGCATCGACCAACATTAATGCCTTTCACATGGCCCATCCGTATAAGGTCGGTCCTGGATGTCCAGAGGTCACACGTAGAAAAAGGGGGGTACTGTCACGGTCCCTCCAGTGACAGAGGTTAGAAGATCTGAGAGACTGGCTGCATGTTAGGTTATCTTACAGCCTATCCATTTTCACTTGTTGCAGTGTTGTTGTTGGTAATGACCACACCTCTTGTCTCAGGTGTAGCTTGTGGTCATTAATGCTCCTCTATTTAGAGTGGACTCACACTTCATTCCATGTGGTTGATATTCTGATTCTCTACCTGGAGTTGGTGTGTTGTTCTCAACTGATTTCCTGCTCATCCATTTTTTATTGAAGAAAAGTGCTGACTTCCTCGCAATGTCCACAGTCACAGCATAACCGACAGGCAGAGGATCAGGAAACGATGAGTACAGAGCCTTGGGGGCGATGCATTCACCACTTCCCGGTCCTCTGGTAATAGAAGCGTATATTAGTATTCACTCCATAAGACGCAATGGCATTTTCCCCACATTTTATGGGGCGAAAAATTTAGGTCTGGATTTAGAACGACTCCACATGTTATACATAACTGGATGCAATACTTTGCTTCTTTTGCGAGCTGCATTACCAGGCACAGCCTATGGCCAAGAGAAGAATTAAAGTATGCTTTTCTAATCTCATAAATCCCTACAAATTTTCATAAATACAGTAGATATATATTTAAATATGGAATTTAATATGAAATGTAGTTTTTATACAGTTTCTCTTTAACAGAAATGTTGCCTTCAAAGTAAAGTTGGCTTTACCACATGATTAGTATTATAAACAGGCAAACAGGATTATCTCAGCACAAATTCTCTAGTCAAATAAATGATACATAAAATATTGTTCTCACACTAAATATCCTTTAATTGAAAATGTGCTTTTTTGCCCATGCAAAACTTTTTTCTATATTTCTTTTAATTAGCCGCACTAACTAACAGGCATGCTTAGCTGCTTACAGTTAACAAGGTCAAGCTTTTAAATTCATACCTTCATAACTTCAGACCTCAAGTCCATTAATATTTGTTAAATTGCTACTTCCTATGTTGGTTAATGGTCAGTATAATTAGGTGTAGCATGAGATCTTACGATTTGGAGTCACAAGGGCCACGATAAATTCTTTAGTGCAGTAATAATACCCAGTAATGTCTTCCTTTTACAATTGAATAGCGTTTATTAGCATTCATCTGTTTCAAGAACAATGGGAAGGGTTAAGTGAGCACAAATGTCAATTTGAGGTGTTTTACTTTTATATTTTTATTAATAATGTGCGGCGTGTCATTCATTACGCAGAATGCTTTATTAATATTCTTCACGCTAACATAGTTACTAAATTGATTATATTAGACCCTAAAAAGAGTTGTTCACTCCTTTACTACTGATGACCTACCCACTGGATAGGCCATCAATATGGGATCAGCAGTCATCCAGCAATCAGCTATTTCAGATTTGCTCCAGTGCCAGAATTGCACAGCTCCATTTATGTGCAGTGGACTGAGCAGCAAGCGTCCAACACTCTGCACTCCGCTAATCAGCTATTACAGAGTTGCTCCAGCGCCAGAACTACACAGCTCCATTTATGTGCAGTGGACTGAGCAGCAAGCGTCCAACACTCTGCACTCCGCCAATCAGCTATTACAGAGTTGCTCCAGCGCCAGAATTACACAGCTCCATTTATGTGCAGTGGACTGAGCAGCAAGCGTCCAACACTCTGCACTCCGCCAATCAGCTATTACAGAGTTGCTCCGGCGCCAGAACTGCACAGCTCCATTTATGTGCAGTGGACTGAGCAGCTGGAGTCCAACACTCTGCACTCCACCAATCAGCTATTACAGAGTTGCTCCGGCGCCAGAACTGCACAGCTCCATTTATGTGCAGTGGACTGAGCAGCAAGCGTCCAACACTCTGCACTCCGCCAATCAGCTATTTCAGAGTTGCTTCAGCACTGGAACTACACAGCTCAATTTATGTGAAGTGGACTGAGCAGCTGGAGTTCAACACTCTGCACTCCGCCAATCAGCTATTTCAGAGTTGTTCCAGTGTCAGAACTACACAGCTCCATTTATGTGCAGTGGACTGAGCTAGTTACTGCAGTGCTACTCCCATTGAAGGGAAAGAAACCAGCACCATCAACTGCACAATGGGGGATGCTGTATAGTTCCGGCACTGACTTCCAGTGCAGTAGTTACTCTGAAACAGCTGATCGTGAAGGTGGCAGATGTTGTGAGGATAGGTCATCAGTTGTAAAGGAGCAGCCAACCTTTTAAGTTTTATTGTATGAAATTGCATGTTTTATCTATACACTTATTAACACCGTCACGGCTGCCATACTGCTATATACGTGCTATCTGCATATACTCCGTGCAGCTAGCTCGTATAGAAAACGTTATGGCAGCTCTTTAATCCAATCGCTGCAAAGCTCTTGGATTGTAGCTTCTGCGCCTGCACTGCTGCTGTTACGGACAGTGCAAACCCAGTAATGGCGGCAAGGGACAAATCAGAGTGCAGACTAACCAATCAGAGCGCGGGAGTGTTAAAATGCCGGTTTCAGGCTCTGATCTGCATGCTGCAAATCAGGGCCTGAAATCAGGTACCATATGCTCCGTGCCCCCAATCTGTGCTCCCAATATGTGAGCCCCCTGCCCCGATCTGTGCACCCTGCCTCCAGCTTTGCCGGCCGTGCACTGTGTATGTGCCGGCAACTGTGCCCGCCTGCCCCCATCCGTGGCCTCTGCCCCCATCCATGGCCACTGCCATTTGTGTCCTCTCCCCAGCTCTCATCTGTGCCTCATTGTACGGGGCTCCTGCTGTATCTGATGGTGGCGGCTCTGTTCCTGAGCCGCCACCATCAGCAGCAAGTGTCAGCTGTGCCACTCTCAGCGGCATTCAAGGGCCTAACAGAGGGAGGGGGCTCCCTCTCTCAACCATCGGGCTGCCGTACTGCGATAGTAGCGGCCCGATGGTTGCCATGACAACTGTACGCCTTGCAGATTTTCCATTTTAATCCATTTTTTCCAGTAACAAAGCAAGGGTTAACAGCCAAACAAAACACAATATTTATTACCCTGATTCTGTAGATTACATAAACACCCCATTTGTGATTGTAAATTGCTATATGGGCACACGGCAGGGTGCAGAAGGAAAGGAATGCCATATGGTTTTTGGAGGGCCACTTTTTAAGTCCCCCTGATGTACACCTAGAGTAGAAACTCCAAAAAATGACCCCATTTTGGAAACTATAGGATAAGGTGGCAGTTTTGTTGGTACTATTTTAGGGTACATATGATTTTTGGTTGCTTTATATTACACTTTTTTAAGGCAAGGTAACAAAAAATAGCTGTTTTACCACCATTTTTATTTTTTTGTTATTTATAATGTTAATCAGGTTAGATCATGTGATATTTTTATAGAGCAGGTTGTTACGGACACGACAATACCCCAAAAATTCCTTTAGTGTCTCCATATTCTGAAGGCCATAGTTTTTTTTTTTATATTTTTGGGCGACTGTCTTATGTAGGGTCTCATTATTTGTGGGAGAGATGATGGTTTTATTGTTACAATTTTGGAGTGTGTATGACTTATTGATCGCTTGGTATAAAACATTTTGTGAGGTGAATTGCTTTTTTGACACCAATTTTATTTAGCTTTTTTTACGGTGTTCACCTGACGGGTTAGATCATGTCATATTTTTATACAGCGGGTGATTACGGACAGGGCGATACCTAATATGTGTACTTTTAGTTATTCAAGTTTTACACAATAACAGCATTTTTTAAACAAAGAAAATCATGTTTTAGTGTCGCCATATTCTGAGAGCCATAGTTTTTTTTTTTTTTTTTTTTTTAGTGATTGTCTTATGTAGGGTCTTATTTTTTGCGGGATGGGATGATGGTGTGATTGGTATGATTTTGTGTTGCGTATGAATTTTTGATCGCCTGGTATTACACTTTTTGTGATGTAAGGTGACAAGCTTTTTTACACAGTTTTTACTTTATTTTTTAACTGTGTTCACCTGAGGGGTTAGATCATGTGATATTTTTTTACAGCAGGTTATTACGGACGCGGCAATAATTTTTTTTTTTTTGTAAATTCTTTATTTTTGAAGAATTTTCAAAGAATTTTCAATCAGTTAACAAACATAGATAGATCGATACAGTAAAAAATTGCTCAAAAATCATATGGACAGTTGCCGTAGCGACAAAGTAAGAAGTTCACATCTCTGCTTGGGTGATACAAATACAAATCTAGATACAACAAAAAGGAGCATTGAGAACATGCCGTAGAAGAAAGCGGGCTATTTTCTCATAGATCGGTTTCTATACGGCTATATATGATCTACATGTCAATCCTTGACTAAATAGAATAGGCACACCATATGGTACATGTTAATTAACTGCATCGTCAATCCATAACAAAACATTAGAACCAAACAGATGGGTAGTTTCAATCTCGTAATTTAGAGCAAGGGAGCAATCTTATGTCCTATACATACGTAAGCAACCAGGATCACACTAGAATGCATGAGCAAAGGGTACGATACTAAACGTATACGTTGAGGAGGAGAGAGGATTTTCCAGTATGTGTGAGACTCTAAGAATTCTTGAAGGTCTAAGAACCGAATCATTTGGTATATACATGTAGTGTTTTCCCTTAGGAGTGGGAGTGTAATAATCTAACTATAGCTCTTATAAAAATGCAACCATTGTTGCCACGTTTTTAAAAACTTATTCCTATTACCCCTGTCCCATCCCACCATTTCTTCCATGAGGCATATCTGGTGCACTTTTTCCAACCATTCTTTGATGGTAGGTGGGTCAGTATTCCTCCATTTGGTGGGAACTACAAATTTCGCAGCTCCTATCATGTGCATGGTCAGGTTATTGGAGGAGGGTCTGAAGTCGCCATGAGGCAGCCACAGAAGTATCAGAGCTGGGGTTAAGGAGATATGGGAGTTACAGACCTTGTTAATAATTTGTTCCACTTCTGTCCAGAAGTTGGAAATAACCTTACAGGACCACCAGATATGTGAGATAGATCCAGATTCTTCTTGACAACGCCAACATTTATCTGAGGGCGACAGATGAGCTCTATACAGAAATTCTGGTGTTTTGTACCATCTGGATACTATTTTAAAGGAGTTCTCCTGGATGCGGATACATCTCGAGAATCCATGGGAATGTTTCAAAACTGTATTGATATCTTTGTTCGACAAAGATAGCTGCAGTTCCCGTTCCCAGGCTCTTAAGTAGGTGGGTTTCTCATTTGAAGAATCTAGTATAAGTTGGGAGTATAGTTTGGAGAGGGTCTTAGTGGGGGGGGAAGGAAGTAGAACGTAGTTTTCAAGCCAAGTGGGGTCATTATAAGGCTCTCCATATGATTTCCTAAATTTTTTAAAGCTGAGTTCTAGGTCTAACTCAACTAGTCTGGAACGCATGGTCCCGGGTATATGAGCTTGGGCTTCTGTCAGAAAATCCTGTAGGTTTTTAGCTTTAGCTAGGTCAGAAATTCTAAGGTCCGAAAGATACGACCAGGCTTTATGGAATTCGCTTCCATCTTTGTTAAGATAATATGGGAGGGCGGAAAGTGGGGCTACTGGGGATAATTTGTTAGTAGACATTGAAAGGGCCGTAGATTTGCTACAAAATTGAAACATGCAATACGTCAGGGCACTAAGAGGGTACCTCTTCTTCCTGATTGGGGGGGCAACCCAAAGGTTGTGGACAGAGTCCTCACCTAACAGAGCTTTCTCTAAGGCTACATGTAATGAATCGTTATGGGGCCTAGCCAGTTCAATCCATCTCTCCAATTGAATAGCATGTAGATAGGTTTTAAGATCTGGCAAGGATAATCCTCCTCTATTTGTTTTCCTAATCAGTAGGGGGTATGCCAGTCGTGGTTTTTTATTGGACCAGAGAAAGTTACTGAAAAGACCTCGAAAATTTGTGAGGAATTTGTTCGCTAGCGGGATGGGTATGCATCTCAGGGTGTAAAGGATCTGTGGAAGGACATAAGTAGCCAGTAGGTTCTTCCTACCCAAACAGGAGAGAAAAGGTAGCTTGATAGAGGCCAGGAAGGTTTTGATTTTGCTAAATAAGGGAACATAGTTAAGCTTGAACAGGTGTGAGGGATCTGCCGGAATCATGATTCCTAAGTGCTTAATAGCTTCTTTGGGCCATTGAAAGGAAGTGTGCTTTTTAACTTCTATCATGTGTTTATCCGGAGCTGTGATATTAAGAATCTCAGATTTATCATAATTGACCTTAAAGTTTGAGATTTCACCAAAGTCTGTAAAGATCTTTATCACCTCTGGGATTGCAACTGCTGGATTTGTAATAAACAGGAGCAGGTCGTCTGCAAAGGCCGCCAAAGAATGGGTTTTCCCCTTCACTTGGAGTCCCTTGATAACCTCAGAAGTTCTCAATTTGCAGAGGAGAGTCTCAAGGGTCAAAATGAACAGAGCTGGAGAGAGAGGGCAGCCCTGTCGTGTTCCGTTGGATATATTGAAAGATGGAGATAAGGTGCCATTGATTAGGACTCTAGCAGACGGTTGTGAGTAGAGCGAAAAAATGGCAGTAATAAACATAGGCGGAAAACCGAAATGGTGTAAGGTACTCTCTATGAAAGTCCAATTGACCCTGTCAAATGCTTTTTCAGCATCAGTTCCTAACAGGGTCAATGGGATCTTGTGTTTTTTTGCAAAGTATATGGCGTGTAAAACTCTGCTAACATTATGTTTGCCCTCCCGCCCCTTCACAAAACCCACCTGTTCTTCGCCAATTAGTTTAGGGAGTAGTTTTGCTATTCTGTGGCTTAAGAGTTTGGCCCATAGTTTAATATCTACATTAAGTAGAGATATCGGCCTGTAGCTGCTACACTTAGCAGGATCTTTCCCCTCTTTGGGAATAACTGTTATGTGGGCAATTAGCGATTGCGGGGGGAGGGATGTTCCTTTCAATAAGGAATTGCATAGGTCTGCTAAATGTGGGGCAAGAATTGTCTTAAACTTTTTATAGTAGATTATAGGCAATCCGTCTGGACCCGGGGATTTCCCTGAAGGAGTACTTGCTATGATCTCCAGTATTTCCTCCACTGTTACCGGGGCCAGTAACCTTTCTTTTTCTGAAGAGTCTAGAGTCGGAACTTTAGTTGTCTCCAAGAAGGACTTCAATTTGGCCAATGTACGTTCGGGACTATTTGATTTCAGATTATATAGGGAAGAATAAAATTTAGCAAATTCCTCAGCTATTGCGGGGGTGTTGGTAAGCTGATGTCCCTTTTCGGACTTGATTCCCTGTATAAAAGTTTTCTCCCTATGCCCTTTGATCATTTGTGAGAGTAGCTTAGAGCCTCTGTCACCGTGCATATAGACCTTATATTTGGCAGCTTTAAGGGCCTTAGCTGATTTTATGTTTAACAGGTCCTTAAGCTGGGATCTTAGCTTAGTGAGTTCTTTATAATGGGCATCAGATGCGTTCCTTTTTAAGGTGTTCTCCAAAACAGAGATTTGTGCTAGAATAGAATCTACTTGGAGCGTCCTTTGTTTGCGTACCCATGTGCCTAAGGATATAAGCTCCCCTCTCATGTACGCCTTATGGGCCTCCCAGATCATAGCTTTATCCATAAGGGGAGTGCAGTTAAGCGCAAAGAAGGCTTCAAGTTTTCCCTCTAGTCTAAGTCTGTCTCTGTCATTTTCCAGAAGGGTCTCATTGAGTCTCCATGACCACGCTTTAGGAGGGAGGCCTTTCAGCTGGAATATCAGAGAGACAGGGGCATGGTCAGACACTGTGATCTGCCCAATAGAAGCGGATACAATCTTCTCCAGGACATGGTTGGAGAGAAAAAGGTAGTCAAGGCGTTGAAAAGACCCGTGAACGGCTGAGAAAAACGTGAAGTCTTTGTCGCTAGGATGAGCTACTCTCCATGTATCTGTGATTTGATGATCAGAAAGCGACTTCCGCAGTCTACGGAGTTGTTTAGCAGAGCAGTTGGGGGCCCCCGAGGTCGAGTCTATGGAGTGATCCAAAGCTAAGTTTAAATCACCCCCAAGGATCAATATTCCCTCTCTGAAGTCCTTAAGCAGGTTTAAAACCTTAATCAACCATGGAATTTGCTTAGTGTTGGGGGCGTATACGTTGACCAAGGTCAGCCTATTACCAAAGAGCGTACCCTTCAGGAACAAGAATCTGCTCTCAGGGTCCACGTATTGCGCCTGGATTTGAAAGGGAATATTGGATCCTATACCAATGGACACCCCTCTAGAGGCAGAAGAGTGGGAGCTGTGAATCCATTTTGGGTATTGTTTATTGAAAAGGGTTGGAATATGGTTGTGCCTAAAGTGCGTCTCCTGTAGGAACAGAAGGTCTGCCCTCTCTCTCCTAAGCATCTGATAGACCTGGCTCCTTTTCTGAGGAACATTGAGGCCATTTACGTTTAGTGAGGTTACCTTCAAGGAATCCATGAAGTGTGGTGGGCTGTGTGAGCAAGCGAGAAGTTGCATCCCAGAGGATCAAAAGTTGTTGAAAACGGTACCCATCTTGAGAAACTATAAACAAAACATATAAAACCAAAATTGAGCATGATAGTACTCAGAAAGAACATATAATTGGTGGCCTCCTGAGAGGGAGGATACATAGAGGGGGAGATAAGCGGGAATACAGTATACGGAAGAAAAAAGAATGAAAAAGGGTAGGTGAGGGAGGAGGTAGGGGGGAGAAAACTGTGAGATACACAAAGCCTGTGTGGACCTCCCACAGCATAGGAATAATATCAGACAGCAGGGTCCCACATTGATAAAGGTTGAGCGGCCCAACCTGAATATAGGTCTCCCAGGCCTCTCCATCTGACTGGGTGTGAACATGGGAAAAGCATTCCTAAAACAAGTAAGGTACAGTCACATATAGACATGTTGATATGGTATGTTGGGGTAGACGGCACATTACTGCAAAAGGTAGATAAGGGGTAATGAGGCAATGGCAGCTATGGGGCTTACAATATAACATCAAGAACTAAAACAATATTTTAAAGTCTAATGCATTGCCCTGAGGATTTATATAGATACCAGATATAACCTCTGAAAACCTCCTGAAGGAGGCTAGATATGAGAGACTGATATAGAGGAACAGTCAAGTGTCCTGAAGTTCTGCCTGTCGTTTCTTCGCTTGCGGCGACTTGAATTTCTTGGTTAACTTCCACTCTTCTAATGCAGGTAACTGCGGTACCTTCAGGTCTCCTGTCATAGGCAGCCAAGAGGGTATTTCTAAGGGGTCAATCTGCAAAGCGTCCCACATTTTGATGAGGTCCATCAGGTGACGGACAGTGACCTGCTTTCCGTTGATGGTAGCACAGAGGCCGAAGGGAAAGAGCCAGCGTAGAGGGTGCCTTCTCTCCCTAAAGAGGTCAGTGAGTGGCTTGAGTTGTCTCCTCTTCGCCAGGGTACTTGCCGCTAGATCCTGGTATAGTTGTATTTTGGCGTTTTCAAACGATATATCGCCTTTATGTCTGGCGGCAGTTAAGATGGCGGCAGTGTCTAAATAACTTAACAGGCCACATACAATGTCGCGTGGCGGTGCCTCTGGCGGCGGCTTGGGCCTGAGGGCCCTATGGGCTCTTTCAATAACAATCTTCTCTGCTCTTTCCTGTCCCAGCAGGGAGGAAAAGAGTTGACTAACCGTGTCTAAAATGTCCTCTCTCTGCACGCTTTCCGGAACTCCTCTGATACGGACATTCTTTCTCCGACTCCTGTTCTCCTGA